>NW_004444037.1:2501254-2510752 GCF_000243295.1 Trichechus manatus latirostris | reverse complement strand
GTTGTGATCCCGGTCAGAGCAGTCAGCGGTGGTAGCCAGACACCGTCTAGCCGTACTGGACTCAGTCTGGTGGAGGCCTTGGTGGCTGTGGCCCATTAGTCCTTTGGACTAATCTTTTCATTGTATCCTGTTCTCTTCATTCTCCCTTGCTCCTGAAGGGGTGAGACCAGTGGTGTATCTTAGATGGCTGCTCACAGGCTTTAAAGATTGCAGATACTGCTCATCAAGGTAGAATGTAAGTGTTTATGATTTTTTTTTTTATGGCTGTTTGACAAAAGGAGGCCAGAGAATAGCAGGCAAAGCAAATTCTGTTTCTGACTGGGTCAGAAGTAGTAGAGATAACCCCCAGAAGTGCACAATTCCTTCATATAGTTTGTGTTTTTCTATGCTCTTTCTTGTGTCTAAGCTTCTCTAGTTCTTAAAGTCATCTTTTCTATTTCTAGTTTTACATTTTCTGCTCATGGGCTCCATCATATTTATTTTAAAATGACTCAGTTTTTAATTATTGAGTTCATTCATTTAATTATTTGTTTCAACAAAATTTAACTGAACACATACTATATTAGGGTAAGTAATGCTAACTATTGTAACAATCAGCAATCTTAGTGGCTTAGAACAACAAAGGTTTATTTCTTGCTTACCTAAAGTTCACTATGATTGGTCCTGCTATGACCGCTCATCTACCATAGGTGATGTAGGGAATCTTCTATCTCATGGCACGACCATATTTAGGGACATAAGAGTTCTTTGTTTCCAGTCACATGGATAGAGAAAGAACCTTGCGAAAGATTGCTTGGGATGTATTATGGCTGAGACTGGTAGTGCTGGTATATTACATGCACTCACATTTCATTGGAAAGAACCCAGTCACATGACCTCATGTTCCACGCTGGGAGTGGGAAGATGGAAGAAGAAGCTGGGAAATGTATTTTAATTGTATGTCCAGGAATGAGAGAAGAACTGGTGAACACAGTGCTATACACTTTACTACGTATTGGGAATTAACAAAAAGAGGAGTAAGAAATAATGCCTAGTGTCGGGAGCTCATAGTGCAGGGGGCAAGGGATACAGAAAATTTAAATATAATATGGTATAAATAGTTTTTTAGGTCTGCTCTCCTCCACTCACTATAATAAGCTCTCATGATAATTTAATCCCCACAACTGTTATTATTCCTGTTTCATACATAAGGAAAATGAGGCACAACTGTTTAAGGAACTTGCCTATGAGCATTCCATTATTAATAAGTGGCAAAAGCAGGATTCAAACCTAGGTAGTCTACCTCTAAAGTTTGAACACTTAGTCACTTCATTATACTGCAATAACAAGGAGATGCCCAGGATGTTAGAGGACTACACACCTATCCCAGTTGGAGGTGGGGTTAGGAGAAGGCTTTCTGCAGTAGGTGACCGAGGAACTGAGGTATAATGGCTGAGTTGGAGTTATTCAGTTTAGGGACAGGAAAAATTCCAGGCAGGGGAAAAAAACATGCAAAGGGTAGAGTGGTGAGAAACAGCTTGGTGTTTTCCAGGATCTATAGGTAGTTCGATGCTGTGGGTTAAGTTCTAGGCTGGGAGCAGGGAGAAAATGGCTATACAGGTAGATGGGGACCAGGTCATGGAAGACATTTTATGCAGTGCTAAGGGGTTTGGGATTTATCCTAAGTGATGGGAACTTTTGAAAGATTTCAGTTAGGGGACTTAAATAATCAAATTTACATTTTGCCTACATTCTGCTGGTATCTATGTGAAGGATGGATTGGAGTAGGTCAAGACCTCTGGCCAAAAGACCAGTTAAGAGACTTTTTAAAGTAGTACAGGAAGACCAGATTTGTAAATATCTTGCATTTTATTCTTACTATACAGAGTATAAAATGATAGCAAATACTTGTATGTCATTTATCACTTGCAAACACAGCACTCATTTATGCCCACAGCAACCATGTGAAAGACGTACTGTTATTATCATCATTTTATAGATGAGGAAACTGAGGTACAACTTGTGCATTTAATTGATGGTGTCAAGGTGCAACCCTATGCAGTCTGGCTCCAGAGCCTGTGTAACCCCTAGTGTGTACGATCTCCCCATATGAGTTATTGTTGTACACTCTCGGAGATACAAAAAACAGGAATTGGGCAGCAGGATCAACAAGAGGTGAGCCAGTCTGTGGGCATAGAGACTTCTCCCAAGGGGACCAGAAAGTGGGGAGTCTTGGAGGTAAGATCAGGTAGTGAGCTAGAACTAAAAAAACTCCTTTGCCATTGAGTCGCTTCCGACTCATAGTGACCCTGTAGGACAGAGTAAAACTGGCCCGTAGGGTTTCCAAGGCTGTAATCTTTAAGGAAGCAGACCACCACATCTTTCACCCACGGAGTGGCTGGTAGGTTTGAACTGCCGACCTTTCAGTTAGCAGCCAAGTGCTTAACCATTGTGCCACCAGAGAGAGCTAGAGGGAGCCTTTATGCAAGGAGCAGGAGTGAGGACACAGATTTGGGGTTAGGCAAATCCCACTGAGTGCTCTATAAGAGCAGCTGGATTTTACCGGTCTCCTGGCCTGCACAGTGGCTCACCCCTGACAATGCTTATGGCCAACTCCCCGTTGAGGCAGCTTATAGAAGCAGTGACCTCCCTTCTGACATTCTAAGGCCACTTGCTCTTGGGAGCTCTTATCATCCTTGCAGACGGGATCTGACCTTCCATTGCTGGATAATTCCTTCTTTCTCTCCTCCTGCTTATCTCTTCCAGCCTACAGGGGAAGGCCACCCTCATTTCCATAGTCTGTTCTTCCATCAGCTACATTTCTAGACATTTAGAGAGGTCATACCAGTAAGAGCATCCCTGGCAGGAAACACGGCAGGGCTGCCTCAAACAGAAGGCAGCTTCACCTACACTTCTTGCTGCTCAGTTTTTCCATCCTGGAGGCCTAGAAATCCAGTGCTGGAGCCTCCTTTTTAGCTGTCATGGGGGTAGGGGAAGGAGACATACTCTCATCCTACACAATAATAATAATAATACATAGCTAGTGTTTGTATAGCCCTTACTTTACACCAAATGCTTTACAAATTTAACTTATTTAATTCTCACGGTCACCCCAAGAGTTAGGTAGTTATTGGCGCCCTTTTATAGATGGCAAAACTGAGGCACCCAAGGTCCCACAGCTAGTACATCACAGAGACAGGATATGAACCGAGGCATTCATTTCTGGAACTCATTCTGTAAATCACCATGTAAGGTTTCCTCTCTATTTATTTCACACCCAATCAGTTATTTAGAGTGAAAAGCATTTTACTGGAGTGTGAAGAAGTCTTGGTTCAATACAAAATTTAGCATCTTTCAGACCCTCTTTCACAGTTATATCAGTAAGCACTTTATATCTACCATAAAACAAGAAAAGCTGCGGAACATACATATTTTTGGTATATGCCACATGACACATGGGAGCCATTTTTCACAGTTTGATAATGAAGTATTCCTCACAGATAGCATATGGTATTTGAAATATATATGTTTGTGAGATCTTGTGATGTCTGGAAGTGTTCTAAGACTCTTAGAGCTCCTTGCTTTCATTTTCCATTATACTGGGGTATGCAGTCCCCCTCCCTCACAAACCAGGACCACCACAGCCAAAACCAGCTACGCAATTTGTGGGTTCCAGTATAACATAAAAGCGCAGGGACCTTTGTTCAAAAATTAGTAACAAATTCAAGATGGCGGCAGCTAAGCATTAAACCAAGCTGGAAGCTGTTCATACTTTGGAATACTACATAGCAATGAAAATGAATGAACCATAGCTATTTCCATTAACAAGGAAGAATCTCATGTACATAAAAAGACAAAAAACCCACTGCTGTTGAGTTAATTCTGACTCATAGAGACCCTATAGGACATAGTGGAACTGCCCCATAGGGTCTCCAAGGCTGTATATCTTTATGGAAGCAGACTGTCACAACTTTCTCTCTTGGAACTTCTGACCTTTTGGTTACCAGCTGAGCAGTTTAACCACCACACCACCAGGGCTCCTCATGTACATAAGGTTAAGTGAAAAAGACAAGTTGCGTAAGAATGTGTATAGTATCATCCGTTTGTATAAATTTCAAAAGCATGCAAAATTATATAACATTTCTCAGGGATATACACAGATATGTAAAGCTATAAAGACAAGCCAGAAATTGATTAATACATAATTTAGAACAGTGGTTGATGGGTTTGGATTAAGAATGAGCGTACAGGAGGCGTGAAGGTGATATTCTATTTTTTTTAAGCCGGATGATGGCTACGTGAGCGTTCATTTTGTTGTTATTCTTCATACCTTACACATTATAAATATACTTTTGCATATATCCAATATTAACAGCAACAACAATAACAAAAGATAAGGGAAAGGCTTAACATTAAGGCAATTATGAACACTGCTTCCAAAACACGTCTTTAAAAAAACACACATTTTTTAAAACACGAATAGTCCGCAAACGACTGTCTTCCTCACCAACCACCTGCATTTGACTTGCACAATAAGATGAAAGCACAGAAAGTTGATTACAAAACCACCCCTGCAGCATAAATATCCCTTTAATCACTGTGTTGGTCAAAATATTGAATTGCGGGGCTTTATTCTTCCATTTCAGTGTAAGAAAAACATGGTTTTGCTGATGACAATTATGCTCTCATAGTACAATGGGGGCAGATGTCTGTACTTAATTTGAGAAATTATTTGCATTTCAATGTCACAAATATTGTTCACAGTAATTAATAACAGACTGTGTACGCGGGCCCTTTCACCTCCCTGACAAATTCAACCAAATCTGTGATACATAACCGTCTACAAACCAAAATGCCATATGCTCCATGTAACATTCCATTTGGGGCTGGAGACTAACTAGCCAGGATTTATTAGGCCCTCATCTTTTACTGAATCTAGAATTTCTGTATTATTTATTATTTGCCAGCACTGAAGAACAGGGCTTGATTGCTACTCCTGTTTTGTAGGGCAGGTCGTGAGGGGCGAGGTAATTTGCTAAAGGTGATAGAGTGAGATGCTGACAGGCCTGAGATTGGAGCCCATAGTCCCGGGGAGTAATTGTGATTCCACCACCTCTGTGAATGGGTCCTGGCTCTGTGTTCATCACACACCTTCATCCAAGGTTGCTGAAGCATTTCATGAGCAGAAATCCTTTTCCTCCTGGTCTCTATGGTTGTTAACAGGATGAATTACATCACTTAGCACGGATATTGCTCTTGTATGTTTCTATTTTCTTCTTTTAATGTTTCATGTGTGTAAGGGACTTAAGTCCCCCAACAAAGCTGTAAGCTCGTTAATAACAGGAAACGTGTTTTTCGATTTCTTTTGTGTCCTCTTTTCATCAGCACAGGGCTAGGCATGTGGGTCAGCCCTCACTAGGTCATTATCGTTCTCTGATCCCTTATTGCAATTGATGTGGCCAGGCTTGGGATACATGTCAGGGGCGGAGTTAGTTCTACTGGGACTTCAGGGACTGAGATGAGGAGGGATGAACTCCTAGTCAGAATCGACTTGATGGCCAATAGGTTTGGTTACAGGTTTTAAGCCCTTTTATAAACTAAGCGATCAAAACGCAGGGTTCCAATTTGCTTAACAAAATTAATTTTTGCTTTTCCCAGAAGGGCCTGTGTTTAGCATGCTTTTGAAATGTGACTAGATTTAACAAAATTCAATTTTGACATAATTTCATGTGTACACATTCAGCAGGGGTGGTATATGGAATAATCACCTTAGGTGATCATTTCTTCACGTGAAAAAAACTTTAGAAAGCCTTGCTCTATGGTTCTTGTGAATATCTGTTTGGGAAACTGGAACTGTGTAGGGCATCCTCACCCCTTATCAAGTCTAAATGTTAAGTTTCTCATGTAATTAAATGTGTCTGGCATCTGATTTCTATGTTGGTAATGAAAATGAAGGAAAGGGTAAGTGAATTGAACTGCTTACTAATGGATGGTAGGAATAAATGGTTGTGAAAAATACTAATCTTGTGTTTGAATTATTTAAAAGTCATTTTCATAGATTAGTTGTTTAAGATGATTTGCCTGACCCTCTTTTACTTTCTTCTTTCCTTTGTTGGGCTGTCTCTGTAAAGTGTTCCATTTTGTTTGGTTTGGAGACTCCTAAGTATTGACTACATCAACCCCAGCCTGACAAACTAAACAGCCTCCCTTGGTAGAGCTGATATGTACCAGTTCCCATTAATGGATGTAATAGCTAGGATTCATCCTCATCTGTCAATCCCTGTACTATACCAAAAAAAAAAGGCCCAAACCTGTTGTCATCGGGCCACTCTATAGGACAGGGTAGAACTGCCCCATAGGGTTTCCAAGGAGTGTCTGGTGGATTCCAACTGCTAACCTATTGGTTAGTGGCCGGAATCGTAACTACTATGCCACCAGGGCTCCACCTGTACCATAGTGGTTGTTAAAGATTTTGACCATGACCCATCCCTTGGCTCACACAATCTGGGCTGGCTGCGCGTTTGGGTTTTCTTCTATCACAGTGTTCTTGCTGAATCTTTCTCTTCAGCTTCATTTTTGGCTCCCAAAGTTGAAGATAAACAGGGTGCAAAATCCCATTGCCGTCGAGTTGATTCCAGCTCATAGTGACCTTACAGGACAGAGTAGAACCACCCCATAAAGTTTCCAAGGAGCGGCTGGTGATTCGAACGGCTGACCTTTTGGTTAGGACCAAAATGCTTAACTACTTTTTGGACCAGAGCTTCAAAGAGAGTGCAGTGGACATTTATTATTTTTTTCTGCCCAGCATTTATTGACCCTACTTCTGCAAGCAGCCCCCAGATTTTTTTGGAGTTCATTTCTCTTCATTTCAGACCCTGAAGTCCTAGTAGATCTGACTCTATCCCTGACACATGGGCTAGACCTAGCCACACTGATTTGGGATGACGTGATACCATCATACTCAACAGATGCCCTGTGTTATTTCCTGGGACCACTGTCCTGGAAGTAGATCTTCACTTCCACTGGTCTTGGAGTTGTGATGATGGACAGTATGGTGTACCACAGCCATCTTGCTAACATGCGGAGCCTGAGAATGGAGTCAGCACAGAGGTAGTGCTGGAGATGCTGAGATGGAGAGCAAGAAAACGTAATCCTGATGACACCATTTGAAACTCTGTATCCAGATATTCTTAAAGCCAGTAGTTCTACCCTGAAGATTTTAGACATAAATCTCCCCTTTGCTTCAATCATTTTGAATTGGATTACGTGTTCCAGTCAAGTGAAAGGTCCTAATGATACATAGAGGTAGAATTATAAACTGTCCAAGATAGTCTTGCTGCCCTTTTCTGCCCCTCCCCATTTGAGGCACTTAGGATCCTCTAAGCTTTTCCTCTGTCCTTTTCTTAAGGCAGGAAAGAAGTAAAATCTACCCACTATCACTGCCGTCTTTCGACTGAATTATTTCGACAATCCTCCAGAACTGGTGTCTCCTTCTTCAGTATTGTCCTCGCTCCAACCTTTCCTCCACAATGCAGCCAAATGAATTGTTCTGATTTGCAAAACAGATCACATCACTTGTCTGTTTAATTCCCCTTCTCCCTGCCCATGACATACTGTTATTCATGGGATAAAGTCAAATTCCCTGACATGGCCCACAGGTCTCTGAGTGATCTAATCCATGTCTTTCAACACTCCTTTCTTATTCTTCATTTCAGCCCAGCTGAGCTTCTTTCAATTCCCTGACGGTTCTGGGAGGTGAGGCCGAGAAGACGGAGTAGTCAGATGCTTCCAGTGGACCCTCTTACAACAAAGACCCGAAAAAACAAGTGAATCAGTTATATACGGCAATCTGGGAGACCTGAACATCAAAGGCAGAGTTGAGGAACCGTACTGAGTGGCAGGGGGATGGAGAGATGGTTCGGAAGCAGCGAGGAGTTGCCAGACCTGACCCAATGAGAGCCTAAGCCCTTCAGGCCTGAGCAGCTTGGGGGTGAGTGGTGAGGTAGGCAAGCAGCGGTGCTTGGGAGGCGTGTTTTCCGCACCGGGAGAGACCCAGCACCAAAGAGTCTACACGGCCACCCAGAACCAGTGAGTAGCAGCCCTGGATCAGCAAAAGATAAGAACTTGCGTACGGCCTACCGTGCAGATCTAAAACACTCTGCTTAGGGAAAAGCCTCTCTCCCATTTACCTCCCCGCTCCCTGCTCTGCACTGGGTCGCAGACCGGCTTCAGCAATTGCTGAGTCCCATAGGCTGGAAGTAGGATCTGTCACATGCCCAGAGCCATTCTCCCTGCCTTGGAGAGTGAACAAATTAACAAACAGGGGAAAAAATAAACTGCCGGATACCCTAAGCCAGGAACCCAGGGTAGGCACAGCTCCTTTGCCTAGCACAAGCATAAGGGAACAATGGACTTTGAGTGCCTTTTCCCCTGCATAGACTTGTGTGGGCCCATTTCAACAGTGTAGGCTCTCATTACCACAGTACAACAGGGTATATACCGGAAGGCTAAGTGCAACTGTTTCAGCTGTGAAGTGTCAGGTTCTTGACATTTGAAACTGCTCTGCTCATTAAGCAGGGTCTTCACCTACCCACAGTAGGGGCCTGAGGACTGGTAGCTCCACCCACACAACCTAGCCACCTGCGATAGGGGCCCATGAATAAGCGGTACCCCACAGTCCTTATAGCCAAAAGCATTAGATGCTCATAGTCCGGCTGCAAAACCTACCCACCTACGTGCTCTAGGGAACAGGGACACGCCTTCCTCCTGGACACTTGGGGGTGGCTGTCAGCCCCCTGCCTTGCTCAGAGTGTGTCCCCTGCTGCAGCCAGATGCCTGTGCCTACACCAATCACTCATGGCTGTCTAGGACTATAAGTGAGAGCCTACACCACACACTTGGTGGCTATCTACCTGGGCACCTGAGCTGAATCCATACAGGAGGAGTAGGCAGACTCCTGAGCTCACATGCCTAGTAACAGATCTAACCACCTGGTGACAGGACATTAGAGCTTCAAAGGTGCCAATAATCAAACTGGTTCATATAAGCAGCCTATTTGGGCATACCAAAACAAAACAAGAAGCTAGGACACAGTAAGCAAACATAAAATAAATACATATAACTTATTGATGGCTCAGAGACAACAGTCAATATCAAATCACATAAAGAGGCAATCCAGGATGGCTTCAGCAAGCTCCCAAAATAAAGAATCTAGAAATTTTCCAGAGGAGGAAAATTTTTTGGAATTACTGGAGGCAAAATACAAAAGATTAACCTACAGAACTCTTCAGAAAATTAGGACGGAAATTAAACAAAACACAGAACACGCAATAGAGGAAATTAAAAAGATTAGAGAAGAGCATAATGACAAATTTAACAGGCTGCAAGAAACCATAGAGAGACAGCAATCAGAAATCCAGAAGACTAACAATAAAATTTCAGAATTAGACAATGCAAAAGAAAGTCATAGGAGCAGAATTGAGGCAATGGAAGTCAAAATTAGTGAGATTGAAGATAAAG
>NW_004444037.1:2489447-2501154 GCF_000243295.1 Trichechus manatus latirostris | reverse complement strand
AGAGGTCAGTTTATAGCAATAAATGCACACATCCAAAAAGAAGAAAGGGCCGTAATCAAAACATTAACCCCACAACTGGAACAAGTAGAAAGAGAGCAGCAAAAGAAGCCCTCAGGCACCAAAAGACAGGAAATAATAAGAATTAGAGCAGAATTAAATGAAGTAGAGAATCATTTCCATGACAGTTCTGGTACCTTTGAGTCTGTTTCTGCTGTTGTCTTTGCCATGACCACCGTGCAGCCACTCCCACCTCCCCCACTTCCCTGGCTAACTCCTCTTCATCCTTCAATTCGCAGCTCACACATTCCTTCTTTCAGAAGGCCTTCCGTGCTACCACAGTCTGGGGTAGGTCTCTGCCATATGTAACCCCATAATGTCTGCTTAGCTCTCACTGTCATACTGTGTTGTGGTGATATTCTAGGGGCTTTGGAGCCAGATTTTGGTGTGAGCTACTTCGTGGAACCAAGCCTCAAACTCACAAGGTGCAATGGAAGGGGAAGGGAGCTGGAAGCATATATGGTCCTGGACCCACTACAGTGAGATGGGGAAGAAAGGTGGGCCTCTGAACTGGGAGGAGGGTAGTTAAGGGAGAAGAAGAGAATATGAAACTCAGGAAGAATAAAGGAAGAAAACTTAGTGTGCTAGGTGTTTTTATACATTTCTCTGTAAGATGCATCCATCCTGAGCTGAACATGAGTCTCTTTATTTCCCAGAAGAGGTGGAGAGATATGAAAAAATTGCCTTGAGTCCTACAGCTAGCAAGAGGCAGAGCTGGTGGGGTTGCCATTATTTACCAAATAAAAATACAGGACATCCAGTTAAGTTTGAATTTCAGATAAACAATGGATACTATTTTAGTATAAGTACGTCCCAATTGTTTGTTATTCATCTGAAATTCAAATTTAGCTGGGCTTCAGTGTTTTATCTGGCCACCCACACCAGAGCACGTCTCACTACACTAATGGCAGATAATTTCACAGGCAGGATAAATCACTCTAATCAATGGTTGAATACTTTGGGAATATGAGAAAACAGTGGGCAGGCCAGTGGTATACAGGTGACAATGGAATCATGTGGTTCTCTTATCCTTGATGGCGTAAAAATGTCCTACCACAAAATCACTAGGTGATATATATTCAAGAGGGTCATACTCTCTGATCTGTATCACAAATCTGAGAATTTTAAGTAACAGCCATCCTAGATCCCCTTGGGATAAAGTGATATGTCAATTATCATAAATTGATATCTCAAGGAAGTATTCCAAAATACAGAAATGTTTTTTGAAAAGATGCTCATAATTTATAAATCCATAGCCCTCCCAATAGTGCAAATAACACAGGGTGGATGATTAGATCTGCTCCACGGAATAGTTTGCAGCTGTTAAGAATAATGATTACAAAGAATCTTTAATAACATGAGAAGATGTACATGCTATAAGATAGGATACACAACTGTATATACAGGATAATAGCCACTGTTTGAAAAAAAAAAAAGAAGAAAGAAGGAAACCTTATACGTAAGAAAAAAGATTGACAAGAAATACACCAAAATGTTGAAAATGGCTGGTAGGTTATTTTTTCCCTCCTTTCAACTTTTCTATATATTTTCCAAATTTCTATCAATGGCATATATTACTTTCACAGAGAAAACTACCAATATTTTATTTTAGAGTAGTCTTTGGGTAGCATAGTTAAGCATTCAATTAGTAGCCAAATGGTTGGCAGTTCAAACTCACATAGAAGTGCCTCAGGTGACAGGCTTGACAATCTGTTTGGAAAAGTCATAGCCTTGAGAAAACTATGGAGCAGTTCTGCTCTGCATACATGGAGTCACCATGAGTCAGAATCAACTACGCAGCAACTAACAACAGCAACAATTTTATTTAGAGAGAAATAATAATTAATTAGATATATAATAATTAACATACTGGTATTAATTATTAGTTACAAAATCTGTTTTCCCCAGTAGATATAAACTTTTAGTGTAGTATTTGGGACATAGTATTGTTGTTATTAGCTACTATCAGTTGGCCCCTGACTCACGGCAATCCCATGCACAGCAGGACAAAATGTTACTGAGTCCCTCGCCTTCCCCATGATCCGACTGTTGTGATCCATAGATGGCATATAGTGATCACTCGATAATCATTGAATGAATAAATGAGATCAGATAGTGTGTCAGTATTCTTTACCATTATATTCTCTAAATCCAATTAAAGAGAGTTGAATGAATGGAGGATTTTAGCTCTTGTTGGGTTTGGATAAGGTGGTGCAAATGGTTAATGCACTCAGCTGCTAACTGAAAGGTTGGAGGTTTAAGTTCACCCAGATGTGCCTCACAAGAAAGGCCTGGCAATCTACTTTAAAAAAATCAACAACTGAAAACCTTATGGAACACAGTTCTACTCTGATGCACGTAGGGTCGCCATGAGTTGGAAATGACTTGACAGCAACCGGTTGGGTTAACATTTCTGGGACTCATTTTCCTCACCTGTAAATTGAGGGCTTGAACTGTCATCTTTATGGTGGTCCCCAAAAGCTAAACAATTTTGTGACTATATGAGTATGTGAGTGATGCACAGTCAGGCAGTGAGGAAGTAGCAGCCAGCTGCTAATCTTGTCATTCCAGGCCATTTCTTAGCTCTAGATGCCCCCACTTTAGGATCAGGCAAGGCTTTTATGATGACCTACTTTGCAGAGACTTCAGAACTTGCCAATTGTACAGGAATCACACAATTAAATCCACTGTTTTCTGCGTTTCAGACATTTTATTTTACGTTGCTCCAGTGCTTTCTGAATTATTGCTTTGTTTTGTAATGGCAGCAGTTTCTGGCCTATTTTAGGATCGCTGGCACTTGTCAGCTTCTCTCTGGAGCTGGCTGGACAGTTTGTTGTGCCCATACTTCATCAGAGAAATTGTGTGTTTAGATGACCAGGATTTTCTATTGTTACTTTTATTTTGTATTCGGACAGTTGAAGTGTTTTATACAAAAGCAAATTACCAGGGTAAAAGAGGAATTCAGAAACCCATTACATTCCAGATTCTGCTTACCCATTTGAGGTATTTTCATAGATAAAATGAAGATGTACTCAACTGAGCTGGTTACATTAGGGGTGGTGTTTCTATCTTCAACAATTTTCATGGCGTACAAAGCCTTCTTATTTTTAAGGATTTTGCTGTTGCTCTCTCCAAAAAAATTTTCCAACTCTTTTCTTTTTAGAAGAGATTGTTAGTAGCTATTTACTACATTCAATAAATAACCCCTAAAATCTATCCTTAATTTTTAATAATATATTCTTACATTTCCTCAAAAAAGCTCAGGTTCTTTGATGAAAAGGATTTTAATTATTATGTTGGTAGTCTGTTCTATAAAGAAGATGAGAATGCTTCCAGACCTGGGTGAGTTAATTCTGCTTACAACAAGAGCCATCTGAAAATGCCACTGGTCCAAGGTTAAATCAATTGTGGAAATATCATGAAGGCTGAGCTACCAAACCAAAATGACATTTTTGGGTGGCCTACTGTTGTAGCTTCCTCCATATTCTTCAGGATTCATTCCCCATTTCTTGGAAGAAAGTTCCAAAGAGAGGTTAGGGCACAGAGCTAAATAATAAATGCTTAAAAAAGCAAATATACAAAATAATAATAATAAAAATGTTTCTCTAACCCTAAATTTAAAACACTCATGCTTACGGTACACAGATACAAATGTACATGAGAAACCAGCAATGGTTGGCTCTTATAAGAGCCACACTCTGTTTCTTTAGAGAAGCTCACCATCAACATTAGTTTGCTGTATCCAATTAGTACCTAACTCTGTAATGTGTTTAGCTTTTTCCCTTCACAAGAGTTTATTGATTTTTGGCAGACATGCCATTATTTCAGGAAAAAAGAAGAATATCAGATACTGAACCAGCTAAACGTTCATACAACTGGATACTTGGCTATTCTGGTCCTCACTCGCCAGCTGTTGGGTTTTGACTGCAATTGTTAGAAATGGAATATAAAGGAAAAAGAGGCATCGATACCTATTGCAGAAGCCATTTCTTCCAATCTTGTCACTAGCAAATTGAAGAAGGAAAAGAAAAAAAAAAAGAAATACCCCATTTCTAGCCTCTCTAACAAGGATGTGGATGTGAAATTTAAACTCCTTGATGGGGGAGGGATAGTTGGCTTGGGAAGAGATGGAAGGTAAGGTGGAAAGACACTCTTTATTTCAGAGAGAGTGCCACAAAGCTCGTAGACTTTCACGGAAAAAAAATGCAGAATGAGACGTGAACAAGAGATAGTGGGTCCTTTCTTTAATAGACTGGAAGGCAAAAAACAGTTTATGCACATATTTATTATTATTTCTTTGCTCTGTGACTTCGGGAAACCTGACTACAGCCTATCTTTCATGCTGCCATCCCTCTCCCTGATGTATTCCTGTGTTCTAAGCACACTGGTCTACTTGAAGTTCTACCAACATGCCATGTGGTTTTATCCCTTTTGCTTTGCACATATGGTTCTCCATCCCACTATTTTTACTTGCCCATCTCCAAGTCATGCTTGAAGGCTTGGTTGAAATGTCAGTCCAATTTGAAGCCTTTTCACATACCTGCTGGCGGAAATCATTGCATCCAATCTGTGATCCTACTGCAATTCTAAAATTCTTTTTAAAGATACCTCTCATTATATTGTAACTAGATATTTTTGTCTATCTTTTCGACTAGACTGACTTCTTGAGAATAAGGTTAGTCAACTCTGTTTCAAAGAGCACAGGGTACAAAATAGGCAGCTAACTACCTTATCTTCCATAGCCCTTCTGTTTATATGTGGTAGGATAGGATTTTTCTTCCCCTACTTCTTCTTGGTGGAAAGAAGGTCTTTGTTAGTCACAGTTAAGAAACAGTGACTTTGTCTAACATGCATCCAAATTGAGCTGTAAGAGTCAATTTTACCAGGAGAAAAAATTGCCTTGTTCAACTCTGTAAAAGATCTAAGTTTTCTCAGACAGTGAACTGTAGTGTTCTTCCTTTCCCCAACAAAGATAGAGCCTTGAATGTCATTCATGATCTCAAGGAACTTGCAAAATGTCTCCCGGATAGAAATGGGACAAAGGTGGATCTTGGGGACGTGAGGGAAATGGGAGGGATCCAGAGAAAGCAGGAACTCTTGAACTGCCTTCTGATGAGATCTTCATACAAAGGGAAAGATGACTCAAAGGAAAAACCGAATAGAACCCTTGTACCATCTTCCGGGCTCTGTGCTTATGGTCATCTAAAGGTAGGCTTGTTTTCTTTGGGAATGGACTATACCTTAGATGGAAGTCTGGGAGTCTGTTTCTCTGGTGTTCTTTTGCCTTCTTTTCCTACCCCATCACATCCAAGTTCCTGCCTTTTTCCATTTCCCTTCCTGCCCCTAAGATCCCAACTACAACTTCAAGGCTCAACACTGACTTGGTGACTACTGTGCATTAAGGAGTTAGTATAGGGCCAACTGGTGTGAACTGGTATCCCTTCACCACCTCCATTTCTCTTGCAGTACGGAATGGGTTGAGGTTAAAATTTCCACCAGTCCAGTATAAAGGGGCCTTGGAATCAGAAAGTAAGTTGAGTTATAGAAAATAAAAGTACTATTTATTGCATACTTATGTTTATAAATTAAGAGTTATACTTTCTAGCTTTGTACACACTTATTTCTGATTAGGTAACAGACACATGTCTGTTACACATACTGAGAATAGAGAAAAGCATACAAAAACTTATCAGTAATTCTGTCATTATTTTATCCAATTTTTTTTGTACTTTTTTAAAAATTTTATTTATTTTGTTGTTGTTGAGAATATACACAGCAAAACATATACCAATTCAACAATTTCTACATGTACAATTCAGTGACATTGATTACATTCTTTGAGTTGTACTATCATTGTCACCCTCCTTTTCTGAGTTGTTCCTCCTCCATTAACATAAACTCACTGGCCCCTAAGTTTCCTATCTAATCTTTTAAGTTGCTGATCCCATATAGATAGTTCTTAAAAAAGCATAATGCTCAAGGCAGCACATTTTTTACTAGTTGAGCTAAACTATTGTTTGGTTTTTAGAAGACTCCAGGGGATATTTTTGGTTTAAGGTTTAAAGATTATCATCTCAGGGCAATAGTTTCAAGGGTTCATCCAGCCTTCATGGCTCCAGAAAGTATGGAGTCCATGAGAATTTGAAATTCTGTTCTTCATTTTCTCCCTTTTGATCAGGATTCTTTTATAGAATCTTTGATCAAAATGTTCAGTAATGTAGCTGGGCACCATCTAGTTCTTCTGGTCTCATGGCAAAGGAGGCAGTTGTTCATGGAGGCAATTAGCCACACATTCCATTTCCTCCTCCTATTCCTAACTCTCCTTCTTCGTCTGTTGCTCCAGAAGAATAGAGACCAATTGTTTTGTCTTGGATGGCTGCTTGCAAGCTTTTAAGATCCCAGGTACTACACAACAAACTAGGAGGGAGAACAGAAGCACTGAACACGTTATTAGGCCAATTAACTGGGATGTCCCGTGAAACCATGACTGTAAGCCTCCAAACCAAGGAATCAAATCCCTTGAGATGTTTGGTTGTATATAAGCAGCCTCAGCAGCTAGTATTTTTTTTTTCCATTGTTATAAATACGTCTGTCACACAACTTTTGCCAATTCAACTTTTTACAGGGTATGACTTATTGACAGAACTTACAATAATTGGAGGTGTAACCCTGCCCTTCATCAATGCAAAATCATAAATTGAAACTCAGTACTCTGTTAAGCAATAACCCCACTCTCCCTCCCTTGGTCACTACTAATAAAATTTGATCTCTATGCATTTGTCTTTTCTTGTCTTTTTATGTAAGTGAGCTCATACAACATTTCTCTTTTTGTGTTTATCCAATTTTTAGAGTATAAAAAGTAAATAAATGGACATTTCCTTTCTCCATTCATGTCTTTTGTCCATACACGTACCTGTTGCTCTCGTGTCAATTCCGACTCATGGAAGAACCACACTGCGCTTTCTTCCAAGGCACTTCTGGGTGCATTTGAACCACCAACCTTTTGGTTAGTAGTCAAGTGCTTAACTGTTTTTTACTACCCAGGGACTCCCCTCTGTCCATAATACCTATTAACAGTTATTTATTGCCATACATTCATTAATTATTTTGATATATTTAAATATATAAGTTGTTTAATACATTTATTTACTTCCAGAATTGAATGACAACAAAAGATTAATTGGGCATAGAATACTATAGTGGGTTCTGTGAAAATGTATGTATTTGTGTGTAAAGGTACGTTTGATTCTTACCCATCAGAAACCAATTAACCACATGCTGGGAAGACAGATATGAAAAAGATGAAAATGTTTTTTAAAAGGAATATGTAACCATACACAAACAGGTCCAGCCAAAACAGATTGAATTATTTCTTAGGAATAGGTTAAGATTTTGGGGGAGAGAAATTATCCTTTTTCAGGCCTTTCAGTGATATTTAGTATTTTACTTATTATACCTTTGAAGTTACTGCATTGAGTCATGCACTCAGAAATGTAATCAACTCAAACTCTATATGGATTTATAAAGAAAATGAAAAATACGTTTTTTAAAGGCCCACCTATAGGAATCACCCCTTATCTTCCTGCCCCAGTCTGCCTTCCAAGAAGCCCTGCATGAGACTGGACATGAAGAATGATTGGGAAAGCAAGGTCCTCTGTGGTGTTGACAGGAAGTGAGTAAATACAGCAATCTTTCCTCTCACAAAAATATAGCATTTCCTCATTCCCTCACCTTGGTTTGGGCTTAATTGAGCATGAAAGGGGAATGTTCTTCTTCCTTTCAGAGTAGCATTTATGAACCTCGAAATGGAAGTCTCTCTATCTGTGTCTTTGCTCAGACGAAGGACCTCGCTGCCATATCCTCAGGGTGTGCTACAGGGACCATGGACCTCCGAGCAGGAGACGTGGATCCTATTTCTGGCTCTGCCCCCTGGCTTGCTGTGTGACCTGGTATAAATCACTTACACCTCTCCATTTCCCCAAAGGCAAGACAGCTGCTGAAACATTCGCCACTGTCTCCAGTGTCACAACCAGTCTCTTGCTACAGGCTTGAGAACAGGACAGAGCTGTGTCACTTGTCAGAGGAATCTGGCACTCAGTTACTCATTTTCTTTAACGTGATTGAATTGCCCTGGATAAATCCACCAGAGGCCCAGAAGCAGATGGTGTGATATTTACTTTCCCCAACTGAAAAAAAAAACAACCCCTCCTCAGAGCCTCAAACCCTATACAATCTCCCCAAAACACTCAGGTAAAGTTTTGCTTCAGTTTTAATACTTAGACATTTGGTCCTCCTGGGAATATATATATTTGGCCTTGAAATAAGAAAACTTTAGAAATTGTTGGAATCATAAAACTTGACGGTTAAAGGAAATTTTGGAAGTAATCAAGATCTGGCTGCTGATCAGATTACCCAAGGAACTTTAACAAGAATATAGATTCCCATACACCACCTGAGTTACAGTTAATCAAGGGGCCTGGGCATCTGCATTTTAAGGAAATGTCTCAGGAAAGTCTGATGATCAGTTAGGTTTGGGATCTATGGATTAAGTCCACTAAATTGTATACTTATATTCTTTTTCAGTGTATTTGAATACCTCCAGAATTGGGGAAGTCAATACTTATTGAGAGAGCAAACTCTATTTTGGAGTTGTTTGGGAAATTAGCTATTGTTAATTCTTTTGATTAGGAACTAAATTCCACCTCAATTGTTACTACCACTGGTTGTTGTTAGGTGCCTTCAAGCTGGTTCTGACTCATACTGACCCTATGTATAACAGAATGAAACACTGCCTAGTCCTGTGCCATCCTCACAATTATTGCTGTGTTTTAGCCCATTACAGCCACTGTGTCAATTGACACCACTGGTAGGTGTTAATATTCATTGGGTGCTTTCTGTGTACCAGATACTCTGTTATAGGGTGACCTACCATCTTGTTTGCCTGGTACTGTCCCAGTTTCAGCACTAAAAGTCATGCACCCTGGGAAGTTGGTGATCCCAGATATTTTTCATGCATTATCCTCTTTAATTCTCAAAATAAAGCTATGATACAGATTCTGTTATCGACCACTGTGATGGATTGAATTGTGTGCCCCCCAAAACATATGTTGGAGTGCTAACCTCTATACCTGTAGAAGGAGCCTGGGTGGTGCAAGTGGTTTGCCATTAGCTGTTAACCTAAAAGTTTGTGGTTCCAACCCACCCAGTGGCTTTGCAGAAGAAAGGCCTGGAGAACCACTGCGGTAAAGATTACAGCCAAGAAAACCCTATAGGACAGTTCTAGTCTGTAACACGTGGGGTTGCCATGAGTTTGGGGTAGACTGGACAGCAGCTAACAACAAGAACAGCAGCAACATACCTGTGGATGTAATCCCTGTTTGGAATAGGGTTTTCTTTGTTATGTTAAGGAGGCCACATCCGTGTAGGGTGTGTCTTAAAACTAATGCATTTTGAAAATATAGAAAGAGCAAATTAGACACAGAGATAAGCAAGGACAAAGGGAGAAGATAGATGCCATGTGAAGATCACCAAGGAATCCAGGAAAAGAAGCTGAAAGAGACAAAAAGATCTTCTTCCAGAGCCAACAGAGAGAGAGTCTTCCTCTAGAGCTGGTGCCCTGAATTCAGACTTTCAGCCTCATGAAAAAATAAATTTGTTTGCTAAAGCCACGCACTTATGGTATTTCTGTTACAGCAGCTCTAAGAAAACAAGATAACGGCACTTAACATTTGAGGAAACTGAGGTACAGTTAAACTAAGCAGCTTGCCCAAGTTTACTCAGTATATAGGTGGAGAACTGGGATTTTAGAACCCAGACAGTATAACTCAAGAGCCCTTTCTCTTCGCCATTATTCATTCACAAATGCTCTTAAGGGTCGTTCTTACATCTTTATTTCTTGGCAGGTTTACCAACATTTGTGCAAGCAGTGCTATTTAGTCCCCTATAATTGGACTTGTTAAAATCAGCCTTTCTGGCCTACAAAATCTAAGTCTTACTATTTTACTGTGGGAATTAATACAAGGTCTTCTCATTAAAAAAAAAAAATGACTTTTTTTTTAAAGAGATGTTTTAGGTTTACAGAGAAACTATGCAGAAAGTACAGAGAGTTTGCTTCAATTTTTATATGGGCCAAAATTGGTTGTAAAATAAGTATTATATGCAATAGGCTTCAAGGAGATAAACCATGGCAGGATAACATGAGCTGAGAGGTTGAGGGGCATGTGTGGAAGGAAAGAGAAGATGGTGTTGTAGAACTGCCAGTTTTAGGTTGTTGGTTTAACCAATTGCCATTAAGTTGAATCTAACTCATGGCGATCCCATGTGTCAGAACAGAACTGTACTCCATAGAGTTTTTAATGGCTGATTGTTCAGAAGTAGATCAGGCCTTTCTTCCGCGATGCCTTCAGGTAGATTCAAACCCCCAAGCTTTCAGTTAGCAGCAGAGCTAGTTAGGCATTTGCACCACCCAGGGACTACATGTAGAGAGAACCACCTAGTCATTAGTATATGCTGTATTTTTTCACAAATAATGTTCATGTTATAAGTTTTTTTGCCAACTGTGCAACCCCCAGCATGTTATTTTCATAAGTGTGCTATGCCAATTTTTTTTTTTTTTACATGTAGTGACCCTATAGGACAGAGTAGAACTGCCCCATAGAATTTGCAAAGCTGTAATCTTTATGGAAGTAGACAGCCACATCTTTCTGCCATGGAGCGGCTGGTGGGTTTGAACCTTCAACCTTTTGGTTAGCAGCTGCGTGCTTAACCACTGTGCCACCAGGGGTTGTGCTAAGGTGCTGTAATTATTAATTTAAATTAATAGAAACAAATTGATTGTTTATTTTTCTATTACTGAGGGACTACTAAACTTGATCCATGACTTCTTGACCATGGCTTATACCTTTAGTATACAATTATGATCAAAAGTAACATTTTCAGACTACTTTTATACACATAAGCAGGAGATTAAAGAAAATGAACAGAATGAAAGAAAATGAACAGAACAATATGATTTACCTGCGATACGGGAAGATGGGTGAATGAGGCTGAAATTCACTTCTAGAAATGTCATGAGACACGCACGGTATATGCATGGGCACGCTATGCCAGAACCATTTTACTTAATCTCATCATTTCTGTTCGTTATGTATGTGGGTGTGTTATTTGTGAAAAAATACAGTAATATGTCATTAATTTGGGGAGTGTTTGTGGCACAATTGTGTGTAAGTGTCAAGGTTGGTGGTTTTATTTTATTTTACTACTACTAATATGCAAAGGCATTCGACTGTGTGGATCTTAACAAATTATGGATAACATTGTGAAGAATGGGAATTCCAGAACACTTAACCGTGCTCATGAGGAACCTGTACACAGATCAAGAGGCAGTCATTTGAATAGAACAAGGGGATACTGTGTGGTTTAAAGTCAGGAAAGGTGCGCATCAAGGTTGTGTCCTTTCACCATACTTATTCAATCTGTAAACTGAGCACATAATCCTAGAAACTGGACTATATAAAGAAGAATGGGGCATCAGGATCAGAGGAAGACTCATTAACAACCTTTGATATGCAGATGACACAACCTTGCTTGCTGAAAGTGAAGAGGACTTGAAGCACTTACTGATGAAGATCAAAGACCACAGCCTTCTGTA
>NW_004444037.1:2461150-2489347 GCF_000243295.1 Trichechus manatus latirostris | reverse complement strand
TTTGATATGCAGATGACACAACCTTGCTTGCTGAAAGTGAAGAGGACTTGAAGCACTTACTGATGAAGATCAAAGACCACAGCCTTCTGTATGGATTACACCTCAACATAAAGAAAACAAAAATCCTCACAACTGGACCAAGAAGCAACCTCATGATAAACAGAGAAAAGATTGAAGCTGTCAAGGATTTCATTCTACTTGGATATGCAATCAACACCCATGGAAGCAGCAGTCAAGAAATCAAAAGATGCATTGCGTTGGGCAAATCTCCTGCAAAAGACCTCTTTAAAGTGTTGAAAATCAAAGATGTCACCTTGAAGACTAAGGTGTGGCTGACCCAAGCCATGGTATTTTCAATTGCTTCATATGCATATGAAAGCTGGACCATTAATAAGAAAGACCGAAGAACTGACGCCTTTGAATTGTGGTGTTGGCAAAGAATATGAATATACCATGGACTGCCAAAAGAATGAACAAATCTGTGTTGGAAAAAGTACAACCAGAATGCTCCTTAGAAGCAAGGATGGCGAGACTACGTCTTATACTTTGGACATGTTGTCAGGAGAGATCGGTCTCTGGAAAACGACATCATGCTTGGTAAAGTAGAGGGTCGGTGAAAAAGAGGAAGACCCTCAATGAGATGGATTGACACAGTGGCTGCAACAATGGACTCAAGCATAAGAACGATTGTGAGGATGGCGCAGGACCGGGCACTGTTTCATTCTATAGGACATAGGGTTGCTATGAGTCAGAACCGACTAGGCGGCACCTAATAACAACTACAAATATTATTATTTAACATCAATTGGTAGTGCCTTCAGCTCGCCCTCTATCTATTGCCTCCTTCCAATTGTTTAAAAAAAATCCCTAGGAAATTTGAACACTGACTGAATATTTTATGATTAAGAAATCATTATTATTTTTAGTTATGATAATGATATTGTGGTTATATTAAGAAATAAAGGAATAAATCCAAAATATTTATGGATTAAATGATGTGTTGTCAGAATTTGCTTTAGAATAATCCAATGAAGGGCAGAGGAAAATGAGAGATATAGATAAAACAAGATTGGCTATATATTGATAATTTTAAAGCAGGATGATGGCTCTATGGGGGCTCATTATCTTATTCTCTTTATTTTTGCTTTGTTTAAAAATTTTCATAATAAAAAGTAAAAGTGTCAAGGAGCTGAGCTGAGCTGCCAAGTGTAGAGTAGCTGATGAAGACAACCAACCAAAATGAATGTAACAGTCAAGCCTTTAATTACTTCTGCAACAACATAAGCAAGAGGTTAAACCTGAAGGAAGCACTAACTCTAGCCTGTTCCATTTTTCGCCATGAACAGCAGAGGGCAGGTGGATTAGCGTAGGCATAGGGCAGGGGCTGATTATCCAATAGGCAAAGTAAGCACCATGCTTACCTTGCTTATCAGATCATCTGTAGTGAACAGTTTCACATTTTTTCACCACATCAAAGATTCTGCTTCTAGGTATGGCTGGCATCTGTCTCTCTCCCAACCCTACAGCACCTTCCTATAGAATCAAAACCTCTTTTCAGATTTACAATTCCTGACGGGGTGGATGACCCAGTAAGCAAGGTAAGCACGGACTTAATTGTGCTTATTTACTAATCTTTAGTGAACAATTTCACATGATGTGAGGAAACCCATGTGAAATTGTTCACTACAGATTAGTAAGTAAGCACAAGTAAGCTTGTGCATGCCTTGCCTACCAGATCATCCACCCCCGGCGTGGGGACCTGTATCACTGCTGAGGGCGCCCTGAACAAAGGGTCCTGCAAGTTTTATGGACCGCAGGTAAGAGAGAGGGGAAGAAGGGCTAGGAATGGAAAAGTACTGAGTCCTGAGTCAGAATGGGGAAAATGTCTTCAAGTTCTCTTCCGTTCCCACATAAGGAGGTTTCAGCAGAGGCACTGAGGATCTGTGAAAGACCCCTGATAAAGAGGCATCCAAATAGAAGTGCACGCGCTAGGAATGCAGATACGCAAAAGAGAATGGCTGGTTGCGGGGTGGGAGGTGTGTGTCTGAGTCCCTGACTGCAACTCCCTTCAGGAACTGCGATGCATTGGCTTTGCACTGAGTCTGGTGGGGGAGGGCAGCTTTCTCCAGGGAGGCCTCCCAGGCAAAGCTGTTGTAACCGCCTATGGTCAGGTCTGAAAAACCACACAGAGGTTTGTAGCCAGGAGCTGGACTCCTCGACAAGCCCCAACATAGAGTCTGAGAGGAGAGTTCTACTATCCCTCGGGGTGATCATATTGCATAACGTCGTTCAAAGTTTCATTTCTTTGGATGTTCCTCTTGAGATATCTTACTTAATTTGACTTGACTCATGTTAAAGACACTTTAGAAGGTACTCCTTTAAATATGGCTTTATTTTAAAAATGTCTTTATTACATAGACATTTCCTCTGTGTGCAGAAGGGCAAAGTCATAGGGCAAGGGGGTCAGGGACAGGCTCACAGGTGAGGTCTCTGGCTTCTAGAGTACATAGCATTAGACCAGGCAGGGATGGGGCAGGGTCTAAAGTAAGAGAACAATCTTTGCTTTGAGCCTGATTTGATTCAGTTTTCTGCCAGCCTCAGGGCTCCGGAATCGTGTTTCCATACTACCTACTGCCCGTTTCATCTCTGATTAGTAATTTTCCCTTTTTCCTGATTCCTTAAAAAATCTGTTTGCTTCCAGACACCTTATTAAAGCAACTCTCTTCTGGCTGTTAGAGTTAAGAACCTGTCAGCATTTTCCATTATAAACCTCTCTCAGCTGACACTCTATTCTTAATTGGCACTGTTGTAGTGGGAAAAAGAAGACAAAAAGCATTAGTTAATGCTGGGGACCAGGCTAGGTTTTCAGTCTTAACTCTGCAAATCCTGGATTAGTGAGTTTAGTTAGTCCTTTAATTTACTTGGGTATCATTTATTCACAGATAACTTCTCTGTTATTTGTGGTGCTGTGTCTACTGACAACTAGAGCGAAATGTCTTTACCAGGAAGACTAGGTTCCTCCCCTTAAATTTAACTTCAATCTCTATAGTTTTCCAAATAGGTTAGCTCTCACAGGAGAATAGTGACACTGTGGAATATATGAGTTGGAAGCATCCTTAGAAATTATCTTGTCTACTCTCCTCATTTTATACTCATGTTATAGATGAGAAAAATAGGCCAAAATTTTAAAATGACTTTTCCAAGTAAAAAAATTATTTAGTACAGTATAGTCTTCTGACTTCCACTTAAAAACGAATTCAACCGTATTTTTTAAATTCACTCTTTAAATAAGGATTTTCTTCATGAGTTAATTGAAGAGAATTAAAAAAAAGATAAATATCTTCAACATTTATTTTACTTTAACGTGTCAGATGTACCTTCCTTTGTCCATCGTTTTGTGCAGGTTCTTTTGGAGTTTTCCCATACCTGTAATGTAGCTTTGATTTCTGCTTTCTTTAAGAGAACTTGGAATGGAGTGAAACTTAAAGACATTTGTTAAGCAATCTGACTGCAGAATTCTCTACATTTTTAAGACTCCCTAACACTTTTACAGTTTTGTAATTCATAGCTAATTTGATAGCTATATTTTTAGCAACTCACCTTTATCAAGGCTTTCCAAAGAATTCAAGCTGTTTCTATAGAGACAATAAATCTTTCTCTCTCTCTCTTTTTTTTTTATGCACTCATTCTATTGGTTACCTTATGTGATGGTAAAGATTGTGGGTCAGCTTGGCTGGGCCATGATTCTCCGTGTTTTAATGTAATCACTCCCATGACTGAATATACTGTGAGTAGCCAATCAGATGAAAGGGAGTCTCCTTGGGGGTGTGGCCCGGATCTGTATATAAGCAGACATTCTGGCTTTTTGCTCTCGTTGGATCCTGCGGCTGCTTCCTGTTATCTCATCTCCCGTTCTTGGGACTTGAGCTGTCAGCTTATCTGCCGAACCTGGGATTTGTCAATCTGCACAGCCTGTGAGTGGCAGCCCTGCTCTCCAACCTTCTGGTCTTGGGCTTGCCGGCTTCTGCAGCTGTGTGACTTGGGAGAGGCCTCTACCCTGATCCACGGACTTGGGACGTTCTAGCCTCTACAATCGCGTGAGCTGTTTCCTTGATATAATCTCTCTCTATATATACATTTACACACTTTACTGGTTTTGCTTCTCTAGAGAACCCAGCCTGAGACACCTTAATATTTAATTAAGTTATTGAGTTAAAATTACAAGTACCCAGGCAGTGATAGGTCTAGGAAACAACTCCTGACTCTTGACAAGCATAGCAACTGATGGAAGCAGAAGTATGTGAGTATAGCAGAGAATTACGTAATAGCCAAGAAGAGGCCCTAGAAGGAGGCAAAGGTAATGGGGAGTTTTGGTTTATCTGACCAGATGGTTAAGTGGTGGCCATTTAAAACACTGTTTACTATACATCTTTAAATATAGGCTTTTTCCTATTGAGGTACTTTGGGGACTGGGGCCTAATACAGGAGGCCCAGTTCCTGCTTTCATTTTTCCAGGGGTCTTTTACAGTATCCCTACCCCTGGTCCTAGGGTCTTTGTCAGGGAGCACATCTCTACTGGAAGACAGTGGTATCAGCTCGTACTTCCTGCTGTGGTTTCTCTTTTGGTTTTTAAGCACCTGGATCTATTTCTATATCTCAAACTCATTTACGCATCAATTATTTTTGTCATATTTGATACAGATTGTCTAGCTTCTTTTGGAGAAGGAGAATCATCCATATCAGCTTCGTTCATTTTTGTCAGAATACCTCTAGACCTTTCTATTCCAAGTAATTGGTTCAGGAAGAAGGAAAGAGCTGTGATTCTTCCAGGGAAATGTTGCCGTGAGGTCTTTGTTTGTTTTCAAGAAGGCAGACATGAATCTCCTACTGAGGTTGAGGGGGTCTCCTTTGTTTATACTCACCTAATATTAGAGGTGTCTCTGCTCTAGCATGCTCCCCACCCCTACACCTTACTCCTGAGTTACCTTGGAAGCACTCCAAGTTATCACTGCTTTTTGTCTCCCTGGAAGCCAAGTTTTAATTCCACTTCCTATTATCCTATTACTCTAACTCTTGGACATTCTTCCTTTGATATAGATCTGTCAGGCCCCTTTGTAAAAATGTAAACGTATTACATTACTTTTATTCACCCTGCACTAATGTCCTGACTTCAAATAAATGTTCTGGAGCTCCATTGGCTGGCTTTTACAGAGGAGCACATTTTTAAGTTACCTTCCATCTACTGTCCTCTTTTACTTTGTTTAAGATGTAAAATGAGGGCAAAGAATAACAAGGCTTAACTAATGGCCTGCAATTTCCTGCTGTCTCTACACCTTTTTTATGACATTAATTCATTGCCACATCTCTGACCTGTGGAATCTCTTCTGGATAGAAATGGCTAGGAGTTAAAATGAAGTTTAAAAAAATACCGATTTGATTCAATAGTCTTGTCAGAGTTCTTGTCACTGCCTCTTTGGGACAGCATACGCTATTGTAACCATTTTTACAACTGCTCTCTATTAAAAGACACATCCTAATTGCTCATCTCCTCTACCTGAAGGTTAGGGTTTTGATTTAGCTTCCTTTGGTTAGAAAAGAAATGTTACCCACTTAAAGTACTTTAAGTCATCTAAACGTCCCCCTTCTTCTGAATTTTCTATTTTGTCAATTTTCTTCAAACACAGCATTATGGTACAAGTACTAAGAAAAACATCCAGTTTGAGTTTTATATTCTCAGCATTGTCATTTGATATTCCACCGCTTGAGTTTCTCAAATGTGTTATGGTTAGGACATATTTAGTAGGCTTTTTGCAAGTAATAGAAATTGATACTAGTTAATTTAAGCACAATGGGAATACCAAGTGGCTCAGAAAATCAAGGGGAAGGCTTCAGAATGTGGGTGGTGTATTAATCAGCTATTGCCACAATAATGCTGCATAATAAACCACTGCAAAACTCAGGGGCTTACAACAGTGGGTTGTAAATGAGTGTCTAGTCTCACTCTCATGGGTCTGTAGATTGACTGTATATGGTGGATCCTGGATGGTGTGGCTGGCATGGTAGGCTGAGAAATGGCCCCCTAAAATATCCAGGTTGTAATACCTGAAACCTGTGAATGTTATTGCACATAGCAAAAGAGACTTTGCAGATGTGATGAAGGATCTTGAGATGGGGAGATTATCCTAGATTATCCTTATGGGCCCTAAATGCAATCACTATCATTAGAGGGAGGCAGAGCTCCTGCTGTCTGGCACAGAAGGCAGAAGGTGATGTGCGATGACAGCAGAGAGAGATTTGAAGATGCTGCATAGCTGGCTTTGAAGATGGAAAAAGAGGCCATGAGCACAGGAAGATAACTCTAAAAGCTGGAAAAGCTAAGGAAATGGTTTTCCCCTAGAACCTCCAGGGACAGTGAGCCCTACTGATACCTTGGTTTTGGCCCAGTGAAACTGATTTCAGACTTCTAGACTCCAGAACTGTAAGAGAATGAATGTGTGTTGTTTTAAGTCACTGAGTTTGTGGCAATCTGTTATAGCAGCCACAGGAAACTAATATAGTGGGATAGCTCGGCTTTGAGTTGCAGGTTGGTTGGACTTGGCTCGAGGCTGTGAGTTGAGTTCAGATGTGCTCCATGAGTGTTCATCGTGGAGCTCAGGGAAAGGCTTCCTGGGGCATGATTTTCTTATGGCAAATCATTGGAGCATAAGCGTCTAGACAAACCATGCGAGCACATTTAAGGTCTCCGCTTGCATTACATCTGCTAATGTTCCTGTCCAGCCAAGTCCAGCATCAGTAGGGTGAGAGGTATATCATCTCTGTCCACAGTGGAAGTGGGGCTGCAAAAATATTTGCCAGACTATAATCCAGTCCATCACAGGCAGGGATTATGTGCATCTATTGACCTGAACCACTGCCAAGGTGGTCCACACCACAGGAACAGCCTGATTGTAGTTGCTGGACATCAGGCACTGCTGCTGGCCCCTGGGCACAGGCTGCGGCCTGCCATTGCCATTTAATGAATTCTAAGCTGCCCTTGTTTTTAAAAAAAAAAAATTACTTGATCTAGAGTCAATGACCCACGTACAAGTATTTGATTGGCCAAGTCTAGGTTATGAGTGCAGAGGGAGCAAGTTTCTATCTAGTCTTTTCAACTTCTTTGGTGGGAGACGGGGTCCTGCCTCTGCCAAGTCTCACGCAATGGCAGAGTCCCTCAATCTAGGAATGAGGTTCAGATGCTGGGCAGCAAAACACAATAAAAATCTTCTAAAGGACATTGTGATATAGTGAAAAGAGGAAGAGTTTGGGGCAAGTTACTTGAATATTCAGAAATTTAGCTTTCTCATCTGTACCATGCTATTGTTGTTAGATGCCATCAAGTCAATTCCGACTCATAGCAATCCTATGGACAACAGAATGAAACACTGCCCAGTCCTCCCATAAAACTTTTTGTGAGCAATAGAATTCAAGTATTTGACATATTTGGTGCTTAATAAATAATAGCCTTAAAAAAAGATTCTTCTGCCTTCATGTTTTCATGAAGAAACTTTCATTTTATCCCCTGGGGAAGGAACAGCATTTTAGGGTTCTATGTGCATTTGTTAACCACATAAAGCCAGAGCCCTTTTTCTGTCTCTGTTCTGCATCCTTTAGTTATTTCTCCAACAGTGGTTTACCTATTCGTTGATGTGGCAAGAGTTGGACATTCAAGGACGAAATTCTTCTGGGTGAGGTTCAAGGAAGAGGGCTGCTCTTCTTTTGTGGTCTGTCCTTTTTTATCCTTTCGGCCTATGCTTTGTACATACATGGTACCCTCCTGTATGTGGTAAGAAACCCAAATGGGTTTCCTAATGCTTTCCCTACAGAATAAACCAAGGGTTTTAAAGGGTGGTTGGGTTTATCCTGTAGGGAAACCATTGGGAAACACATTTGGGTGAGGTCCAGGCCAAGTCTCAAATGTGGCTCTACCAGCAATTAAACTGATACCTTGATGTCCAGTTGATTGACCTCTGTGTCTATTTCTCAACTGATTCCAAATCCATAGTATGAAAGGGTGTAATTGGCAACCTTAAACTCTCCAACATTATTATAAAGTGAGCTGAAGAATGAAGCTTAAGGTAGAGAGTTGTTATCCAGAACACTCCGCTCAAGCCCTTTCTTATTGGGCCAGTTTCATGTCCTATAAAATAGTTTATTTTTGTATGCATAAATGGCTGAACTCCAAATACCAAAAATAACCTGAGAAGGAAGATGACAAATAGTTGAGTGGTAACCACAGTGATGAGCAACCTAAAGTGTTTATAGTCTTCTGAGTTGGCTCAGATAAGCAGACCATGGAATAATTGGAAGCATATAATTGGAAGCTGGGACAGATCTATTGCAGACTCTGCCACCTGTTTGTTTTATGGTCTTTGCTTTGAACCATATGGGCTGCATGTTCTCTGGTGAGTGCCCAAGAGCTAAGTGGATGTCACCACGACTCTCTCATTATCTGGATGAAGGATGATTACAGAAAGTCTGTGATGGGAAGTCATCAGGGTCTTTCAAAGTGATAATAGTTATTTCTTTCCAGAGGAGCAGGAACATGGATAGAAGTATCATCAATGCAGTATAGTTCTTCTCACTTTGCCAATCCTGACCCAGCCCGCACCACTTTTCAGGTTTGAATATCCTAAGATGAAGCTCCACTTCTCCATCTATTTGGAGAGCCTGAAATATATAAAAGTTTATCCTTAAGTATACTTTTATTGTAACTCAGAGAAAGTGTATTTGAAAATAGTTGTTCAGCTGTGCATATAGTCATATCGACACATCTTTAATGAAACTTTTCCAAACTGAATCCTGTAGATCAAAGCAGAGATGCGACCTGTTATGAATTAAATTGTGTCCCCCAAAACATATATGTTCTAAATACTAACCTCTATGCCTGTGGTTATAATCTAATTCGGGAATGAGTTGTCTTTGTTATGTTAATGAGATAGGATTAGTGTAGGGTTTACCGTGAGTCAATCTCTTTCGAGATATAAAAGCGATTAAACAAGCAAGCAAGCAGAGTTGGGGGGAGAGAAATGCCAAGGGTGGCACCACAGTCTCCTAGGTTTCAAACAGTCGAATCTTCCCCAACTCAGTTCTGGAGTATGGGGCTACCATTAAGGTGTGCTGGGGGATAGGTCTGTTGCCCAAAGCTGACAGGGTGAGGCTGCCATAGCCAAGGGGCAGAAGAACAGGGCCTGCCAGGGCCGGGGGTGGGGTCACCACTCAGATGGACAAAGAGAATGGGCTCCCCTAAAGCCGAGGGAGCAGAGTTGCTCACCCAGAGGGCCAGGAAGGCAGAGGACATGGGCAACACCCAGAGTTTGGAGGGCAGGGCCATTTCCTAGATAGTCTCAGAGAAGAGAGGATTATTTTTAAGCCTTGAGAGCTAATGTAAATTGTTCTGCTGGGTTTTGGACTAGCTTTGTGCCTGTTATCCCTTCTTTCCCTCCAGTTTCTCCCATTTGTAATGGAAATGTCTACCTTATGCCTGTTCCACCATTATACTTTGGAAGCAGATAACTTGTATTATCTTCACAGATGAAGAGGAATTTTGCCCCAGGATGGAATTTGGACTTGATTTAAGACTTTTGAGATGATGTGATGGGATGAATGTGTTTTGCATGTGGCAAAGGCATCACTTTTGGGGGGCCATCGAGTAGAGAATACCGGACAGATGTTTACCTGTGTTTTATTGACTATGCAAAGGCATTCAACTATGTGGGTCATAACAAATTATGGATAACATTGAGAAGAATGGGAATCCCAGAGCACTTACTTGTGCTCATGAGGAAACTGTACATAGATCAAGAGGCAGTTGTTCGAACAGAACAAGGGGATACTGCATGGTTTCAAGTCGGAAAAAGTGTGTGTCAGGATTATATCTTTTCACCATACCTATTCAATCTATATGCTGAGCAAATAATCTGAGAAGCTGGACTATATGAAGAAGAATGGGGCATCAGGATTGGAAGAAGACTTTTTAACAACCTTTGATATACAGATGACACAACCTTGCTTGCTGAAAGTGAAGAGGACTTGAAGCACTTGCTGATGAAGATCAAAGACCACAGCCTTCTGTATGGATTACACCTCAACATAAAGGAAAAAAAATCCTCACAACTGGACCAATAAGCAACCTCATGATAAACAGAGAAAAGATAGAAGCTGTCAAGGATTTCATTCTACTCAGATCCACAATCAACACTCATGGAAGCAGCAGTCAAAAAATCAAAAGATGCATTGCATTGGGCAAATCTCCTGCAAAAGACCTCTTTAAAAGTGTTAAAAAGCAACAGTGTCACTTCAAGCACTAAGGTGCACCTGACCCAAGCCATGTGTTTTCAATTGCCTCATATGCATGTGAAAGCTGGACAGTGAATAAGCAAGACCAAAGAAGAATTGACGTCTTTAAACTGTGGTGTTGTCGAAGAATATTAAATATACCATGGACTGCCAAAAGAACGAACAAACCTGTCTTGGAAAAAGTACAACCAGAATGCTCCTTAGAAGCAAGAATGGTGAGAATGCATCTCACATACTTTGGACATGTTATCAGGGATCAGTTGCTTGGTAAAATAGAGGGTCAGCGAAAAACAGGAAGGCCCTTAATGAGATGGATTGACACAGTGGCTGCAACAATTGGCTCAAACGTAACAATGATTGTGAGGATAGCTGAGGACTGGGCAGTGTTTCGTTCTGTTGTACATAGGGTTGTTGTGAGTCAGAAATGACTAGATGGCACCTAACAACAACAAAAACAAAGGGTAGAATGTTATGGATTTAATGGGGTCCCTCAAAAACATGTATTGGAAAACTTAGGCATAAAGGTTAGGATTTCCAACACATATTTTTGGGGGACACAATTCAATCCATAACGCTCTACCCTATGGCCCTCAAAAATTCATGTCTTTGCCCACATGCAAAACACATTCATCTCATCACATCATTCCAAAACTCTTAAATTAACCCTGGTGGCACAGTGGTTAAGTGTTTGAGTGCTAACCAAAAGGTTGGCAGTTCGAACCTACCAGCTGCTCCTTGGAAACCCTATGGAGCAGTTCTACTCTGTCCTATGGGGTCACTATTATTTGAAATCGACTCGACGGCAATGGGTTTGGTTTTGTCTTTTTTTTTTTTTATACCTGTGGTTATAATCCCATTTTTTGAATGGGTTGTCTTTGTTACGTTAATGAGATAGGATTAGTATAGGGTAGGTCTTGAGTTAATCTCTTTTGAGATATAAAAGATATTAAATGCAAGCTAGCAAGCAGAGATGGGGGAAGACACATGCCAAGCCACATGAAGATCACCCAGGAGCAGAAGCTAGAAGAGAAAAGGACCTTCTTCCAGAGCCTGTAAAGAAAAGACTTCCCCTAGAGCCAGCACCCTGAATTCGGACTTCTAGCCTGCTAAACTGTGAGAAAATAAATTTCTGTTTGTTAAAGCCATCCACTTGTGGAACTTCTGTTATAGCAGCGCTAGATAACTAAAACATGACCCAAGAATAAAGAGACCTCAACAGAATGTTAATGAAGCCTTTATACAAATACCAGACATATATAGATAGGGCTATACAACAGTGGCACTTACGTTGGATTTTTTGCTTGCCTAGTGTCCATTTTCCAGTCTTTTGTTGTCAGCATCCTGATTTTCCTTAGGTAGAAATAACAGTCCTCCACCCTTAGTCTATATGATTTGGGTGGGGTTGACTCTAACCAGTTGCCATGGAGTTGATTTTGACTCATGACAACTCCATGTGTGTCAGAGTAGAACTGTGCTCCATAGGATTTTCAGTGGCTGATTTTTCGGAAGTAGATTGCCAGGTCTTTTTTCTGAGATGCCCCCGGGTGAAGTCAAACTGCCAACCTTTCGGTTAACAGCTGAGTGCATTAACAGCTTGCACCACCTCGGGATGGGGCTGACTCTACGTTTTGTATATTGAGAATTGCCACAGGACCCAAATTGGTCCAATCTGATGAAATCCTAGGACTTTTTGATAGAACAACTTGAGATCCTGGTTGCTACTGTGAGGGGACAATCTACCTGAGAATGGAGCCACAGAGATAAACAGAACTAAGAAATGAAGAGAGTACTAACCAAGTACTAATAACATAGTTAGAATTCCCTGGATTCAGCCATACCTGAAGCCCTACTGCTCCTGGACTTTTTAGTTTACTTGAGCCAATATGTCCCCTCTTTCTGCTCAAGTTTCAGTTGGATTTTTGTTACAAATGAAGGAGTTCCTACACATATGAAGAGTAGACAGCAAACAAGAAAAATAGAGGTAGCATAAAATAGTAAGTAGAAAGAACATAGGCCTGGGTTATTAGCCTCAGTTCAATCACTGAGTATTTTTGGTCTTTTTTTTGCCTGTGAAATGGAGCTGTTGTCTTAGATTATCTTTAGAGTGTAGCAAGAATGCTCCTTAGAAGTGAGTATGGTGAGACTTTGTTTCACATACTTTAGACATGTTATTAGGAAGGACCAGTCCCTGGAGAAGGACATCATGCTTGGTAAGTAGAGGGTCAGTGAAAAAGAGGAAGACCCTCAGTGAGATGGATTGACATAGTGGCTGCAACAATGGGCTCAAACATAGCAATGATTGTGAGGATGGCGCAGGATCGGGCAGTGTTTTGTTCTGTTGTACAGAGGGTCACTATGAGTCGGAACTGACTCAAGGGCACCTAACAACAACAAGAGTTCCTCCCAATTCTGAAGTTCTATAAATTTTATTTATTTTATTGAGGATCTAAAAGATTATATGGCCATGCATCTAGTTACTTGCACAACACTGTGGTAGGCAGCTGACCTATGTGTGTTCTCCTTCTAGGGCTCTGTCCACAAGGTTTTTTCTTTGAGACTAGTAGACTTTGTGCTATTGGATTGACATTTTCTACAACCTTTGGAAATTCACATGGATAAAATGGTATTGAGAGTGGACCATGAATTGATGGTTCTCCTATAGTAGAAAAACAACCAAGTATTGCAGTGAACTTGTGAGAGTTAGAACTCAATGGGACTGCCTTGTTCTTCCGGGTCTCTCACGTTTTTCCACCTTTGACAGGCTGCAGTCTTAACAGTTTTCTATCGCTCTTTATTAGTGGAAAATATTTGAGTTTTCCTTCTCTGACATGTTTTCACCTTACACAGGTTCCAGCTTTCACAGGTTTTACTGTAGATACAAGAGAGGACATCAGAAAATTGACTCAATTTTTATGCTTTAAACCAGGATTGACACTTTAGAGATTTTGCTATCATATTTTTTTGAGAAATATTTGAGAAGGATTTAAGTCAATTTTTGTTAGAACCCCAGTGCCAAGTATAGTGCCTAGTATATAATGAGATCTCAATAGATATTTAGTAAACAGTTGAGTTATTGGGGTTATTTCTGCTCGTATTGCAGGTTTTTCATTTTAAATCAATAACACTTCCAAAAGAAGGAGATTCCCAGAAGCCTATTCCGTTTGTTATTACTGAAGGATGTTAATAAGTGGGATTTTCTTATACAAGACAATGTTTTAAAAAATAGATATTTATGTATGATGGTTACTGCATTATTTTTAAAATATAACTTCCTTAAGGGCTTCCTATTTTTTTTCTGTAAAATTCTTCATTTTGCTTCGTATTCATTTTTTTCAATTTTTTGACTTACTTTAAAAGATTAACTTCCTCTTCCCAAGTAAGTCAAAATTATTCATGTTGAAATTATATTTTCTTAAATGTTAACACACTCTATCCCCTTCAGTCTTATTTGTCATGGTTGTTCCTTTGCTACACACAGAATCTAAAATAGATTTAGATATAATTGGGTCACAGATTATTAAATAGCTGGCCTCTCTACTTAGCCCTGTGAAATTTTCACATGCTCACACACATTTCCTTCTCTTCCCACCATTGCAGAACATTTTTCTCCACTGATATTAACGGAATGCAAATTTGTTCACGATCTGAATTTATTCAAAGATAGTTATCTGTTTTGAAATTCTTTATAATCCTCCCTTTTAAACCGTAAAACTAGATTTACAATTGGTTTTCCTGTTTTCAGATATTTATTTCATTTCCCCTCCCTGCCTCACACATATTGGCCTTGAGTCTCTTCAATTGTTCCATTATTACAAAATAGTTTTTCTCCTTCCTTCTTTCCATTATTTGTTTATTTATTTTTAAATAAATACTTTGAAAGTGACTTATCAGTAGACTGCCCTATTCTGGAGATTCTTGGTTAGCCACTTGGGCCTATTGCACAAGGGCTCCATCTCCACCTTTTGCTTCTATTATTTTCTTTGTCCTCTTTTAATTTATGGAGTTTAGACCTCTGGATTTTTTAAATTTTTGTCTTTTCCACAGGAAATAGCAGTAAACTAACAACATGAGCTATCCTTCAGAAAGCAGAGCTATGAGAGTACTGACCTGTGTCCACAGCTAGCTCTGAGGTGTGTATTTCCTGCAAACTTAGCCTTTCTGTACGTGGAGCAGAAAGAGAGGAAGTGAGGGAATTTAGTATCGTGGTTTGAAGCAGGAGTTCTGGCCCCAAACCACCTGAGTTTGCCATTTACCTGTGTGTGACCTTGGATAAGTTACTTAGCTTCTCTGTTCTCAACTTCCTCACTTTAAAATGAAAAGATACTAACAGTACCTACTGGATCAAAATACTGGTTTAAAGACAATAATAGAAATAATAGATGAAACACTCTTGGAAAATCTTTTATACATGCTAGCTGTTACAATTAGGTGGAATTTATATCAATATAGCTGAAAGAGGAAGATTAACATTTTTACTATTAACAAAATGCCTGACTTAGAAACAAACTCACCAATGATCCAATGATTCGATGAATCACTCAAGCAATGAATAAAGGACTATATAATTTCAAAAGGATTGCACCACAAAGTACTAGAAACAAGCAGAAAAAACTCTTGAAAAATTTCTTTCTATATTAAGGAGAAATTTACTGATGATATTAAAAGGTTGTGCATATATGTGTGTACCAGGAGAAGAGATGTTTTTCTTATCCACTGCTGCATAAAAAATCACTCCAAAATAGAGACATAAAACAACCACCATTTTATTTACTCATGGATTCTATGGGTCAGGAATCTCAACAGAGTATGGAATGGATGTCTTGTCTCTGCTCCACAATGTCTGAGGTCTTACCTGGGAAGATTGAAATGGCTGGAGACTAGAGTCATCTGCAGGTTTTCTCACTTGCATGACTAGAAAATGGGCTATAATGGAAAACTTGGCTTAGCTGGTGCTGTCAACTGGAGTGCTTTCTTGTGTCCTCTGCATGTGACTTTGGCTTCCTCACAGCATGGTGGCCTCAGACTTCTTACTTGTCAGCTCTGGGCTCCAAGAGTGAGAGCTCCAAGAGTGAGTGCTGCAGAGAACAAGGAGAAAGCTGCATGACCTTCTATGACCTCGCCTCAGAAGTCACCTAGTATCATTTCAGTCAAGCTCTATTTATTGAAGTAGTCACAAGCCAGCTCGACTCAGGGGGTGGAGACATAGATCACCCATGTGAAGAGACAAGTATCAAGGATTGAATGGCTATGTGTTAAAAGCACCATAAAAGGCTAGAGAAAAAGTGATCCTAGTTGCTTCTGCTGGTTTCAAGGAGCAAGTGATCTGATTTACTCATCCCCAAAAGAGGATTAAAAGATGATCTAGTGAAACGAAGGGCTTGTAATAAGAAAAATCTATAGGAAAAATGGAGAAGCCCTGGTGGTACAGTGGTTAAGCACTTGGCTGCTAAACAAATGGTCGGCTGTTTGAACCCAACTGCCACTCCACAGGAGAAAGATGTGACAGTCTGCTTCCATAAAGATTACAGCCTTGGAAATCCTGTGGGACAATTTTACTCTGTTCTATAAGTTGCTATGAGTCGGAATTGACTTGACGGAGCGACAGGTTTGTTTTGGCTTTATAGGAAAAATAGTGCTACCTTCCTAACTCTTTCTGACTTATGCTAATTTTGATGTTTTTTTCTTGTTTAAATACTTGTTTCTGTGTTTTAGTTTCTTCCATCCCCTGATTATACAAGTAAAACATATTTTATATAAAATACAAAAAGTACATAAAAATATAAGGAAGCAGAACCATGCCCCATCAACCCTCCAAAACATAGTCCTAGTACAAAGAAGAAAATGCTGTTAATATGCTAACATATTTATATCTCTCTTTTTTCCTATGGAAGTTTTTACATAGTTGTCATAGGACTATATACATGATATTATTACATTGCCCATTTTTCAATTTAACATTCAGTTATAAGTATTTTTTTCATACAATTAAAAGTTCTCTGTAACCTTTCTTTGTCTCTCTATTAATATTAGGTTTTTAAATTAAAAATTCCAATTTAAATTAACACAACACATGATCATGATAAAATATTAAAATACACAGGTGCATAAAATTAAAAAACAAAAAACAAAAACCACTTCCCTAAACAAATTCAAGATACTGGTCTATATAAATGATAATTTTAAAAATTTCTTCAAAATAGGATTTTAGTGTATTTATTATTTTATAACTTGTTTTCCCTCAACATTAGTAATTTTTGAACTTTTTCAATTAGTATGTATAGATATACCTTTATTTAGATAATCTCTTATTCACATCTTCCAATATTTGATATTTTAAACATACTGCAACAAATACCTTTGAACACATTTTTTTTTCACAGTTTTAAGAGTATTTCTGTACAATAGAGTCCTAGGAGTGAAAATATTGGTTCAGAGGATGAACCATTTGATATTTTGATAGCTATCATTGAATCTGTTACCATCCATTTTAATATACTCTCTCCTCACTTATTGACACTGTGTTCCAAAGGCCAGGTTGTTATGCGAAATCTTTATGAGAAAACGGAGGATGATGACATCAGATCACAAAGTGGAGGATGACTACATCATTACATAACTGCCAAACCACTGAGAATCATGGCTCAGCCAAGTTGACACATAACCTTAACCATCACAGCCAGTATTACTGTCACCTTGTACATTAATGTTCGTTACTGTTAGACATATGTCCTTAATGCACAAAATAGTTGGATAGTAGATTTTTTGCTATTGTTATCAATGCGAAATGTTGGATAATGACATAGTCGTGCAAGGTGTAGTTGCATAATATTCCCATATATGGATGTAATTTAATTTGCTTAATCATTTCCCCAGAATTGTACATTTAGGTTGTATGATTATTTTTGTACAGTCATTTTTCCCAGTGATAAATAATGGTGCATGGATATTGTTTTGATGAAATCTTTGTCAGCATTACCTTAGGATTGATACTTATAAAGGAAATTAGTTGTCATATCATGTGAACATTTTTATGATTCCTGATTCTGATTTCTGATTTCTGCTTCGCAGAAACGTTTTATCAGTTTACACACCTATTTGCAAACCTTTGAACTTGAGATCAGGCTAAGATGTTGTTATAAAATGTTACAGCTAGCTCTTTAATTTCCTATACTTAAGGTTAACAATATGCATTAAAAAAGGCCAGTGTTTGACCAGAAAATGATATTTTTCACATGATTCTTTATTACTCAAAATTACCTGGAATTTCTATGAAAAATGTTCCCGTTGTCACTCGGCAGTCATTTTCTACTGCTGCAAAAGTTAGGAAGTCTGGATTTAACATTAGTGGTGGCCACTTCAGTTGCTCTGGTATGAGTTTATCTTATATAAATATAAAAAACAGAAAATACTCATATCTGGAAATATTTTGTTTCTCTAGAGTTAAAAAAAAAAAAAGTTAGGAATGATTTTGTAACATTGTCCCCAATGCTTGCAATTAGATTACAAAACTTTTTTTTTTTTTTGCTGCAGAAAGAAGCTTTATTATTTCATCTATTTGGTCTACCACCTGGGAAAAGGCTCCAAGGTGGTTAAAAAGCTCCTTCTTGGCTGGAGGAAGAGGTTCAGGCAGTAGCCTTGGTGCCAGGGGAATCCAGAAGGGTCCTTCAAAGGTCACTGGGTTCTGGAGGTTCCTAGTCATGCTTGAAGGTGAGCTTTCTGAATAGATACTCACCTAGCTGGGCTTAGGGGCCTGCCAACCTGCTAAGGCTGGTCAGGTGGTTGTCCATCTTCTTGATGAGCTTCACCTCATTGTCTAGGAAATGGCTCTCGAGGAAGCCACAGAGATGTGAGTCCATTTGGGCAGAGCCCAGGGCATGCAGATCCAGTAGGGCCTGGTTCAGGTTCATCTCCAGGGCCATGATAGCTTCCATAGCATCCAGGGTTCTACTCCACTCATCTTGGGATGGTTTCTACACATCTTGGAAGAGGAAGTGGCCACTATGCTGGTTTTTCATCTTCAAGGGATGCTCGGCATCCTTGTACTTCTTTGCCAACTCATAAAAGAAGCAGCCCATGCCTTCCAAGACCACATTGTCATGGTTGAGATAGACACCCAGAGAGAAGTAGATGTAGGAGGTCCACAGATGCAGGTCCACCAGTTGGTTGACTGTGGCCTCGCCATCAGTGGAATAGTTTTGATGGACCTGGGAGCTTATGATTAGATGGCAATAAAGAGTTAAACACAAAACAAAACCAACCAACCAACCAACCAACAAATAAAATGGTGTTAGCTGGTCCTGGAAACTGAAGACGGCCAAGAGAATGGTCATGGAAGTTGCACCTGGAGAGGAGGTTGAAAGGAGATCAGAGGTTGGAGTAGGGGAAGTCCCCAGGTCTATTCTGTCCAGTGTTAAAGCAAGAAACAGATTGTGGGTCTGCTGGGCCCCCTTGTCAGATTCCAAACCGTTTTTCAAAAACAACAACAAAAAATTATTCATTTATTTATTGTGACAAATACATAGGTAACAAAACATCTGCCATTTCAACAGTCTTCACATATGCAGTTCAGTGACATTAATTATGTTCATCATGTTGTTCAAACATCACCCTTAACAGAAGCTCAGTGTCCCCTAATCCTTGTGTCTTCCTTTCTCTCTCCCTTCTGCCAGCCTCTTGTAACCACTAATAAACTTCGATATCTATACATTTGTCTATTCTAGATATTTCATATAAGTAGGATTATACAATAAGATTCCAAAACTTTTGTAGATATGTTTTAAGTTCAGGATAAAAGGAAATAAAGGACTGGATTTCCTAACCACTCTAAATCTTTCTCTTTCCGTTTTTTCTTGAAGACCACTCACTTGTCATTTAGTCCACATTGCTGGGTAGTGTTAATTTTATTTGGTTTGGGAGTATATTTGCATTTAATTTGACAATTATGTTCAGGTTCTTAGCTCCTCAAACACAAGAATTATGCCTTGTATATCTTCATATCCCCTGATATTGCTAAAAATAGTACTTGAAAACAGTAGATTCATTTCTTTGTTCGATTACCTTTGTGGAGCACATATTCTGTGTCATACACTGCGCTAGCTGGAGATTCAATGACAAAAGACATAGTATTAGTGCTTATCAAATATTCATATATTTCTCTTATTTTCCATCCTCCCTTATAGCTGGGCTGGGGCCATGTGACTAATTCTGACCAATAGACTGTGAATATTGAACTGGGTAGTTAAGAGTCAGCATGCCACCACCATCTCTCTCTTACCCTGATGTAGCAACCTTGGAAGCCAGATGTTGAGAAAGTAGCATCACAAGACGGAACCTGGATCCCTGAGTCATTGAATGGAGGAGAGCCTGGAGCCTCCACCAGACACACTGACTTTGTGTGAGTGAAAAACAAACTTGATGTTTTAAACCACTTTGATTTTTGGGTTTATCTGTTTCTACAGCAAAGTCTATTCAATCTTGAGACACTACCCTTAAGCAGTTCATAATTTTGTGTAAAATAAGTACTCATATAATTAATTTTTAGGTATGTAACTGGGAAATGAAGTAATCTGTGAACTCTGAGATTTTCAGTGGACTGAGAGTTCAATCTGATAAGATTCTCTGGGTTTTGGACTCCACTTTAACTATTTGTGCAAGTTTGGGGAAAAATACTTAACCTCCCTGTGCTGCCATTTCCTCATTTGTAAAATGTGAGGACTGGCCATTTTTGCTGCTCCACCTCTAACTTTGTTTTCTAAGCAGCTATGAGAGCAGAAGAAACAGAGACCATAAGTACAGTCATATTTTTATAATAAGAGGCACTTTTCTGTGATATATTGGTTAGGCCCTCACAACACTACACTTCAAGTAGGAGAAGGAGGCTGGAAGAGTTATTATCTTCTAACTCACGCATAGATCTTCCAGTATGTCTTCAGGGAAGCCATGAAAATTTGTTGTAATGCATTCATTACTATCAACAAGGATACCTGTTTTTCAGAAAGAGAATACCTACAACACTGTCAAACTCCTACTCAATCTTCCAAAACAGATATTATATCTTAGGGCAGTCTTTTCTTGAATATCTTCCCATTCTGTTACACAAAGTTATCCACTACCTTCTAGTTGCCATCTCTATGTTCCACACACACGTTAGTATTTACATATTCCACAGTATTTTATTATTATCTTTTAAAAACAGGTATCTCTGCTCTTCTGGATTATACATTTTACAACGACAGGGCTTTTCTTCATTATATCCCCAGGTTAACTCAGTGCCCAGCACCCTGTAGCCACCTAAGAAATGTTACTTAAATAAGTGAATGGCAAGCAAGTGAATCCTTCACAGTTACCCAATATTTTCTGGTTAGCCTGACTTGGAAATGGATGAGACAGTAAAAAAACAAAAAACAAAACAAAGCCCATTGCTGTTGAGTCAATTCTGACTCATAGTGACCCTTAGGACAGAGTAGAACTGCCCCACAGGGTCTTCAAGGCTGTAATCTTTACAGAAGCAGACTGCCACATCTTTCTACTGCAGAGTGGCTGGTGAGTTCGAACTGCTGCCTTTTGGTTAGCAGCCAAGCACTTAACCACTGTACCATCAGGCCTCCTGGATGAGATGGTACTATTCCTCAAATCAATCTTTTACATAACCCCCTATTTTTTTTTTTTTTTTAAAGATGGGCCTTTTCTAGGTGGCCTGCCATACGGTTGCATTACAGGAATCATGTTTTAGCTCTCTGGCTTCTTAACTTGTTTTGCAAGAAAAATAGAGATTTAATGCATTTGTGTTAGTAAAGAGCTTGAGATCTGCTTTGGAAAGTCACTTCAGAATGCCTAAGTGCTAGTATCATAATATTTATTAAGAATAGATGAATAGAATTCTTAAAATAGTCTTACTCATTGTGGTATCACTGAAAGCATGTTATACTAAATCCCATTTGTCTTGGATATAGGATTTCTCAGAGATGAATGGAAAGAGGAAATTAGTAGATTTTGGAGTGGAATGTATAAGAATGAACAATTTCTATAAAGGTCTCTTGTCTTAAAGTGACAAATGTTAGAAAAATGCATTTAGCTGCATCTACATAGGCCTGGTAATTACAAGTCTCATAAATGAACAAATCCTACATGCTACCAGGTGGAGTATGTCAGCAGCACCTATGTCTTGAAGTCTGCCCTTGGATGGGGACAGAAGAACTGCTAAGGGTCACTCCAGTCTAGGAGTTTGGCATGTTATTTACAGTCGTGTCCATTCTTTAGGGAAGGGAAGCTTCATTCTTGTGTTGTGTGAAGTTTGACGGCTTTTGGTATTCATGTCAGGCATGGAATTCTTTTTTTAAAATCTTTTCAATGTTGACAGAGAATTTGGTGGTCAGAGCCATTGCTGGTAGAGATGGGAAGTTACCTTCATTTGGGAGAACTTGGGCAGTGTCATGGTTTGAATTACATCCCCCCCAAAATGTGTAATATCAGTTTGTCTGGGCCATGATTCCTGGTACTGTGTGATTTTCCCGTATGTTGTAAAACCTGCCCCTATGATGTTAATGAGGGAGGATGGGTGGCAGTTGTGTTAGTAAGACAGGACCTGATCTACAAGACTAGATTGTGTCCTGAGGCAATCTCTTGAGATATGAAAGACAGAAGTGAACAGTGAGACATACCATCAAGAAAGCAGTGCTGGGAGCAGAGCACGTCCTTTGGACCTGGGTTCCTGCGCACGGAAGCTCCTAGTCCAGGGGAACACTGAAGAGAAGAAGCCTGACAGAGAGAAAAAGCCTTCTCCTGGAGCTGATGCCCTGAATTTGGACTTTTAGCCTTCATTGACTATGAGGAAATAAACTTCTCTTCATTAAAACCATCCACTTGTGGTATTCCTGTTGTAGCAGCACTAGATGACTAAGACAGGCAGTGACTCAGGGAGACAGCTGTAGGCAAAGGACGGGGCTCTACCGGATGATGCTAAACATTCTTGAGACGTGTTTTAAATATCTAGTCAAAACCACTCCCTTCTCGCCTCCCTACCACCAACGAAAAGCATGGGGGCGTGCTACTGCTCCTCTCATATCCGTTCTTTGCTCTGCCTTTTGGTTATGCAGTTTTCTCTGCAAAGGTACTCTTGATATTTAAATCTTGTTTTACTTTTATAAAAGTATATAGGGTCTTGCCCAGTGCCCCACAAAGACCCACCCTTTCTTAGTTTTAAGGAACGAACCTTCTAAAATTGAAAAGTTAGCTTGATTTTTGCTGTCGGAGAGTACTTACCTTACTATCATCCGCAAACATTTATAGACTGCCCATCCTGTGTAACAGTATCACTTCAATCATAGTAACAGTTATTGAAAGCTTACTTGGAAGTGCTGACACTGGGAAAATTCAGGGGACTTTCATAGTTACTGTGGAGCAGAAGTTAGAATACAGTCTAACTCATATAAGCTCAGCCTAGAACTTTATCAAAATGACTGCTCGAGAGCCATCCATGCTTAGGACCTCTCAGAAAGACAAATTTCGGTGGTCATCAGCTCCTCTAAACAGAGGGAGACAAATCCGTCCACCAAAGGGGAGAGAAGAAGGTTTGACTGGGTGTAGATGCAGGTAAGTGTGTTATGGTTGTGTGTAAAATGTGTGTGGGAGATGGGAGTGGAAAATCATTCTAGCTGGATGACGATATTATTCTCTCTGAAGTAGAACTAGAGGTTTTCTACTGAGAGTGATCCAGGGTAGGGGACTTGAAGAGTGTGGCTAGTACTCAGAACATTATGTAGATTAGCAGATGAATTTTAAAATCACAACAAATATAAATTTCAGTAAATTACGGAACTTAATTTTCTGCTCTGTCACTTTTATTACTTATTTTTTTCCTCTGGGATGGAGGATGGCAGTAAAATTCTCTGGGTCTGTGACTTCATCAGATAGCACTTATTCTTATAGAATGGCAGAGCACTGGCTGATATTGAGATGTCATTTAAAAAATGAGATTTAATGTAGTATCAGGATGCATGGGACTTAATATTATCTGCCATTGGAAAAGCTGGGGACTAAGATCTTCCTAGGTCCCAGTGATTTTTCATTAACTCTGAGAGGCTAGATAGAAGACTGTTGTTGTCGTTAGCTACTGTCAGGTTGACCCCAGACTCGTGCACAATGGAATTGGTCTATTGTGATCCATAGAGTTTGTGTTGGCTGATTTTTTTGGAGCAGATTGCCAGGCCTTTCTTCCTAGTCTGTCTTAGTCTGGAAGATCCACTGAAACCTGTTCAGCATCATTGTTACATGTAAACTTCCATTGGCAGAGGGGTGGTGGCTTCTCTGAGGTTCATTTGTTTGGAACTGAACCCAGATCTCCCACATGGAAGGTGAGAATTCTACCACTGAACTACCACTGCCTTTGGATGGAAGATAAAAGACCCATTGCTGACAAGCTGATTCTAACTTAGAGTGATCCTATAGGACAGAGTAGAACTGCCCCATAGGATTTTCAAGGCTGTAATCTTTACAGAAGCAGACTGCCACATCTTTCTCCTTTGGAGCCGCTGGTGGGTTTGAACTACCAACTTTTTGGTTAGCAGCCCAGCGCTTAACCACTGTGCCACCAGGACTCAGATGGAAGATAGGCGAGACTCTCCTCACTGCATCTCTATGAATGACACACATCACTTCTTTCTCTATTTTCCCAACTGCCCCATCAGAATTAGACAGGGTACCCAATTCTACATACTTGGTAAAACTTCTGGGAAGATGTACATTGAAAGAACTCTTGGCACGTAGCTTATCTGTTCACAATTTTAGCAATTTGTCTGCATTTCTATTTTGAATTCAGCTATTACCCTTTAGAAGCTTTTCATGTCATTAAAAAAATTCCACCTCTTCTCTTTTCCACAGCCATAAAAAGAACAGACGCAGGTATTGCTATTCAGTAAGAAGTGGGTATCATTAGCCCAGCACATCAGAAATCCTCTGAATATGGAAGGATTTCTTCTGAAGTGATATAAAAATTAGACTGTTTAGCAAAGAATACCATTGTCATAAGCATTTCATTCCAAAAAAGAATTTAGAATTCTTAAATTTCTCATTTCTCTTTTACTAAAGGGCTAAGTAGGGGAAACTTAGTGTTAGTACCTACAAAAGCACATTTTTCTTTCTAGAGCAGCAGTATGGACTTCTGGGTAATAAAGCAAATGAAAATTTAGGAGGACTGACTTCTTTCAAACTCAACTACTGTCTGACCTTGCTTGTACTGTTTACCCTTTCAGAGCCTCAAGTTCCACATTTATAAAGTTGGACTCATAATGATCTTACATTTACACACTCCTTTGAGGATTATAAAGGGAACGTACTATATAAACCAGAAAATTTTTATCCTTTATAGTTTTCAACTGCAAGTATTACTCGCTAGGGTTCAGGATAGATCGATGAAGGGCTGGGAAGTAGGATTTTAAAAGAAAGGTTAAGCTAAAAGTTGTATAGAAAGCAAATATTTATATATTAACTTCTATAATCTCTTTGGCTTTCAATATATGTTTGGAAATGTTTATATAGGAAAAACCAAATGGTCCCAACTCACACTGACAAGATGTTAGATTACCATCTTGTATGACCACACATATATTCAAAAAATACACTGGACAACTAATTTTTACCTCACTGGATGTCCACATTGTGTCAACTGAAGTTTGACTGTCTGGGCTGTGATGTAGCTATAGCTGATTAGTAGAAGTCCCTAGTAGGAGGAACCATAAGGAGTTGTATTTTCAGAGCAGATGTTAATTGTCTTCATTTAGCATAATAACAGCCTTCTCTGATATCCATGGATGTTAACTCTCAGACTAAGACCAAAGGAAGACTTTAACAATGTTAGTGTTGATGCAATCAGCAGGAGTCCTATAATATTAGGAGGCAAGGGGATGTTGCTAAAATAGGCCATTTTCTACATTAAAAAAACTGAACCTAAACTAAATGTGATCGAGGTGAAAGGGAATTATTGTTTAGAGATGAGCAGACAACCCTAAATAAAAAGGATTTAATAAGGCCTTCTGGGTTATATGATTATGAATTGCAACCAGATGGCTTAACCGTTTACCTACTCAAAAGTTGTGAATAAGGAACAACACTAGATACTAGTAAAAAGCCAACTGTCCGTATATACAAAGATGTCCCCTATTCAAAGAAAAGATTGAACAAAAGAAGAACAATCATAGAGCTATGATTTGGGGATTTAAAACCTTGGAGTAGCAGAAATACAGAGGCCTTTAAATAAATAAAATATGCCAGGAGAAGTACTGGCTAAAATGATAAAGAAAATTATGGAAAACAAAGGGAAAGGAGAGAATGGAAAATGTGCTAGATTTTTATCATTTCTGAGAGACTGACAGCACCATAATGAGAATTGCTGGGATGTTTTTGTGTTATTTCATGATAGAAAAATGATTTTAATTATGTGTGTTATGCAATCATATTTATAACAAAAACTTGTGGAATTTTCCTTTCCTGTATATTTTTAAGGAGAGAATCTAGAGCTGTCATCTGTCATACATGGTTCCAAACACAAATACCAACTTGGCTTGAGGCATTAGGGAGTGGTGGAGACTGTGGTGAAATGTCAGCTGCTAGTTCTGTTTAGAGGCAAGAGGATGGATTTTCTGATCTCTTCAGTTTAAAGTTCTTGGCTATAGGTACATTTCTTTACAATGTTTTTTAGGATAAAATTAAATTTGACTTTCTTGACAAACAGGTCACCTGAGAAAACTGGCCTCATGTGAACAATTATATTTTATTTTATTTTTAAATTTTATTGTGTTTTAGGTAAAAGTTTACATAGCAAATTAGTTTTTGAATCAATAATTCATACACAAATTGTTTTGTGACATTGCTTGTAAACCCCACAATGTGTCAGCACTCTCCCTGTTTCCTCCCTGTGGTCCCCATTTCCATTCCCCCGGTTTCCCTGTCTCTCCTTGTTTTCTCATCTTTGGTTTTGGGCACCTCTTGCCCTTTTGGTCTTGTATGGTTGATTGTTCTAAGAAGCACCTTCTTCACAGGTGTTACATTGTTTATTTTATAGTCCCATCTTTTATTTGTCTGAAAAGTGGCCTCCGGGAGTGTCTTCAGTTTCAAATTAGAAGGTTGTCTTAAGGCAATCGTCTTTGGGGTAGCTCCAGTCTCTTTTAAACCAGTAAATCTGGTCTCTTTTTTTATTTTTATTTTTCTTATTGTACTTTAGATGAAGGTTTATAGAACAAACAGTTTCTCATTAAACAGTTAGTACACATATTGTTTTATGACAATGGTTAACAACCCCATGACATGTCAACACTGTCCCTTCTCAACCTTGGGTTCTTGTCCCCTCCTGCCTTCTAGTCCTAGTGCCTGGACTGCTGTGCCCCATTAGTCTTGTTTTATTTTATAGGGCCATCTAATCTTTGGCTGAAGGGTGAACCACAGGAGTGACTTCATTACTGAGATAAAAGGGTGTCTGGGGGCCATACTCTTGGGGTTTCTCTAGTCTCTGTCAGGCCAGTAAGTCTGGTCTTGTTTTGTGAGTTTGAATTTTGTTCTACATTTTTCTCCAGCTCTGTCCAAGACCTTCTGCTATGATCCCGGTCAGAGCAGTCAGTGGTGGTAGCCGGGCACCATCTAGCTATACTGGACTCAGTCTGGTGGAGGCCGTGGTAGTTGTGGTCCGCTAGTCCTTTGGACTAATCTTTTCCTTGTATCCTGTTCTCTTCATTGTCCCTTGCTCCCAAAGGGATGAGACCAGTGGAGTATCTCAGATGGCTGCTCACAAGCTTTTAATACCCCAGACGCTACTCACCAAGGTAGAATGTAGAACATTTTCTTTATAAACTGTGTTATGCCAATTGAGCTAGATGTTCCCCAAGATCATGGTCCCCACAGCCCTCCAGCCAGCAATTCAGTCCCTCAGGGAGTCTGGATGCATTTATGGAGTTTCCATGACCTGGCTTTGTAGAAGTTGTGCTGGCTTCCCCAGTATTGTGTACTGTCTTACCCTTCACCAAAGTTACCACCTATCTATTGTCTATTCAGTATTTCCCTACTATTATTGTGGAATTGCCAATTCTCTTTTCAGTGCTTTTGGAGTTTGTTGTATGTATTTGGGAGCCTTGTCATCGGGTGCATAGATGTTTGTTATGGTTACGTCTTCATGAGGGATCATCCCCTTAATCAGTATATAGTGTCCTTCTTTGTCTTTTATGGTAGATTTTGTTTTAAAGTATATTTTATCTGAGATTAGTATTGCCACTCCTGCTCTTTTTTGGTAGCTGTTTGCTTGATATATTTTTTTCCATCCTTAGATTTTTAATAAGTTTACATCTTTATTTCTAAGGTGTGTCTCTTGTAGACAGCATATTGATAGATCCTGTTTTTTAATCCATTTGGTCACTGTCTGTCTATGGGTGCATTTAGGCAATTTACGTTCAGTGTAATTATTGATAGTTGCGAGTTTATTGCTGTCATTTTGTAGCGCTTTTTGTTGTGGTGCTGATGTTTTCATTCCTCTTACTCTCCTGTGCTGAATTCCTTTTTTTTGTGGATTTTTTCCCATTTCTTTTTTTTTTTAGGTTTTGTTTTTACTGAGACTTTACGTTTTTATTCTTTATTTTTATGAGTAGGTTTGTTAACTTTCTCTGTGGTTACCTTGAATTTACCCTTATCTTCCTAGGCTTGAACCAGTCTATTATTACTTGGTATCGCCTTGCCTCTCCATTAGAAGGTTCTATACTTACACCATTTATTCACTCTTTTATTGTTCTGATGTTGCTGTCATTTACAGATGAGCCTCTCTGGTTCCCTGTTGTAATTCTTTTGATTTTGGATAGTCCTTGAGAGTTCATTTCCTAGGTTGGT
>NW_004444037.1:2435583-2459017 GCF_000243295.1 Trichechus manatus latirostris | reverse complement strand
AAAAAAAAAAAAAGCTGAGAATAAATAAATGATCCTAGGTATCCCACTGCGCGTCTGCACAGATTAAGGGTGTAGCTTCTAAGCCGCGCAGTACTGCCTGGCTAGAAGGGGCTCCCAAGCCGAGAAAAGAAAAAGAAAACAAAACAAATCAAAACAGAACAAATCAGAACAAACAAACAAAAGCCCCAAGAATCCCACCAGCATGGTGGCATGGGCTGGGAAGCAGTTTCACAGTCAAGCAGTGTTTTGAAGTCTTTCGGGAGGAAGCAAAGATGGCACACAGAGTCAGGTATTGGAGTAAAAGCAGGAAGAGGTAAGGAAGAAATCAAAAGGAGCGGAAAAAAGCAACACCAGCAGTCAACAAATGGCGCTCAGGGAGCTGGCCAGTGCTGGCAGGCGGAATCCAAGTGGCTATGGGGTGAAGCCGGTGCTTCCTGGCCAAGAGACTGTGGCTGCAGGAAGCATAGGAGGCCAAGTGGGTGTGTAGAAGGGTGAGGGGTGGGAAAGCATATTTTGCTCGTTATTGGTTGTTCTGTTTTCTGCTGGAAGCCCAGTGAAGCTGCTTTCTCATACCCCATTCGCTGATCTCTGATAGGAGTCCAAGATGGTGGATCCATGCTGCATTAGCTGATAGGGGACCTCTGCATGCATCTCTCCTCGCTCTCTGTTCTCAGTCAGTTTCTTATTCCATTTGGTGCTTGGCTGAGTTCTTTATCTCTTCATTTGATGCTTAGGGTTTCAGGATTGACGTTTGTCTCTGTTTGACTTAGTTTTTCGGATCTTTGTTGTGAAGGGATGGTGTGGTGCTTCTGTCTATAGCGCCATGTATGTCTTTTTTTTTTTTTAATTTCAATTTTGTTCCACATTTTTTACCCATTCTAGCTGGGACCTTCTATTGTAGTCCTAGTCAGAGTGGTCAGTAGTGGTAGCTGGACACCATCTAGCTCTTCTGGTTTCAGCTTAGAGGAGTCTGTGGCTCTTGTGGGCCATTAGTCCTTTGGACTAATAGCTTACTTGAGTCCTCGATTTTCTTCATTTTCCTTTGCTCCAGATGGGGAGAGACCAATAGTTGCTTCTTAGATGGCTGTTCGCAAGCTTTTAAGACCCCAAATGCTACTCACCAGACTAGTGTGTAGAACATTATCTTCATGAACTGTGTTTTGCCAATCGACCTAGATGTCCCCAGAGACTATGGATCTTAGCCTTCAAGTTCAGTGGTACAGTCCTGATGTCTACATAGCTTCTATAACTGTGCCCCCATGTGTTCTATTATATATATATACATATACAGGTAGCATTTACAAATATGTGTGTAGAAATATCCACAATCATAACTATATATGTACGCAGGTGTATTCCCCTAAGACCTCCCTCACCTATTTAGCATATATATTTACCTATGTGTCTATTATCTATTCACAAATTGTTGTTATTACTGTTGTTGCAGGGTTATATGCTATAATATTTATTGTAGTTGCCCTCTATTCTTGTGTACCACTTGGAGTCCACCTTTGCTTTGGATCATGTTGTGCTGACTTCCCCCATATTGTGTACTGCCTTTCCCTTCACCCGAATTAACATTTGTCTACTATCTATTTAGTGATTTTCCCACCCTCTTTCTCCTGTCTTTGGAAACCATCAATGAATGTTTCTTTCTGTGTAAACCTATTTTTTATTGTAGCGGTCTCATACAATATTTGTTCTTCTGTGGTTGACTTATTTCACTCAGCATAATGTACTCCAGATTCATCCATGTTGTAAGGTGTTTCACAGATTCATCATTATGTGGTATTCCATTGTGTGTATGTACCACAGTTTGTTTATCCATTCATTCGTTGATGGGCGTTTAGGTTGTTTCTATCTTTTTGGTATTGTGGATAATGCTGCAATGAACATGGATGTGCATACATCTATTCCTGTGATGGCTCTTATTTCTCTAGGGTATATACCTGGGAGTAGGATTACTAAATCATAGATATTTCTATTTCTAGCTTTTTAAGGAAGCACTATACCATTTTTCATAGTGTTCGTACTATGTTACACCAACAGTGTATAAGCATTCCAATCTCCCCACAACTTCACCAGCATTTTGTTATTTTCTGTTTTTGATCAGTGCCGTTATCACCGGGGTGAGATGGTATCTCATTGTTGCTTTGATTTGCATCTCTCTAATGGCTAATGATTGCGAGTATCTCTTCATGTGTTTGTTAGCCACCTGAATGTCTTTGGTGAAGTGTCTGTTAATGTATTTTGCCCATTTTAAAATTGGATTGTTTGTCTTTTTGTTGTTGAGGTGTTGAAGTTTTCTATAAATTTTAGAGATTAGGCCCTTGTCGGATATGTCGTAGCCAAATTATTTTCCCAGTTTGTAGGTTCTCTTTTTACTCTTTTGGTGAAGTCTTTTGATGAGCGTAAGTGTTTAATTTTTAGGTGATCCCAGTTATCTAGTTTATCTTCTGCTGTTTGTGCATTTTTAGTTATGTTTGGTATTCTATTTATGCTATATATTAGGGCCCCTTTCATTGTCCCTATTTTTTCTTCCATGATCTTTATTGTTTTAGGTTTTACATTTAGGTCTTTGATCCATTTTGAGTTAGTTTTTTGTGTATAGTGTGAGGGATGGATCTTGTTTCACTTTTCTGCAAATGGATATTGAGTTTTGCCAGCACCATTTGTTAAAGAGACTTTCTCTTCCCCATTTAATAAGCTTTGACCCTTTGTTGAAAGTCAGCTGTTCATAGGTGGATGGATTTACTTCTGGGTTCTCAATTCTGTTCCATTGATCTATATGTCTGTCATTGTACCAGTAGCAAAGTGTTTTGACCACTGTGGCTGTATAGTATGTTCTGAGATCAGGCAATTTGAGACTTCCTACTTTGTTCTTCATCTTCAATGATGCTTTGCTTATCCAAAGCCTCTTTCATATAAAGTTGGTGATTAGTTTTTCCATCTCATTAAAGAATATTGTTGGAATTCGGACTGGGATTGCATTATATTTGTAGATTGCTTTGGGTAGTATTGACATTTTCACAATATTAACTCTTCCTATCCTTGAGCGTGAAATGTTTTTCCATTTATGTAGGTCTCTTTTGGTTTATTACGGTAGTGTTTTGTAGTTTTCTTTGTATAGATCTTTTATGTCCCTAGTTAGATTTATTCCTAAATATTTTATCTTTGGGGGCTATAGTAAATGGTATCGTTTTCCTGATTTCCTTTTCAAAGTTCTCTTTGTTAGTGTGGAAGAAGCCAATAGATTTTTATATGTTGATCTTGTACCCTGCCACTTTGCTGACTCTTTCTATTAGTTCCAGTAGATTTCTTGTAAAGTCTCTGGGGTTTTCCATGTATATTATCATGTCATCTGTGAATAGGGATAATTTTACTTCTTCCTTACTGTCATGGATTGAATTATGTCCCCCCAAAATGTGTGTCAACTTGGCTATGCCATGATTCCCAGTATTGTTTGATTGTTCACCATTTTGTCATCTGATATGATTTTCCTATGTGTTGTAAATCCTACCTCTATGATGTTAATGAAGCAGGATTAAAGGCAGTTATGGTAATGAGGGAGGACTCAATCTACAAGATTAGGTTGTGTCTTGAGTCAATATCTTTTGAGATATAAAAGAAAGAAGTGAGCAGAGAGACAGGGGGACCTCATGCCACCAAGAAAGTAGTGCCAGGAGCAGAGTGTGTCCTTTGGACCCAGGATGCCTGTGCTGAGAAGCTCCTAGACCAGGAGAAGATTGATGACAAGGACTTTCCCCCAGAGCTGACAGAAAAAGAAAGCCTTTACCTCAAGCTGGTGCCCTGAATTTGGACTTCTAGCCTCCTAGACTGTGAGAGAATAAACTTCTGTTTGTTAAAGGCATACACTTGTGCATTTCTGTTATAGCAGCAGTAGATAATTAAGACACTTACCAATTTGTATGCCCTTTATTTCCCTTTCTTGCCTTATTGCACAGTACTGAACAAGAGTGGCGATAGAGGGCATCCTTGTTTTGTTCCTGTTCTCAAGAGGAATGCTTTCAGTCTCTCTCTGTTGAGAATAATGTTGGCTGTTATATATATATATATATTATATAATTATATATAATATATATATATATAATTATGTTGAAGAATTTCCCGTCTATTCCTATTTTCCTAAGAGTTTTTATCAGGAATGAGTGCTGGACTTTATCAAATGCCTTTTCTGCATCAATTGAGATGATCATGTGATTCTTGTCCTTTGTTTTATTTGTGTGGTGTATTATGTTGATTGATTTTCTAATGTTGAACCATCCTTGCCTACCTGGTATAAAGCCCACTTTGTCGTGTTGTATTATTTTTTTGATATACTGTTGAATTCTATTGGCTAGAATTTTGTTGAGAATTTATGCATCTGTATTCATGAGGGATACTGGTCTGAAATTTCCTTTTTTAGTAGTGTCTTTGCCTGGCTTTTGTATCAGGGTTATGCTGGCTTCATAGAATGAATTTGGGAGTATTCCTTCCTTTTCTATGTTCTGGAATAGTTTGAGTAGTATTAGTGTTAACTCTTCTCTAAACACTTGGTAGAATTTGCCAGTGAGGCTGTCTGGGACCAGGCTTTTTTTGTTGTTGTAAATTTTTTTATGACCTCTTCAATTTGTTCTTTTGTTATGGGTCTTTTCAAATTTTCGACTTCAGTTTGTGTTAGTTTGGGTAAGTAGTTTGTTTCTAGAAATGTGTCCATTTCTTCTAGGTTTTCAAAATTGTTGGAGTATAATTTTTCACAATATTCTGTTGTGGTCCTTTTTATTTCAGTTGGTTCTGTTGTAATGTCACCCATCTCATTTCTTATTTGGGTTATTTGTATCTTCTTCTTTTATTTTGTCAATTTGGCCAATGGTTTGTCAATTTTATTGGTCTTTTCGAAGAACCAACTTCTAGTCTTGTTGATTCTTTTGATTATTTTTCTGGTTTCTGATTCATTTATTTCTGCTCTGATCTTTATTTCCTTTCTTCTCATAGCTGTGGGCTTCTTTTGCTGCTCTTTTTCTATTTGTTTGACTTGTAGGGTTAAGGTATTGATTTTAGCCCTTTCTTCTTTTTTGATATGTGCATTTATTGCTATAAATTGATCTATGAGCACTGCTTCTTCTGTGTCCCAAAGGTTTTTTTATGTTATGCCTTCATTCTCGTTTGATTCTAGAAATTTTTTAAATTTCGTCTGTTACTGGTGGTTTTTAAGCAAGGTGGTTATTCAGTTTCCATGTATTTTCTTTTTCCCCCCCTTGTTCTTCCTGTTATTGATTTCTAATTTTATAACGTTGTGGTCAGAGAAGATGCTTTGTACTATTTTGATATTTTTGAATTTATTGAGGCTTGCTTTGTGGTCTAAAATATCGTCTATTCTGGAGAACGATCCGTTTTCATTGGAGAAGAATGTGTACAGTGCTCCTGTTGGGTGGAGTGTTCTGTATATATCTATGAGGTCAAATTGGTTGTTGTGATGTTTAGATCTTCTATATCTTTGCTGAGTTTCTTTCTAGTTGTTCTGTCTTTCATTGAAAGTGGTATGTTAAAGTCTCCTACTACTTTTGTGGAACTATCTATTTCTCTTTAAATGCTGTTAGAGTTTGTTTATATATTTTGGAGCTCTGTCATTGGGTGCATAAATGTTTATTATAGTTATGTTCTCTTGGTGAATTGAGCCTTTAAACATTATATAGTGCCCTTACTTGTCTTTTGTGGTGGATTTTGCCTTAAAGTATATTTTATCAGAGATTAATATTGCCACTCCTGCTCTTTTTTGGTTACTGTTTGCTTAATATATTTTTTTCCACCATTTGATTTTTAGCTTATTTATATCTTTATGTCTAAGGTCTCTTTCTGTAGACAACATATTGATGGGTCATTTTTTTTTATGCATTTATTACTCTCCATCTCTTGACTGGTGCATTTAACTAACTTCATTCAGTGTGATTTTCGATAGTTATGAATTAACTGCTGTCATTTTGTTGTGTTTTTTTTTTTTTTTTTTGTGGTGTTGACTGTTCCATTTACTTTTCTGTACTGAGTTCTTTTTGCTTATGGATTTTCTTTTCATTTCCTTCCTTGATCATTTTGTGTTTACTGAGTCTTTATGAGCACTCAGTTACTAACTGAAAGGTCAGTGGTTTGGACCCACCAGACTCTTCTTGAGAGAAAGATGTGGCAGTCTGCTTCTGTAAAGATTATAGCCTTGCAAACGCTTTGGGGCAGTTCTACTCTGACTTACAGGGTCGCTATGAGTTGGAATCAACTTGATGGCAGTGGATTTGGTTTTGGGTAGGTTTATTAATTTTCTTCACGGTTACCCTGAAATTTACCTTTATCTGCCTATGTTTAAAACAGTCTGATATATCTTGATGTAGTCTTGACTTCTCTTCTCATATGGAAGTTCTGTAACTACCATGTATTCCCTCTTTTTATTTTGAAGTTGTTTACAGATTGACATTTCTGGTTCCCTTATTTCAGTCTTGCAGCTTTATTTTATTTTTGAGAATTCTTTATCTTAGTTGGTTTCTGGGTAATGCTGTCATGTGTCTTAATCTCAGGTTGTTGTCTGGTGGTGGTGTTTGTCTGTCCAAAGGACTCCTATTAATATTTCTTGCAAGGTTTGTCTGGTTTTTACAAATTCCCTTAATTTCTGTTTATCTGAAAATGTCTTAGTTTCACCATCATATTTCAGAGACAATTTTGTGGCTATATCATTCTTGGTTGGCAATTTTTTTCTTTCAGGGTTATATATATGACATCCTTCTTGCCAACATGGTTTCTGCCAAGAAATCAAAGCTTAGTCTTATTGGTTCTTCTTTGTAGGTGGCAGTTTGTTTATCCTGATCTGCTCTTAGAATTCTCTCTGTCTTTGGTTTTGGAAAGTTTGATTATGATAGGTCATGGTGAATTTCTTTTGGGATCTATTCTGTGTGGGGTTTGTTGAGCTTCTTGGATGGATATCTTCTCATCTTTCATGATATCAAGAAAGTTTTCTGCCAGCAAATCTTCACAAATTATCTCTACATTTTTTTTTGTCTCCTCCTGTTCTTGAATTCCTATCATTCTTGATAGTGTTCCACATAACACTTAGGCTTTCTTCATTCTTTTTTCTGAATGTTCCTCAAACAAATTAGTATCAAGGGATTTGTCCTCTATTTCACTGATTCTGTCTTCCATTGATTCAGTTCTACTCCTATGTCTTTCCATTGAGTTATCTATTTCTGATATTTTATTGTTAATCTTCTGAATTTCTAGTTATTGTTTTTGTATTGTTTCCATTTGTTTATTGAGTTTGTCATTTTGTTCTTGTATTGTTTTCTTGAATTCTTCTAGAGTTTTGTCTTTGCATTCCATTGTTCTGTCTGTATTTTCCTTGATCTCTTTCTTGATCTCCTGGAGTACCCTAAATATAAGTCTTTTGAATTCCTTATCAGGTAGTTCCATTATTATTTCTTCCTCATGAAGAAGATTTTCTCATCCTTTATTTTGGTCACTTGCCTGGGTTGTTTTGTCCTGCTTCTTTATGTGATTTGATATTGCTCTCTCAGGTACTAAGGTTTTTTTATATTTATTTATTGGTTGTGTGTTTGTTTTTCTTCATCCTGATTTTTTGTTTTATTCTGTTTTAATATATCCAGGTGGGTGGGGCAGACGTCTGATACTCTGGTCACTAGTTTGGCAGTACTAGAGCTCTCACCACCTGTCTCTGGATGGGCAGGTTAGCAGCCGGGAGTGTGAATTCAGGCCTCTGTTCACTGATTGTGCAGGGAAGCTGAGGACAGGCTGAGCAGGTGTTGGCAACTGTCATCTATCCAGTGATGCAGGAGCAGGTTGTGGAACTTGGTGTGTGGGTGGGGTGGCAGGTGTAGTGGGTGAGCGGGGGGCATATCACCACTACTGATGAGTGGGGGTGTGTGTGATGGGGTGGTGAGTGCACAGTCCTTCGCTGCTTGCTGAGTTGTGCGTTCATGTGGTTGCCACTGCTCGCTAGGTTGCAGGAGGGAGGGGGTGGGTTGTAGCCAGGGGCACACACAGTCATGCAGTTGTTGTCCTTTGTTAGACTGGGAGTGGGGGGGGGGTGGGCAAGTGCACCTGTGGTTGTGTGGTGTCCACCCCTCACTGGGTGGGGAGTGGATGAGTGTACAGGAGCATGCTTACTACCACTGGTTGGGTGGGCAGAGGGGGTTAGAGGATGGGGCTGGATGAGCGGGGAGGTGAAGGTCTCATATTATAATCTCCAGTCGGGTTTGGTGGCTGGGGTATGGGACCCTCCATCACTTCCGATAAGGAGGGTGGGAGGAAGGAGGAGTGCGCCCTTTTGGCTAGAATACTGGAGTGCCCTGGCACTTCCTGTCTGCTGCAGCCAACAGTTGGAACCTGCCCTGATCAAGTGCAAGGAGAGGGGGCATCCGGATTGGGTTGAATGGGGAACCTCCTGCCAATATTGCGCCGATCCACTGCCTTGTGCATGCCACTCACCCTAGAGGTACAGGAGTGCTGCTCGTGAGTATACCTGACTCTGGTTCCTGGCCCCTTCCCTACTCCAGATGGCAGGATCCCTGGAATTTTTGCCCTCTTTTTTGTGTTTTCCTTCCTTAGATCCAGATCAAGAGCCTCTCACCTTGCTTCTCTCTGGGTGTGTCTATAGTTTCTCTGTCTCTTATGGTAATGTCGTGAAGTTCCTTTCCTGTGCACCTCACTTGCAGTAACTACTGGCTTTGTCTCAAGATAGCCACGTTGAGCTGGGATGGCTCACAGAGCCTCTCCATTCTGTGTTACTCCTCGTTCATTACGTTTGCTCTATTTTTCCTTCTAGTTGGTGTTCGATTCAATTCTTTATCCTTCTTTTTTGATGTTCAGTGTTCCAGGACTGTTATCTGCATCTGCTCCATTTGGTTTTTCAGGTCTTTGCTGTAGAGGGAGAGTGTGGTACATTTGACTAAACTGACATCTTGGCTCCTCCCCGAACAAAGATATTTTAAAGCCTAAAAAAGTACGACTCTTTCCCACAATGACACTTTCTCTGTGAGCATTTGGTGCCCTATTGCTGACTCCAGGCAGCATAAACTTTGTACAGCTGACATTTTCTGACTCAACTCCTGCTATAATTGAAATTACTTTATTAAACAAGCTTGAATCATTTCAATTACTTCGTGGCCTGGAGTGCTGGTGGCATACATGATGACTACATGCTGATTAAATTAGAGCTCATATACCCCAGAAAGATGTGCATACCAGAAAATGGCTTTCACTTTCTTCAATATAAAAAAAGGCTCTCTAATTCATATTCACTGAATAGATCCCTTTGGGTTGTATATTAATATTCATAAGATAAACCACATAGCTAAAGCAGAAGATTAAAGTCAAGTCTCTTAATAAAGAAGCAAGAGTAATGACTACAGTAAAATTTCTAAAAATGCCATTATCCCCCTGAAGAGCGAACACTACTACTGTACATGTGTTGAAGCTGAGCAAGAGAACAATAAAAAATGAATTACTGCAGTGATTTGGATTTTAAAATCCGCTAGAGAGAAATGAACAAACACGAACACTTAGACCAGTAGAAAAGAATATCAGAATCAGACGGATGGACAAAGCAACAGCTTAAGAGTAGAGTTAAAAGCTCATCCTATTTTGATATGAGAATAGATTTGTGCTATAGGAAATAGCATTAAAAATTATTTCTGTTAATTAGGCTATATGGCTTTCTCTTTGATTCAGTGATGAATTCTGAGGACTCACTAATCATAGAGCTGTCCCGGTTAATTCCTTCTAGTTTATTTGCTATACTTTTGCTCTTTTGACCAGTTGTGCTGGTCTCTTCTTGATAAGAAGAGAAAACTACACTTGTGTAGATATTGCTCTCCTTCGTTTCCTTCTTTCCTTTCTTCTGTAGATATTTACTGAGCACCCAATTTGTGCCAGATAACTTCTTAGGAGCTGGAGATCCAGCAATTAGTAGACAAAACTCTTGCCCTCATGAAGCTGACACTCACGAGAAAACAGACAATAAACATGTAGCAGTACAATAATAAAAAATAAATAAATAATAATAAAAAAATTTCATGTCAAGTTGATTCTGACACGTGGTGAACCCACGTATTTTAAAGTATAACTACCCTCCATAGGGTTTTCATGGCTATGACCTTTTGGAAGCAGATCACCAGGCCTTTCTTTAGAGGCTCCACTGAGTAGAATTAAACCACAAAATTTCTGGTTAGTTGCCCAGTGCTTAACTGTTTGCATCACCCTGGGAGTCCTAAACCAACAGTCAGTAATATAATTTCAGATCGTGAGAAGTGCTGTGGAGAAAAAATGCAGATAAGGATTTAGGGGCAGCTTGTTTGGAGCCCTGGTGGTGCAGTGGTTAGGAGCTTGGCTGCTAGCCAAAAGGTCAGCAGTTTGCATCTGCCAGCTGCTCCTTGGAAACCCTATGGGGTGGTTCTCTTCTGTCCTATAGGGTCACTGTGAGTTGGAATCAACTTGATGGCAACAGGTTTGGTTTGGCTTGGGTTTTGTTTTATTTTAAGGAATCCTGGTGTTGCAGTGGTTATAGCACTCAGCTGCTAACCTGCTAACTGAAGGATTGGTCGTTCAAATCCACCAGCCGTTCGGCCGGAGAAAGATGCGGCAGTCTGCTTCCATAAAGATTACAGCCTTGGAAACCCTACGAGGCAGTTCTACTCCATCCTACAGGGTCGCTATGAGTCGGAATTGACTCTACAGCAGTGGGATTTTTGGGGTTTTGTTTTATTTTGTGGAGGATTGTGCTATTTTAGGTAGGGAGTCAGTGAAAGCATCTATAAGGTGGAGACATTTGAGAAGAGAATACTTGCATAATAACATCACTATAACAATGATTTATTTTTGTATTATACTTTAGAGTTTACAGGTACTTTCAAACAAAATATATCATTTAATTCTCATATCAATCTTATGAGATCAGAATTATGAGCTCAATTTTCTAAATGAAGCTAAGAAAGCTTAAGCGACTTGCCCCAGATTATATAGCCAGTATATGGCAGGACTTAGGTTCATGGCTTATATTACAAAGATAATTTCACTGTGACAAAGAAAATTAGGGGATTTAAATAAAACCTAATATCCTACTGCTACGGAAGTATTGCTTTTTGCAAACCCCTTTCAGTCCATGTGTGTGTGCATGTGCATGAGTGTGTGTGTATGATTCAAAAAGAACTGAACCCTTTAAAAAATTCATCACTCAGTGACTAGACTGTACATTTGGTCAAAATCAATTTATAAAAGAACTGTGACCATCATTTCTGTAATTTACAAATATTCAAGATGTATCCTTCATGTTGCAAGGCATATGTTAATCCTGTAGTCTAGTTTGTTCCAAACACGTTTTAGCACATTCCAGTTAGAGGGGAAAATAGCAGCCTCAGTGCAGTCCTTTATTTCTTCATGACTGCAAGGAAGAGGACCACAAACATGTGGTTCTGGTCATAAACCACATGAACACTGAATGTTTCTATAATCTGGTTGACTGAGTAATACACTTTTTAAAGCGTTCATTTAATTTTCAATTACCCTGTACTTTGCATGATGCAATCATTTTCTACCTTTGTGTATTATTAATTAACCTTTGTTGTTGTTGGTTGCCTTTGAGTCAGCTCCAACTCATGCAACCTTATGCATAACAGAATGAAATGTTGCCTGTTCCTGCATCACCTCTACGGTCTTCGATATGTTTGAGTCCATTGTTGTGGCTATCGTATCAATCCATCTCATTGCGAGTTTCCCTCATTTTTCCTGATTCTCTACTTTACCAACCATGTGTCCTTTTCTAGCTCTTGGTCTTTCCTGAGGACGTGTCACAAGTAAGAAAGCCCAAGTCTCGGTATCCTTACTTCTAAGAAACATTCTTGTATTTGTTCTAAGACTGATTTGCACATTCGTCTGGCATGCCGTCATTCACTAAATGGTCTGATTGTCAAACGTGAGTTTTCTTACTCCAAACGATTAGTATAGTCTCCACTTACTAAAACAGTTCCATGACCTCAAAAAGTTCATCTTATTTCTGCCAGAGCTTGAAACATTGCTTCTTTATTTGTGTTTTCTTCAGGGAAGCTTTTCCATCAACAGGAAAACATGCCCCAGGCTGAGGAAACTTCATATACAAAGGCTTGGAGGTGGACACTTAGACAGTGAAGGACTCAGAGGGATGGAAGGTGAAGACTGAACAGCTCATAGAGAGAAGCCCAATCTGGAAGAGACTTGCTGCCATGCCAAGGCGTGTGAGCTTTAGCCTTAGGGTAATGTGGAGACATTGAAGTGCGTTACTGAAGGCGGGGCCAAGTTAACTTAGTTCTTAGTGTAGTTTGCAGGTATCACCACTGGTTTAACTTCTTGTCCTGTACTTTTCATGAGAAACTAGCTGTGAAAACATATTATGTTCAACCCTGAAACATATTAATAGACACACCACAAGGCTATTTTCCCCTTTCCTTCTAAGCACAGTTTCTTTTGTTTCTGTAGGAATTTGACAAGCTCTGACAATAAATGGAGCCCTGGAGGTACAGCAGTTAAGAGCTCATCTGCTAACCAAAAGGTGAGCAGTTCGAATCCACCAGCTGCTCCTTGGAAACTCCGTGGGGCAATTCTACTCTGTCCTACAGGGTTGCTATGAGTTGGAATCGACTCGATGGCAACAGGTTTGGTTTGGCTTTGACAATAAATATTCATGTTTTCAAATGAATTTTCCAGTTACTTAGGAGTTGAGCGTACCATGTGTTTGAGAATGTGAATTCTATTATCTTAGAAGTCCCATTTTTCCTTCTGACATTCTCTCATCTTCTTTTTAGGAAACAACAATTAAAGTCAGCGCTGTACAAAAATTAGAAAATAGCAAATCTATCCCCAGTGTTATTATTTGTATTCAAATTGTTTTAAACCACAGTCTTGAAAAAGATTGAAAAATTGGGTTTCAGGATTGAACACTGACTCAACAGTAGGTACCTTCTTGTGGAGATTAATATTTTGTTCTGTTTGAGGAAGAGATTGATTTATAATGGCTTTACCACATAACAATAGTTGTAATTTATTGGGCTAGATTATCTATATATATATACACACACATATATATGTATATAAAACATTTATGTATATATATAAAACATTTATGTATGTATATATACATATATAACATTTATATATATAAATATTATATATATAAAACCTAGCCCTTATATGTGTATGTGTATATATGTATCTCCATACATACGCACATATGTATGTGTGTGTGTGTGTGTATATATATATATATATATATATATATATATATACATCTCCACACATACACATATGTAGAGAGAAAGAGAGAGAGATCTATATAATGACCCTATAAAGTAGGTATTATCTTCTTTCCAAGGTGAGAAAATCAAGGAAGAGAGAGGTTCAGAATTTTTTCCCAGATCACACACAAAAGGTAGAACTTGGCTTTGAACCAGGTCTGTCAATTTCTAAAACGCTGTTTCTAACTCTATCACTCAACCCTTCTTATTTCAGCAAGTCAACTTCAGGCAAATCATTTAACTTCTATGACTCTCAGCTTTTACATCTATAAGATTAAGAAATTGGACTAAATTACCTCCAAAATTTCTAGTTTGGTCATTCTATAAGTGGTGTCCCTTCGAGATATTGCTAATTGTGGGCAGTAGTATTACTTAGGTGAGGTCATTATTTTACGTTTGGTTTTCAGAAAACATTTTCTTCACAGGAAACAATAACGAATCAAGTTGGCTGAATAAGCCTATTGCGAATGATAAGTACGTTGTTGTTGGGTGCTGTCGAGTTGATTCTGACTCATAGCTATCCTGTGTCAATCTGTCCCATCGGTTTTCCTAGGCTGTAATCTCTACTGGAGCAGACTGCCAGGTCTTTCTCCTGGGGAGCTGCTGGGTGGGTTCTAACTGCCAGCCTTTTGGTTAGCAGCCGAGTCCTTAACCATTGCATCACCAGGGCTCCTTAATGAAAAGTATAGAAATTTAAAAAGAGTGAACATTGGAGCTGAGGTAGCTGGATGTCAATCCCAGCACTGATACTCACTAGTTGGGGAAATGTGGACAAGTCACTTAGCATTGCTGAGCTCCAATTTCCTTATCTGTAAAACTGCACAGTTGTGTAAAAATTAGAGATAATGTTTGCAAAATTTTAGACTATCATTGATGTTCAATAAATATTACCATTATCAGTGTCTTTGATATAATTATCATTATCATGGACATAATTGTTATTATCAGACCCACAACATTAGTGGTCAAGAAAAGGGAAACTTGCTATGGTTTTATTTTGACATCCACTCAAAAAAAGGTCTAAATTGGAGAATTGATTCACACACAAAACATTGGGCCAGAGCTGGGCAGATAGACAATAAGTAGTTGAAAATAATATGCATTTGTTCAACAAATATTAATTAACCACTTACTTTATGACAGTTACTATTTTAGACCATGCATTTAACAATAAAACAAAGCTCCTGCTCTCACAAAACTAACATTTTAGGGGACATGACAGAAATAAACAAATATAAATTATGTCAGTAGTGACAAGAGCAACAAAGAAGAATAAAGCAGAGTAAGGGGAATGTGCATGGGTTTCTGTGTAGGGGACTTTAAAAAAATATATATATGGTGGTCAAGAATGAATTATCTGATTAGATGACATTTGAGGAGAGACATAAGGGGAGTGAGGAAGCAAGCCATGCAGTCATCTGAGGAAGGACATTTCATTCAAAGGGAACAGCATGTGCCGAGGCTCTGAGGTGGAGACCGAGGTGCTTCAGTGCTTAAAGAAGAGTAAGGAAGCCAATGTATGTGAAGCAAAGTGAGCCTGGGAAGAATATTAGCAGATGACAGAGAGGTAGCAAGGGCAGATCATGTTGGGCCATATGTTGTTGTTAGGTGCTATTGAGTCGGTTCCGACTCATAGCGACTCTGTGTATTACAGAATGAAACACTGCCTGGTCCTGCGCTAGGCTCACAATCATTGTTATGCTTGAGCCCATTGTTGCAGCCACTGTATCAGTCCATCTCATTGAGGGTCATCCTCTTTTTCACTGGCCCTCCACTTTACCAAGCATGATGTCCTTCTCCAGGGACTGATCCCTCCTGACAACACATCCAAAGTATGTAAGTAAGATGTAGTCTCACCATCCTTGCTTCTAAGGAGCATTCTGGTTATACTTCTTCCAAGAAAAATTCATTTGTTCTTTTGGCAGTCCAACACTACAAATCAAAGGTGTCAATTCTTCTGTCTTCCTTATTCATTGTCCAGCTTTCACATGCATGTGATGCGATTGAAAATACCATGGCTTCGGTCGGGCGCACCTTAGTACTCAAGGTGACATTTTTGCTTTTCAACCCTTTAAAGAGGTCTTTTGCAGCAGATTTGCCCAAAGCAATGCGTCTTTTGATTTCTTGACTACTGCTTCCATAGGTGATGATTGTGAATCCAAGTAAAATGAAATCCTTGACAACCTCAATTTTTTCTCGTTTTATCATGATATTGCTTACTGGTCCAGTTGTGAGGATTTTTGTTTTCTTTATGTTGAGGTGTAATTCATACTGAAGGCTGTGTTCTTTGATCTTCATCAGTAAGTGCTTCAAGTCCTCTTCACTTTTAGCAAGTAATGTTGTGTCATCTGCATATCGAAAGTTGTTAATGAGTCTTCCTCCAATCCTGATGCTCCATTTTTCATCATATAGTCCAGTTTCTTGGATTATTTGCCCGGCATACAGACTGAATAAGTATGGTGAAATGATACAACCCTGATACACATCTTTCCTGACTTTAAACCATGTGGTATCCCCTTGTTCTGTCCAAACAACTGTCTCTTGATCTATGTACAGATTCCTCATAAGCACAGTTAAATATTCTGGAATTCCCGTTCTTCAAAATGTTGTCCATAATTTGTTATTATCCACATAGTCGAATGCCTTTGCATAGTCAATAAAACACAGGTAAACATCTTTCTGGTATTCTCTGCTTTCAGCCAGGATCCATCTGACATCAGCAATGATATCCCTTGTTCCACGTCGTTGTCTGAATCCAGCCTGAATTTCTGGTAGTTCTCTGTTGATATACTGCTGCAGCCGGTTTCGAATGATCTTCAGCAAAATTTTACTTGTGTGTGATATTAATAATATTGTTTGATAGTTTCTGCATTTGGTTGGATCATCTTTCTTAGGAATAGGCATAAATATGGCTCTCTTGCAGTCGAATGACCAGGTAGCTGTCCTCCAAATTTCTTGGCATAGACAAGTGAGCACTTCCAGCATTGTGTCTATTTGTTGAAACATCTCAATTGATATTCCGTCAATTCCTGGAGCCTTGTTTTCGCCAATGCCTTCAGCGCAGCTTGTACTTCTTCCTTCAGTACCATCAGTTCCTGATCATATACTGCCTCTTGAAATGGTTGAACATCAACCAATTCTTTTTGGTATAATGACTCTGTGTATTCCTTCCATCTTCTTTTGATGCTTTCTGCGCCATTTAATATTTTCCCCATAGAATCCTTCACTATTGCAACCTGAGGCTTGAATTTTTGCTTCAGTTCTTTCAGCTTGCAAAATGCCAAGTGTGTTCTTCTCTTTTAGTTTTCTATCTCCAGCTCTTTGCACATGTCATTATAATACTTGACTTTGTCTTCTCAAGCAACCCTTTGAAATCTTCTGTTCAGTTCTTTTACTTCATCATTTCTTCCTTTCGCTTTAGCTACTCGGCGTTCAAGAGTAAGTTACAGAGTCTCTTCTGACACCATTTTGCCATTTTCTTTCTTTCCTGTCTTCTCAATGACCTCTTGCTTTCTTCATGTCTGATGTCCTTGATGTCATTCCACAACTCGTCTGGTCTTTGGTCGTTAGTGTTCAATGCGTCTAATCTATTCTTAAGATGGTCTCTAAATTCAGGTGGGATATACTCAAGGTTACACTTTGGCTCTCGTGGACTTGTTCTAATTTTCTTCAGTTTCAACTTGAACTTGCATTAGAGCAATTGATGGTCTGTTCTGCAGTCAGCCCCTGGCCTTGTTCTGACTGATAATATTGAGCTTTTCCATTGTCTCTTTCCACAGAGATAGCCGATTTGATTCACGTGTATTCCATCTGGTAAGGTCCATGTGTATAGTCACCATTTATGTTGGTGAAAAAGGTATTTGCAATGAAGAAGTCGTTGGTCTTGCAAAATTCTGTCAGTGATCTCCAGCATCATTTCTATCACCAAGGCCATATTTTCCAACAACTGATCGTTCTTCATTTCCAACCTTTGCATTCCAGTCACCAGTAACTATCCATGCATCCTGATTGCATGAACCATCAATTTCAGACTGCAGAAGCTGTTAAAGCTCTCCAGTTTCTTCATCTTTGGCCTAAGCGGTTGGTGTGTAAATCTGAATAATAGTCATATTAACTGGTCTTCCCTGTAGGCGTATAGATATTATCCTATCACTGACAGTGTTGTACTTTAGTATAGATCTTGAAATGTTCTTTTTGAAAATGAATGGAACACCATTCCTCTTAAGGTTGTCATTCTTGGCATAGTAGACCATATGATTATCTGATTCAAAATGGCCAATAACAGTCCATTTCAGCTCACTAATACCTAGGATATTGATGTTTATGCATTCCATTTCATTTTTGACGATTTTCAATTTTCCTAGATTCATACTTCATACATTCCATGTTCCAATTATTAATGAATGTTTGCAGCTGTTTCTTCTCATTTTGAGTCATGCCACATCAGCAAATGAAGGTCCCGAAAGCTTGACTCCATCCACGTCATTACGGTCGACTCTCGGAGGCGGCGCTTCCCCAGTTGTCTTTTGAGTGCTTTCCAACTGAGGAGCTCATCTTCTGGCACTATATCAGACAGTGTTCTGCTGCTATTCATAAGGTTTTCATTGGCTGATTCTTTTCAGAAGTAGACTGCAGGGTCCTTCTTCCTAGTCTGTCTGGAAGCTCAGCTGAAACCTGCCTGCCATGGGTGACCCTGCTTATATCTGAATACCAGCAGCATAGCTTCCAGCATCACAGCAACTTGTAAGCCCCCACAGTACAACAAACTGACAGACACGCAGGGATTGGGCCATATAGATTATTATAAAGTTTTTGGCTTTTCCTCTGAGAGAGATAGGAAGCCATCAGAGAGACTTAAGCAGTACAGTGACATAATCTGACTTATGTTTTAAAAGATTACTCTGACAGCTGTGTTGAGAATGGACTGTAGGTAGGCAAGAGTAGAAGCCAGAAGACAAGTTAGGAGACTATTGAAATAAATGTAATAATAGCACAATAGTGTTTCAATAATTCAGATGGGTTTAACTAGGGTAGGCATAGTAAGAAGTGATTGGGTCCTGAGTAAATATCCAAGGCACAGCTGAGAAAGTTTGCTGATGATTTGGAAGTAGTACATGTGGGAAGGTGAGGAGTCAAGGATGACACTCATGCTTTAAGTGTGAACAACTGGAAAGATGAAGTTGACATTTATTGAGAAGAGGAAGACTATGGGAAGAGTAAGTTTGTCAGCAGTGGTGGGTTAGCAATCAGTAGTTCGGTTTTGAATATATTAAACTTGAGAAATGTATTCAGAATGTATATCCAAACAGAGGGGCCAAGGTAGAAGCTGAATAAGTGGATCGGGAATTCAAGGGGACAGGAAGGTGTAGAGAGAAATATTTGAACAACATTAGCATATTGTTGTTGTTAGGTGCTGTTGAGTTGATTCCCACTCATAGCGACCCTATGTATAACAGAACAAAACACTGCCCAGTCCTGTGCCATCCTCACAATTGTTATATTTGAGCCCATTTTTGCAGTCACTGTGTCAATCCATCTTGTTGAGGGTCTTCCTATTTTTCACTGACCCTTTACTTTACCAGGCATGATGTGCTTCTTCAGGGACTGGTCCCTCCTGATAACATGTCCAAAGTATGAAAAGCAACGATGTAACCTTGAAGACTAAGATGCTCCTGACCCAAGCCATGGTGTTTTCAATCTCCTCACATGCATGTGAAAGCTGGACAATGAATAAGGAAGACCAAAGAAAAATTGATGCCTTTGAATTATGGAGTTGGTGAAGAATATTGAATATTACCATGGACTGCCAAAAGAACAAACAAATCTGTCTTGGCCAATTCTGAGAAGAGTGCAGCGGTTCTCAAAAATTATTATACGTAAGAATCATCTGGGGATCTTGTTAAAATGTAGATTTTGATCTAGTAAATCTGAGGTGGAAATGAAAATTCTCAGCAGGGGTTTGACCTAGAATGAACTGCCGAAGCCTGGCTACAGTGAACTGGGAGGCCCAGGAGACAAGGCACAATGGAATATTTGATTATCACTAGGAATGCCTGGGCAGGGAGTTATGTGGTCCTGGATTCCTCCTGCCATACTGAAAATGCCTCAACACTCTCCTGGCCAGATGGTACCTTTTTCCACTCTTAGAGTTCACTACCTACTTGTAAGTTTCTTGAAGGCAGGACAGTACCATATATCTGTTTATATCCTCCTCTAGCTCCTACAGTGCTTTGTACACAGTGGCTGCCAAATGTTTGTAAAACTGAATTGAAGACACTCATCAGTACTAAGAGTGGGTTTATATTGGGTTAAAGTAACAAATAGAAAAGTAGAAAATTGAGCCTGTCAGTCAACAACCCAGATGACTGATTTCTTTTCAATGAATTGGATTTGACTGGTGTGGTTATCTAGAGATTGAAATCAGGCTTCCTAGACAGATTGCACTGAATGACTTCTTCCATTTACCAAAGAGTATTTGAAGCCTTTCTTCCCAGCTTGTTTATGTTTCAGTGGCAACAATGTGCTTTTACTCCTAAGTAACAAAACGTGTCTATTTTGTTTTAGCAAATCAGGCCAATTGCTCTTACTTCTACCAACATCATTCTAAATAGTGGGGTGGGAGGAGTAAGATGTAAAGCAAAGAGTTTTGAAGATGGAGCAGAGCCTTGGATGTGGGCTCTCTTTCTGCTTCTTGTCAGCTGAGATTTAGGTCAAGACTCCTTGGTTTCTGACCTTCAAAGTTCTGTGCTATAAATTATAATAATACCTGTTCTGTTGACTTTGCAGGATTACTGTGCAGATCAGATGGAAATGCTTGGTAGAAGGGAAAAGGTAAAGGTAAAGCCGATGCTAATTTGCTGGGTAGGTGGACAGGAATTCAGGTGTGTTCAGGAAGCTCCTGAAATTGAATGTGAAATTTTGCATTCATTTATTTTTGTATTTCCGCCCTAGATTCTCAAAGGATTTTCATCAGATTCTCAATGGGTTTAGTGGTGACATTGCTCTATAGTGATAATACCAGAGATAATACACTTGAAACTCTTTGCTTTGGCTAGGTTATACCTAAATCACAATAAGATTTTCTGTGCTCAAATGAGGTTTAAGCATAGCATTACATATAGGAGTGGTTCTCTAACTTCAGTGAGCATCAGAATCACTTGGAGAGCTTGTTAAAAATGCAGATTTCTGGGTCCCAGGCTCAGAATTTCTGAATCGATAGGTCTGGGATGGGAAGTAAGAATCAGCATTTATAACAAGCTCCAAGATGATGCTGATGCTATTGGTCTGGGGCCCACACTTTGAGACCCACTGACGTAAAGTAGCTCTGTAGATTTTTAGCCCTGGTGGTGCAAATGTTTAAGCCCTCAGCTGCTAACTGAAAGGTTGGCAGTTCACACCCTCCCAGTGACTCTATAGGAGAAAAACCTGGCAATCTGCTTTCATAAAGATTACAACCAAGAAAACCCTGTGGGGCAGTTCTACTTTATCACACCAGGTCGCTGTGAGTCAATTGACTCGATGGCACCTAACAGTAACAAGATTACGGGAGAAGATTTGATTTGCAGGAAGTAGGCAATGCCGCTGAATATATAGTGGTAATAGTATCAACCTTGAACCTCTCTATTGGAAAAAAATATTTCTTTGCATTTTGGGCAGCGTGTGTGAGTTCAAAACTAAAGCTGACTGTTTTCTTTCTTGAGCAGTATGCCACGGCTCAACAGCTCTTAACATCTCTTTTAGAGGCCAAAATGGTGTAACATTCTGTCTGACAATATGCCTGCCATTTCCCTGCTAACCTGGAAGAGTGACAGAGTAAGAGCCTTGCTGTCTCAAGTCTAGCGACTAGCAACGGTTGCCATTTGGGCTGAATAGTCCCTTTAATTTAGGTAGTCACAGGGTTCTCTGTAAAACCTTTCCAAGAATTTGAAAATATGTTTTTCTTTTGAAAAAGGAAAAAGAGGCTGTCAGAAATAAGTATGTTTTGAAGATGGTTATATAAAGGGTGAATAGGGAGTAAAGAATTGAAACCTAAGTACCATATGTAGTTTGGATTCTGGTTTTCTTGCTGTGGAACATGGTTCAAAGTTACCTGCACTCTTCCTTCTTAGGGAGACAGATGCATGCACATTTACATGGCCATCTTAGACAGCAACAAATAACATTGGAGAATAGCATAGAAATGTTAAGTGCTAAGTAACAGCATCCAAGATGAGAAACACTTGGGCAAAACCTGTCACTACAGTTTTAAAACTGCAGAAAGTGTGCTCTATGATAGAGTTAAATTTGGCTAATTTTATTTGTCCCTACAAATGCCATTTTTTCAGAATCTCATTTCATTGCTATTTTAATTTTCCCTGTCCTGCTGTCATCTTCATTTTCTGTTTGCCCTTAAATCTTTTAATACTTTCTTCATATCTTTACTTGGTTGTCTGGAATACTTCATGTTTGCAGAAACTCTTTTTCAGTCAGGTCTGGTGCCTGTCAAGGTACAGTAAATAAGCGTAGTGTTAGAGATTAGATTTTAAAAAGGCTATTTAAGTCACATCAGAGCAAGGCATATTCATATTTGAGATGCCAAAGGCTCTCACAGCCCTGGAACTCAGAGAAGACTGAAATGTCTTAATCCTCGAAATGGGGACGAGGAAGGAGGAGAGAATTTTTCACTTTCACATGAGCAAAACTTGTCTGTCCAAGGGCATGCAGAGTCTTACAAATATAAAGCAAAAGGAGTTTCTGTTCGGCAGTAATCTTGTCTGTTTACCTGTGCCGATTTCTTCAGTGCCCCCAATACCTATCGCCTATACAGTCAACTGGGACTTGCTCACAAGCACTTGCAAACTATTTTTATACAAGTCAGAGCTACAGCATTCTACATGGTAAATAGCTGTAAATCCCAAAGAAAGAGCGTGTGGGTAAAACTGCAGATATTTATGCAGTAGTTTTGGTTCCAAACATCCTCGATTCTCAAGGCATTTGAATATTTTTGGTTTACAAAATGCTTCCACTTGTTTTTTTTTTTAATGTTAGAAGTGTCTACATTTTGATAACTCCTACTAAGGTATCTTACGTTCATTACTGTCTCCATAAAAGCTAGTGATTTGGTGGCAGCGGTGCACTTTATGAGCTGTCATGGGATAGGCTACATATTATGTTAAAGCGAGGAGGAAGATGCTGACAAACAAATCATAAACTTGTCCACTTTCCTAGACAATTTTACATCTGTTTTCCCCATTTTTTAAAGTTTTAAATGATATATATGTTTGGTAAAGAAATGTTTTTATTGCTTTTTCATGCTTGGTGCAATTAAGGACTGTGTTCTTATCAAAACATACATTTAACAGCTTTTTTTTTTTTTTTTTTTAACCAAATCCAGTAAAGAGGAGACTTGAATATTCTTTCCTGGCTATTCTGTAAATAATCTCTATGTTTCTGAGTTATTTCAGAGTCTTTTTCTCTCTCAAAAAGGGATATTAATACTGAGAGTTGTAGAAAGAGGTCGCAGGTCGTGACATTATATGGCCTCCAAGATACTGCACAATGAGGCACGGACGTTTGTACTTACCAAATTGTCTCTCTATATTTGAGTTAACAGTAACATGCTCCACTGCTAACTGAAAGATTGGAGCTTTGAGTCTACCAGTGGCGTCAGTAAGATTGGTGTCATCCAGTGCAATAACTCATGGTATTACCCCCTGCCATGCTAATTACCACAATATCATAGCTAAAACACCAGAAAATTTGGCAAAATCAGTGACTATAAAAACACTACTGACTCCACCGGAGTCCACCCAGAGGTGCTTTGGAACAAAGGCCTGGTGATACTTCTGAAAAATCAATCATTCAGAACTCTATGGAGCACAGTTCTACTCTGACACACATACGTTTGCCATAAATCATAGTCCTCTCAATGGTGACTGGTTCCTGGTATTTAGGTTACTGCTGCGTTGTAGACTTTATTGTAAATTAGTATATTGGTATTTTAGTTTGTAAATCCATCTGTGGAAGTTTGATTAATGCAACTCAAGCCCACCTTGACCTGACCGCTCTTGGAATCATTGAAAAAATTGGGTGCAAATCTAAAGGAAATTTGGATGCAAAGCTGTCATGGATTGAAT
>NW_004444037.1:2419666-2420703 GCF_000243295.1 Trichechus manatus latirostris | reverse complement strand
AGCCTGAAATTGAAGTACTGACAGGGTTAGTTCTTTCTGCGGCTCTAAGGCAGAATCTGTTCATGCCCCTGTCCTAGCTTCTGGTGGTCGCTGCCAATCGGTGTTGCTGCCTCGCTCCAATCTTGGTCTCCGTTTTCACGTGGACTTCTTTCCTGTGTGTCTCCTATGTGTCTCTGTGTGTCCTTTTCTTACAAGGACATCAGTGACTGGATTTAGGGCTCACTGTAATTGCAGTGGTTAAGCACTTGGCTGCTAACGGAAAGGTCGGCAATTCAAACCCACCAGCTGCTCCTTGGGAGAAAGATGTGACAGTCTGCCTCCATAAAGACTTACAGCCTTGGAGACCCTGTGGGGCAGGGCGGTTCTACTCTGTTCTGTAGGGTCGCTATGAGTTGGAATTGACTCCATGGCAATGGATTTGGTTTGATTTTCTAATCCAGTCTGATCTTATTTTAATTTACACCTTAATTACATTTGGAGAGACCTCATTTCCTAATAAGGTCACATTCGCAGGTACTGGGAGTTAGGGCTCGTCATGGATTGAATTATGTCCCCCAAAAATGTGTGTATCAATGTGGCTGGGCCATGATTCCCAGTATTCTGTGGTTGTCCTCCATTTTGTGATTATAATTTTACGTTAAAGAGGATTAGAGTGGGATTGTAATACCACCCTTTCCCAGGTCATATCCCTGATCCAATGTAAAGGGAGTTTCCCTGGGGTGTGGTCTGCACCACCTTTTATCTCTAAAGAGATAAATGGAAAGGGAAGCAAGCAGAGAGTTGGGGGCCTCATACCACCAAGAAAGCAGCACCAGGAGCAGAGTGTGTCCTTTGGACCCAGGGTCCCTGTGCCTGAGAAGCTCCTCGACCAGGGGAAGATTGAGGACAAGGGCCTTCCTCCAGAGCTGACAGAGAGAGAAAGGCTTTCCCTGGAGCTGACAACCTGAATTTGGACTTCTAGCCTACTAGATTGTAAGAAAATAAATTTCTCTTTGTTAAAGCCATCCACTTGTGGTATTTCTGTTAGAGCAGCACTA
>NW_004444037.1:2417657-2418699 GCF_000243295.1 Trichechus manatus latirostris | reverse complement strand
ATTGCTTAATCTATTTATGTGATTACCCCTAGCGCAGGCCCATGCTACTTGGAGAAGAATGACTCCCCACCCTCTGGCACACAGGCAGTCTTATGCCAGGTAATCTGAAATAAGGCTTGGCACTGGGCGGTGCGAGAGAGGGGTGCATCTCCAAGACTGTGGGTGCAGTAATTCCTTCAGCACTGAACTCAGCTATCAGGGTACTTGAAGAGATCCCCAATTCCAGAATATTTTTTCTAGAATATTACATTTTTCATACAGGAATACACCAGACTTGACTGACATAGCACAAAATAAGAACCAAGGAAAGCTTTTGCTGGGTGGCTAATTCATAAGCATTTTATATATGCCCTTTCAGGGTAGAGCTGAGGGATCTGCAGCACAGGGAGGAAAACATTTGCCAAGATCTAAGAATGTGAAAGACCTCCATTTCAGCTCAGTTTCTAATGGGTACCACGTATTGAATGCTTACTGTGCACCAGAGTCTTGAAGAAGGGGGGATGTGGCTGTTTTTCACATTTTGTTTCAGCCATGCGCCATAAAGGTAGAAAGAGAGCACCACTCAGAGCTCCTTTTGTCCATCCCCATTATTAGCTCCACTCCAAGGTTACCGGCAAGGTTAATCAGAACCATGTTTTGTTTGTGGGCGGTGTGGCTGCCCTTTGAAGTCATGCATGTCCTGAACCCACATGCAGCAGGTCCTTTCCTACTTCTCCTTGCACTTTAGCCCCGTATGTGACAAGCTGGTCAACGGGGCCTGGTTTATTGCACAGGAGGACAAGGAGCCTTCTTGCAACTGGAAGAAGAAAGCCTCCCTTAGGTAATGTGTTTTAGGCTGCATTTTCCATTTCACTCCAGTTCAACTTTATCAGAGTAGGGTATCTGTACCCTCCATCGCTAGTAAAATGACGTTTGATTTACGATTTGGCTTGGTCTCTTGTCTGCACACCTCCCTTGGCCAGACTCCAGAGAGGAAGAGGGTCAGCATGGGATTTAGGCAGGAAACCCAGCCTGATCTCTACAAACACAATTTCTAATCTTT
>NW_004444037.1:2416603-2417496 GCF_000243295.1 Trichechus manatus latirostris | reverse complement strand
ACACAGAGGTACAGAGAAGTTAGGTAACTAGTCCTAAGTTAGGTAACACAGCTGGGGTGTGGTGGAGCCAGGAGTTTAACCCAAGCCAACTGACTGTGAAGGAGCCTTGGTGGCACAGTGGTTAAAGGGCTTGGCTGCCAACCTGAAGATCGGCGGTTTGAACCCACCAGCCGCTTCACGGGAGAAAGATGTGGCAGACTGCTCCCGTAAAGATTTACAGCCTTGGAAATCCCTATGGGGCAGTTCTACTCTGTCCTTCAGGATCTCTACAAGTTGGAATCAACTCGATGGCAGTAGTTTTGGTTTTTGGTTTTAGACTGACTGTGGAGTCCATGCTCTTAGTCACTAAGCTATACTGCCTCCTAGAAAAATAGTGAGAGCAGCTAATATTTTTGGGACAATTGCTCTGTGCCAGGCACCAAGGGTTATGCTTATGTTAATGCACTTAATCCTTACAACATACTCATTGCCATACAGTCAATTCTGAATCATTGTGACCCAATGTGTTACAGAGTGAAACTGCTCCATAAGGTTTTCTTGGCTGTAATCTTTACAGAAGCAGATCACCGCACCTTTCTTCTGTAAGCCGCTGGGTAGGTTAAAATCATCAGCTTTTTAGATTAGTAGCTGGTCACTAACTGCTTGCATCACCCAGGCTCCTAATCCTCACAACAATCTTATACTAAAACCAACAAGACTCACTGCAGTTAGGTCAATTCTGACTCATGGCAACCCCATGTATGTCAGAGTAGAAATGTGTTCCATAGAGTTTTCAATGACTGTGATCTTATGGAAGTAGATTGCCAGGCCTTTCTTCCAAGGTGCCACTGGGTGGATGCGAACCATCAACCTGCTGGTTAGTAGCTGAGCACAAATCATTTGCTCCACCCAGC
>NW_004444037.1:2414066-2415554 GCF_000243295.1 Trichechus manatus latirostris | reverse complement strand
AATGTGTCTTTTAATTGTTTCATTTGGGGAGAGAGAGAATAAACTATAAATAATTTTTACCTGGGTGCAGGCACAGATAATTATTTTCCTAAAAAGAGTAATAGAGACAACAAAGTATGCCCGGTGGGGTGCACAGCAGTGTGCTGGCAATATCGATCTGGGGACTGGAAGCTTGTTATCAGATGAGGAATTAGAAAGAAGAGCCGCCCAGCTCATTCAAGCTCCCCGTGAGCACATTGCATCTGTGCTCTGGGTTGCTCGCTGACTTTCCATCTGCTTGGGGATGCAATTCAAGGATTCAAAGGTGAGGACGGTGATCTATGGGGCTCATGGTGATTGGATCCTCCCTCCTTAACTATGCTCCTCTCTTTCTCAGCATGTGACAGCTGAAACGAGCTAAAGTCCTCTTGGGAAGAATTCTTTATCAGGACTCTTCAGGCAGGGAGGTCTCCGGAGAGGGCCATGAGCGGTAGAATATATGTCCTGTTAGCCCGCTGCAGCCTAAATTTGTCGATATTCGCCGGTCTCCGGCAGAGTTGTTGGCACTAATATTGGCTTCATTTAGTGGTGACAGATCCAGGGCTGGGGGAGGACTCAGGGATGAAAGGGAAGGCCAAATTGACTGGGGAATTGGTTTAGCTTCCTCTCTTCTCTTCTTCTGCTTCCTCACTTTACCCCTCCTCTTGTGTCGCCTTTGTCTGATCATTTGTCTCAGCACCCTCGATACTGTTGCCCAGCTGGAAACCCTGAAGTCACTTTCCACTTCTTTTTCCTTGTTTCTCATGTCTAATTAGCCATCTCAGTCTGACATTTGACCTTTGCAATATTTTTCAGAAGAGACCATCCCGATCATTATTGACATCTGCTCTAGATCAGATTCTTGCCATCAGCTGCTTGCATTAGAATAGCTTACTAACCAGTTTCTCTACCTTTAATATGGCCCTCTCCAATTTACCAAAAACACAGATTCCAGAATGATTTTTCTGCAGTGGTGGTTCTTAAACTTTGCTACATATCCGTATTACCTAAGGAGCTTTTAAAATTCTCAATGTCTGCGCCACACCTCATACCAATTATATCAGAATCACCTGAGATTGGACCCAGACATCAGCATTTTTTTATAACTCCCCAGATGAATCCAGTATGAAGCCATATCTGAACTCATTGCTGTAGATTGCTTATCTGATTCTGTTTCTCTTGCTCAGAGAAACCTTTGATGCTGTCCCATTGACTGGGAAATTGAAAGCCCACACCCCTTAACTTGGAATTCATAGCCTTCTGTGCCTGGCCCTAACCTATATTTTTGATCCTATCTTTGCATTGTTCCCATTCTAGTTCTAACCTACTTAAGCTACTCACCACAGGACAGAGTAGGACTGCCCCATAGGGTTTCCAAGGAGTGGTTGGTGGATTTGAACTGCTGACCTTTTGTTTAGCAGCCAAGCTCTTAACCACTGCACCATGAGGGCTCCTTGAGTTACTTACCAT
>NW_004444037.1:2410948-2412334 GCF_000243295.1 Trichechus manatus latirostris | reverse complement strand
CATCCATCTTCACCCTACAGGGTCTGAACAGAATATTTAATTTCTTAAGTTATTGCAGCATTTTAGGGAACAAATGAGGCTTTTTCTTTTTTATCACAAAATTACTAGAGTTCGTGCTTACCGGTGCAGGATGCTCTGTCTTCCCTGTAGCATTACCTTCTAGCAAAGCGCTATGGTTCTCCTTTTGTCCAAAGTCAAACTGTAAATCCAGTTACTTTATAACAATATTGAATGAAATGAAAATCTCTGAAGTTTCTCCTCTCTGACTCAACGTTTGGTTGAGAAAAATGAAGTTGCCATTGTTTGAGCTGATGAAGAGTAAATGGACTGCCTCTGAATTTAATTGAGTCTCTGTTTGAATAATATCCATGGTGGGCCCTACCGCAACGTTTGATGATTAATGGGGAGAACGAACAACAGTAACATCTGTTCTTGGCTTAGAAGGTGTACATTCCTTTGAGAAAAAGGATTCTCTGCATCATTGTCCCAATAATCATTAGCAGATAGATCAGTTGAGACATTTTAATTAAAATTTCAAAATGTGGGGAGAAGCAAATTTTATTAATACTCTTATTTTATGTATCTAAATTAAAATAAGAACTCTGTTATCGAAAAAGAAAATGGGCTTCTAGTTCCTCTGAGGCAGAGAAGGAAGGGTGGATTATGAAGCAGCATTTGTTCCTTCTTGGGTAGACGTACAAAGGGAGAAATTTGAGGATAGAATATTTTTACAGTCAATTGCTTTAATTATCATTGTAGGAAATATTTTAGAGATTTTGAGGAATTACACGGATTTGAAAGATGGCTCTGCTTCACTTTAATCATAGATTTTTTTTCAAATTAAATAACTAAAAAATCAGTAATTATCGAAAAATATTAATGATGAATATTTAAGTGATGTAAGAAATGAATCTTTTGGAAGATTGTGTTTCTAAATATTGACTGACTGTAATGGAATTATTATAAAATACTTGGGAAAATAAAATGGCTCTTGCATCTGTTCTTAATATGGTAGAAATTTTGGGATGGGGGACAGCTAATCAAATACCTCAACAAATTACTTGAAAAAGGGTATCTTAACTGAAGATATTTTAGTCTAATGCTCAGCTAAAGCTACAAGAAATGTATTTAACAAATCCAGCTGTTTAGAAGAGATTTACCCCTGAGGAGATGCTGGTCTATTAACATTATAAAAGAATAAACACAAGCAGACTAGGGAATAAAGAAGTTGTGTTTATTTGAAAGCAACATCCAAGTTTAGAAGGTTCATTTGAAAATGTAAAGAGACACCATTGGTCAAAACAAAAATAGCCAGTAGAGAAAAATGAACCAATAGATGAGAGAAATAATTATTTGAGGCCATCATTTTCCTTTTCAATAACAGAG
>NW_004444037.1:2404744-2405509 GCF_000243295.1 Trichechus manatus latirostris | reverse complement strand
GAATTTGAACCAATGTATGCTGAAGTCTAAACCATGCACTTTTCATGACATTACACAGCATTCCTGGATCACTTGGTTAAGGGAGGGGAAAAGTGCGGTAATGGAGAAACGGAACCAAGTAAATTTTAGCGTGCTGGTACCTTAATCTATTTTTCTATCATTTTCCATAGATTTTCAAAGCTTGTTACTTTTGACCTTGGTGTTTTAAATCTATGGATTTATAGCAATTTTGTTCTGAGGAAAAGACATGGTTTGGCCTCTAGAGTTATCTGCTTTCTAATGATCCTAAGGGCAACTTTAGATTTGCTTAGTCTTCTGTAAAATCCTTTTTAGGTGCACTATCACTTGACACAGAGCCCTGGTGGCATAGTGGTTAAAGAGCTTGACTGCTAAGCAAAAGGTCAGCGGTTTGGAATCTACCAGCTGCTCCTTGGAAACCCTATGGGGCAGCTCTACTCTGTCCTATAGGGTCGCTATGAGTTGGAATCGATTGGACGACAACAGGTTTCTTATTACTTGACACAGTGGCTGCAACAATAGACTCAAACATAGCAACAACTGTGAGGATGGCGCAGGACCAGGCAGTGTTTTGTTCTGCTGTCCATGAGGTTCCTATGAGTTGGAGCTGACTTGATGGCACCTGACGACAACAACAACACTACTTTACAAAACCATCTGCAATGTCTTAAATCTAAAATGAAATTTTATTTTTGAATACCTATGATTTGCCATGGTTATGTATTTTTAACCATTTGGAGCTTAGAA
>NW_004444037.1:2401207-2403117 GCF_000243295.1 Trichechus manatus latirostris | reverse complement strand
TAGAACTGCCCTGTTTTTCTGGGTCTTGTAAGTTTTCTGCTTTTGACAGGGTGCAGTCTCACCACTTTTCTATCGCTATTAGTGGGAAATATTTAAGTTTTCCTTCTCTGACAGGTTTCTGCATTATACGGGTCCTGGTTTTCACAGATTTTACTGTACATTTTAAAGCACTTAGAACAGTGGCTGACACAGTTGGTGTTATTGTTAGTTGCTGTTACCTCGATGCTGACCCATGGCCACCTTTTGAATAACAGAATGAAACCCTGCCCGGTTCTGCGCCATCTTCATGATCGTTGGTATGTTTGAGTCCATCATTGTGGCTATTGTGTCCGTCCATCTCATTGAGGGTTTCCTTCATTTTTGCTGGCCTTCTACTTTACCAAACATGATGTCCTTTTCTAGCGATTGGCCTTTCCTGATGATGTGTCCAAAGGAAGCTAGCCGAAGTCTCACCATCCTTACTTCTAAGTAGCATTCTGGTTGTATTTCTTCTAAGACTGATTTGTTTGTTCTTTTGGCAGTTCGTGGTATATTCAATGTTGTTTGCCAATACTACAGTTTGAATGCATCAATTCTTCTTCTGGTTTGCTTTTCATTGTCCAGCTTTCTAATATGTATGAGGTGATTGAAAAGACCATGTAGCACTCAATAAAGTTAGTCATTATTATTAATGCATGCAAAGTACTTGGCACCTAGTAAGTGCTCAATAAATGTGAACTAAAAACAATTAAGGAAAGAGGGAGAAAGGAGGACCAATTATACTCACATCACGGTTTTCAGTGGAGTAGGCCTTGATGCCTTGAAGAGCAGCACAACTAACTCTCCCACACAAACCTGCAAACACCCTGGTGTAGCCGAAGCACTGCACCTCTTCTCCTCTCAGACTCTTTGTTACAAAGTTTATCACTCTCCAACAGAAAGATGCTGTGATTCACGACACCCATCAGTGCTGTCACCAGTAATGACCTCTGTTACTACCACCGTGAGTAGGGTTTGAACTGGTAAACTCAGCCATTCTCCTGCTCATTTTTCAGTCTTCTGGGCTTCTGCTATAATGAATGAACTCACAGGCACTTTTCTCAGCAAAAATGACAGGAGTTGCTTTTAGGAAGAGTATTCAAAAGCACATTCAGGAAAATGTTAAGCCAGGCGTGTAAATTAATGTGAATTAAGTCATCACATTCTGGCTAATGTCCAAAGAGAATGTGTCTTCTTTTGAACAGCTAAGATAAAGAAAAGAAAGGATTAAATTATTTGCATGCTGTTGAACTAAATGCTAAGTTTGCCTTTAGGGAAAAATGTTTATATTACTTCTACCAGGTCTGAAAACAAGCTGTTGTACTCCCAGCTAAGAAGGTTAAGTGCCCGGGTATCTGGATTTTCAGAACACGAAGGTTCTAACTAGTCTTTCAAGAGGAAAAGGCACAGTTACACAGTAAGGATATCGAAAAGTAAAGGACAGCAGCTGTAAGGCTTACACAGGTGCTTTGGGTTCTGCAGTCAGAATAAATGCCTATGGATGATTCTAAAAGAACGGATTGTAAAAAACTAGGGCATAATTACCCCTCTGGTAATCTACTCCAGAGAGATACAGGAAGTTGGAAGTAGGTAGCTATAAGCCGAAAAATCATGCTAGGTTGAGCTCCTTGAAGACACCAAGTTCCACATTTTGTGTTTCAGGTGTTAATACAAATCTCTCTTCTAAAAAACGTAACATGGATTAGTTTGATTTACATTAGTGTTTAGTGGAAGATCATAAAGTATTTTAAAAGGAAATTATGGTGCCAACCCCACCTGTAGGACTCTTCTTCCGTAATGAAATTGTTGCTGATTGTGGGTTTGATTCAGATCGAAGGTAGATTATTTATTGCTCACTGCTCCTAAACCCTAACCTTGCTTTGACTTGCTTT
>NW_004444037.1:2395874-2400713 GCF_000243295.1 Trichechus manatus latirostris | reverse complement strand
GTTGATTCCAACTCATAGTGACACCGTAGGACAGAATAGAAGTGCCCCCATAGGGTTTCCAAGGCTGTAATCTTTACAGAAGCAGACTACCACATCTTTCTGCCACCGAACGGCTGGTGGGTTCGAATGGCCCACCTTTCGGTTAGCAACTGAGCGCTTAACCACTGTGCCAACAGAGTTCCTGCTACTACCGTAAATACTCCTATTCCTATGACTATAGCTGCTGTTACTACCACCCCCACAACTATTACCGCACTTCTCCTTCTTCTTCTTCTACTATTACCACTAGAAATGAACATATATCCATCAATTCACTGAAATCTCAGTGATTAAAAAATCCTGAATCAAATCTGAGGTGCTGTTTGTCAATGATCTACCATAATTTCTTATACTTTTCTACTGAAGTACCCCTAAAAGCAAACGAAAGTGAATAGAGGGTTATGGCATGGCCAAAAACATCCCTACAGATGGACAGAATTTTCTAGAAGTTTGGGATTTTTTCTTAAAAAAATTCAAATATTAGTTTTTCTGCCATAATATGTCTGTGTTTGTTTTAATATAATAAAAAAGTTTCCCTAACATATTTTGGATGAATCTCTGTCAGGTAATCTGATGACTTCGTGTATTCCCAGCACACTTATGTATAAGTTTGTGCACACTAGGTTGAGAAACATTGATATATGATGGCAAATTGGTTGCCATAAATAAAAGCCTGGAAGTTAATGCAATCCCAACCTCAAGTTCCCAGTTCGAATGTCATGTCTTCAAGAAAGCCTTCCCTGCTTGCTTTTGTCCCCATAACTAGGTCAATTCTCTCCTACACAGTTCTTAAATATTATTAATCCTCAGTAGCTCTCAAGACTGTTGTAATTTTACAAAGAGTAAATTACTTGAAGGCAAGGATTGTATCTATTTTTTTTTTTTTCTCCTCCACTAGATTCCTTGGCTTAACAGTGCCTGGCACACAGTAGGGGCCTGAAAATATTTGTCAAATGAATGAATAAAAGGATGCATGAGCTTGCTCAAGAGTCAGCTCTCTTCTGCTTCAGTTGGGTGCAGATTTGAGCAGCCTCCTTGATTTCACAGTCTCTGTCTGTATTCAGACAGAGCCAGTACAATTACCACTTATTTATTGGTCACCTCTGGGTGACATGAGATGGTTCCCATGTACGATATTTACACATAAAGAGAAACATGTTTTCAAGTTTTAAAACATTAAAACAACAACCATGTGGACAGGTGCCCATCTGGACACCCTGTACTGGCTACCTGTAACTTTGTCAGGGAAGGCTCTGCAAGATGGTACAGTCCTGGCTCTCATCAGAACACTGTCTGCAGCCGCTCAGGGTGAAGTGGAGTGTGGTGGGATGCAGGTAGGTGGGGGGCAATGGTGCCTATCCATCTCCTTTAGGAGCTGACTCCTACACTCTTGCAACATTTGCCTTCCTAATCAGGTATGTATCTGCATCACTTATGTGCTTTTTGGGAATTACAGATTTCCCCCTGTTGGCCAGTGGTCCTTTTTATAGAAACTGCAGGGGAAGGAGACCCCCCTGAAGGTTTCTTCCTGTCTTTTTGGCTATGTACTATTTTGGTCAGCCCATGCTGCACTGTTGAAATAACACTGTGAAATTCTCACTTATCTAGTGCTATGGGGAATAGAGCTATTCCAAACAAGCGGAGTTTCCAGATAACTGAAACTTATCCCTCTAAGTTACAAAACTTTAAAAACAATTACCATTTTGTTATATAAATCCTTCTATGTGATACCCCATCCCAGCTTATCTTTTAAATCAGGGTACAGTGAATCTGTTTTAAGTTTATCTTGATGACTCAAGGTTGCAACTTTGAATCATAGGATTTTAGAGCTGGGTGGGCCTTAATGAAGACCATCTAGTTCAACCCCCTCATAATACACAGGAAGAGACTTTCTGAAGACTGCACAGCTGGATGAACAGAGACGTAGATGCAAATTCAGCCCTCAGCTCTTAGCTGAGTGTCCTTCCATTGTATGACCCCATTTGCCCCAGTGGTGAGTACCTTTAGAGGTTCTTTTAGGTGTGTAGCATTTTTCATCTCTTGAGTAAGTAAAACTGTTGTGTTTACTAAGTGGTTATTCCTGATTTTATATTTTTTCCTATATCCTCCCTGGTTGAAAAAATCGGTTTTTATTTCTTGCTTTCATCACTTTATTTGCCTCTGGCAGTATTCTGTCTTCTTGTTTTGGGTACCTCCTTAAAGGTGGGTGGTAGTAGTGGTGATGTAGCAATATTCTGTCTTCTTGTTTTGGTTACCTCTTTAAAGGCGGCTGGTAGCAGTGGTCATGGGAGCGGAGACTTTTTTTTATACTTTCTCGTATCTCACACAATTTCTCACAATGTCTCGTTTGTACTAAGCACTTAATGAAATAGTCGTTGATTGCTAGATTCTATGATCTTGTGGGCTGGGAACAAGGTAGCTAAGCTTGTTAGAAATGTGACTTAAATGAGAGTACACTACAACTAGGTTTTGAGAGAGGGCCTGGGGGCCAGAATATAAATAAAGTCTGTCAGCTTTGTGGCACCAGTGTGGCCACTCAGAGACTTTGGCTGCTTACTTCTGAGTTTCCAGGCAATTCTGGATGATGAAAGCCATTGGATAAAGAAAGAGTTAGTATAGTAGGAGTAACAATAAAAATAACAACAGTAATAATATTCTACATGAACAATGCTCTAAGCTAGGTTTGGGAGTTAGTTTCTAGACCTAGTTCTGCCACTTGTCCAGCAGTAGGTTATGTTCATTGTTGTAACCTAATATCTTGCACATTGCCTAGTTGTAACCTAGTAACTCATGGTGTTTAGTTGTAAACTAGTGACTAGCACAGTCCCTAGTAATAACCTCATGTCTAGCACATTCTTTAGTTGTAATCTAGTGTCTACCACAGTGTAGACACTGTAAGTAGGAGGGCTACCTAACCCTTAGAGGAGGTATTGTCTGATCAGAATGGAGGACAAATTGGAATTAACCAGGCAAAGGGAAGGATTGTCTTGGAAAAGCACTTTAGGTAGAAGGAAAATCTGTTAGGGGAGAAAAGCTCCCCTGGGAATAAGGGGATTGCCGTCTAGGGTGAAACCAGAGAAATCAGCAGCAACAGTTCATGGAGAGTAGTGCAAACTTGCTAAGGAGCAGGAATTTTATCTGGAACACTCTAAAGAGTCACTGGAGGGTCTTAAGTTGGAGAATTATATGGTCAGATTTGTTTTAGAAAGATCTCTTGGGCTTCCTGCTGGGAAATTTATTCATTCCAAAAATATAAATTGAGGATCTGCCTTGTCCTAGGCATTCTTCCAGGAGCTGGAGATAAAGCTCGGGATAAGTCAAAAGTCTCTAATCTCAAAGATCTCACATTCTGGTGTATGTGTGTTTGGTGTGTGAATGGTGGTGGCAATGGGTAGTGAAGACAAGTAGACATACTTATGATTTCAGATAATGAAAAGGGATCTGAAGAAAAACATAAACAGAACACTAGAAGGTGGCTGGTGTAAAGGGAGGATTTGGATGGGATGACCAGGAAACACCTCCGTGAGATGTGACACATATTGGAAGATGGGGTAGGAAGACCTGTTAGGAGACTATGGATTTGCAAATGAGAAGTGATGAGAGGCTGAAGTAAGGTAATAGAAGTAGTAGTGGAGAGAAGGGGCCCAATAATATCAATATTTAAGGAGGTAGAAACTGTAGGACTTGAAGAAAAATTAGATGTAAGAGGTGAAAGACAAGGGCCAGGACTGAATATACTTCTGGCTTGAATAACTGGGTGGATGCTGGTTTCATTCACTGAGAGAGGGGTAACGAGTAGGTCTGACTAGTGGAGTTGGTGTTAGCTGTGCTGATGAGATTAGGTCTGGACTTTTTTGGAAGGCACGGTGGTTCTCACAGATGGTTCTCCTCTCCTTTGAGGCACTTGTGGAGACTAAACTTCCTAGGCCTCTTGAGGTTGGATGGGGCCATATTGCTAGCATTAGCTAATGGCTGTGAGTGGGCCAAAGCATTTAATTATTAGGAAGCCCTTTCACTTAGTCTCTTACCCTGCTATATGGATCATGGAGGAGACTTTGGGTTGAGGTGGCAGGGCTAACAGGTTCAAACACTTAGGTCTCTGTGTCTGGATAAAGCTACCCTAGAGAGACACTTAGCTTGTTAACTGCATATTAAACCACGGAGATTTTGGGACTGTTTATTACTGCAAAGTAAACTAGCCTATTCTGACTAATACAAGCATGTTGAGCTTAATGTACCCGTGGGATCAACAGGTGGAGCTCCTGGGCAGGTATTCAGATAGAGCTGGAGTATAGGAAAGGTCTGGAATAAGGATATATATAGATTTGGGAGCCATTCACAAATACATGGTGGTTGATGGGAGTGAGTGAGTAAACTAAGACAAGTGAGCAGTGAAAACTGAGGTCAAAATCCTGGAGAATACCAATAATTAAGGGGCAAGCAGAGAAGCAGAAATCCACAAAAAAGATTAAAAAGGAGTGGCTAGAGAGATAGCGCAAATGGTAGAGAAAATTGTATGAGTCTGAAAGGGTGAAAAAGGAGGGACAGGTACAAATAGTGGCTGCTTCAGTTTTTTTAATTGGCATGACTTAGTGGCTGCAATATGGTTGGAAGGAGGCCTGCAGCTCTTGCCTTGAAATTGTGTTTGAAAAGCAAACACAGTGTTGCTTTTGATCTTGTATGTTTATTGGATGGGAGTTGGGGCAACTGATGGAAATCTTATCCCTCACTTTTTTGGTGCTGCTACTAAGTGCAGGAGACATTATGCAGGAAGTATTGACATTTCACCACTCATTTAAT
>NW_004444037.1:2390593-2395120 GCF_000243295.1 Trichechus manatus latirostris | reverse complement strand
CCTTATGCTCCCACAAGCCAAGGAATGTCTGAGCTTACCAGAATCTAGAAGAAGCAAGGAAGGACCCTCTCTTAGAGGTTTCAGAGGGAGCATGATCCTGCTGACCATCTGAATTCTGACTACTAGACTCCAGAACTTTGAGATAATACATTTCTGTTGTTTTAAGCCCCCTAGTTTGTGAGACTTTGTTATGGCAGCCTTAGAAATTAATACAGCTTGGGTTATAGCAAGGATGACATTTTAGCTTGAGGAGAATGAGTGAGGGGAAGAGGTATAGGAAATGGTATCAGAGAGGTTGTGAGGAACAGCTCATGTGGGCCTGGTAAGGCTTACAAAAAGGGTGGATTTCCTTCTGAATGAGATGTGGATCCTCTGGCATATTTTGAGTAGAGAAATGATATAAAATTACTAACATTAAAAAGAAATTACCCTAGCAGCTCTGTGAGAAGAGAAATGTAGGGACCAAGGGTGAAAGCGGGGAGTCTTATTAGAAGGATATTGCAGTAATCCGGATGAGAGACGATGATAGCTTGGATCAGAGTGACAGCAATGAAAGAAGTAGGAAGCAGCTGGATTTAGCTCTATTTAATATACGGCAGTACCAACAAGATAATTTTAAGAGGATCAAAGATAATTTAATGGTTTTTGGCATGAGCAACTGGATAGATGAAAATGTCATTTATTAGAAGGGAGTTGACTGTTGAAACAGGTTAGAGAGGGTAAATTAAGAGTTATTTTTGTATATATTAAACTTGAGATGTCTGTTAGATATCCAAATGGAAATGCCTAGTTGGCTGTTGGATATACAAGGCTAGAATTTGGGGAGAGGTCATGGCTGGATATATAATTCTGAAGTTGCCAGTTTATAGTTGGATACTTGTCCTGGAGAACAAGTGAAGAAAGCATCTCAAGGAGAGAGGAATAATAAACTCTGTCAAGACGAGAAATGAGAGATGACCATTGTCAAGATGGAGATGAAGAGCACTTTTAGTGAGGATAAAAGTCTGAAGTGGGTCAAGAGAGAATTGGCAGAGAGGAATTTGACATAGCAAGTAAAAATAACTTTTTTTTTTCAATAAATGAAGATTTGCTAAAATGGTAGTTGGAGGGAAATGTAAGTCCAGGAGGGATTTTATACAAGATAAGTGATATCATAATATGTTTGCATGGTGATAGGAATGATTCAGAGAGGAAGAAAATTCAATGATGCAGGAGAGAGGGGAAGTAAAATCCTTATGTAGACAAGAACGGGAATCCAATGTACAGCTGGAGGGGTTGGTTTCTGATTGGAGTATGAACAGTTCATCTATCTTAATAGGTGGGAAGGAAGAGTATATGGGTACAGATGGAGGCAGGTTTATGGCTGTAGGAAGACGTGGGCTCTCTCTGACTTACTGTATTTTTTCAAAGAAATAAGAAGCGAAGTCAAAGCTGGGAGTGAGGATAGAGGAAGAGGCGTTGGAGGCTTTAGAGCGGAATGCAGATATGAAATATTCCTCTATGAGAGTGAAGGACTAAGAATGTACTAGGGCAATACAGTATGCTTCCTAGGAAGCTGTAGGGGCCCACTTGGAGTTTGTAGATACAAATTTGAGGTAAGATCAATGAGTATAACTGTGTGTTTGTCTATTTGAAGGCTTGGGTGCCTATCATTCAGATGCCGGTTCAGAGTAGGGTTTGAGATTCATCACAGTTGGGGGTAAGGGAGTCTAGGGCATGTACCGTGGAGTGAATTGTAATTATGGATTATGGAATCTAGGCTTGGGTGTGGAGGGGCAGTGAAAATATGGATTGGTTTGATGGATTGTTGAAGTTGGGGTACCAGAAGGAGTGAGTCAGAGGGATTGAAGATAGAGATCAAAGAAAGGAATGCTTGAAATTGAGCCAATGAAGACAGTGCAGTCATTTGTAATAGCAAGAAGGAGGCTGAGGTGGGGTGGAGTATTAGATCACTGTAGCCGAGGAGGAGATGAAACTGAAAGACCAAGATATTGGAAGGAGTATCAAGTGGACACCATTTGGTGACTGAAATCATGAAGAGTGGTGGTGTACAGAGTGTTATGGATTGAATTGTGTCACCCAAAAATGTGTGTCAACTTGACTAGGCCATGATTTCCAGCATTGTGTGGTTGTCCACTGTTTTGTGATCTGATGTGATTAACCTATGTGTTGTAAATCCTAACCTCTGTGATGTTCATGAGGTAGGATTAGAGGAAGTTATATTAATGAGACAGGACTCAATCTACAGGATTAGGTTGTATCTTGAGTCTGTTTCTTGATATATAAAAGAGAGAAGTGAACAGAGAAGAGAGGGACCTCATACCACCAGGAAAGAAGCACCGGGAGGCTAGCACATCATTTGGACCCAGGATCCCTGTGCTGAGAAGCTCCTAGACCAGGGGAAGATTGATGACAAGGATCTTCCCCCAGAGCTGACTGAGAAAGAAAGGCTTCTCCTAGAGCTGGTGCCCTGAATGTGGACTTTTAGACTACTAAACTGTGAGAGAATAAATTTCTGTTTGTTGAAGCCATCCACTTGTGGTATTTCTGTTATAGCAGCACTAGATGACTAAGACAGAGAGTGACAATGACTCAGGTGCTACATCTTCAAGGGGTGAAGATAAGTAACCTGTGGGTCTGCAGGTAAGTGCTACAGGGAGGGTGAGCAGGATGGGATAGGCTGATAGCATGACTTTGAGGGAGCTGGGGTTTATGAGGTGGAGGGAGGAATATTTGAACATCAAAGGCCTTGTATGCATCTTCATGATATGATTCTTCTACAGTTTATTTAGTCTGTGCCCTTATTCTGTCTCTTTTACCAGTCTCATCTCCTCACTAAACTGTGAGTTTGGTAGGTGCAGAGACTGTGTCCTCCTCTTTTTTAACACCCACAGTGCCTAGCACAGTGCCCGTTCTATAGCAGGCAATTAATGTTTGTGGAATTAGATTGCACCAAATGTGGAAATTTGAAGATCAAGTGGCTAACAACCTCAGAGGATGCAATACTGAAATGGAATTTACACCAAGATTTAGTGTGTGTACTAAAAACATAGCACTGTCAGCTAATCATGTAGTTCCAGTTGTTTCCAGAGTTCCAAAGACATTAAAAATATAATTTGATCGTAAATATTGCAAAGAAAAGCCTAGGGCCGTTCTATTTGCATGGAAAGGTGCTGTTTCCTTGTTTCTATATGGCAAGGATAAAAATGCCTGGAAAGAAGCACAGTTTTCTAGCTTTGACCATCTCCTGAACCCCCAAATATTTGTTCATCCAAAATTGCTCTTTGAAAGCTAATGAAAAGTTGATTTCATTTTGCAAAAGGAGCTGTACCCCCACCTTCACCATACCTAGGGCAAACTGGGCAATGCAAAAACACTATTCTTGAAAACCTCCTCACTGTGTAATGGCATTGTATGCGATGAATAATAAACATCTCAAAAAAAGAGAAATTTTGATTGAAACTGCAAACTCAACTTAGATTTGCTCCCATAACTTATTTCTACAGCATCTAAATGTAAATTGTAAGGGTGAAGCACTGTTTTATGTGATGTCCAAAATTGCCTTTTGGAAACCATGATGCAGTGTCAGCACTTCAATTCTGCCACCAACATAGGTAATGGAGAGAGGGTATCTACCACACGTTATAGCTTTCTGTGGGTAATTCACATTCTACTTGTGGCTTTCAATTACCGCTGGCAAAATGCGTAACTAATCAATTTAGGTGAAGATACTGGGTTTGTACTCTTTCTTTCTCATCTCTGTCCCCTCTTGCTCTCTCTCTTCTTCTTTCCCTCTCCCTCTCTTTGCCTAGACACTCATAAGCCAGAATCACTTAAAGATAATAGCTCCTTCAAAAATGCAACTCCACAGGATTTAATTAAACCTCAAGTCCCAGACTGGCCTGGGGAGGCTGAAGTAGTGCGAGATGAATCTTTGTTCAGAGTGAACATAGGATTCTAGTGGCTTCAAAGTGTCAGGGACTAAGTGCGTTAGAAGAGATATTTGGCTTGTGGCTGGCTGTATGGATTCAGTGAATTAAACAGTGGGCTAGAGAATTAGAAACTCTCATTTCTGTGTGACCTTGGCTATGGCAATCTCTTTTCTTCTTGCTTCCTTACCTGTAAAGTGAGCTTTGAATACTGAGCTTAAACTTTGTTGTTGCTTGGAAAGTAACTTTGAAAACTTTGTACTCTCCCTCCTCCAATATTTTTCTTTTGGTTTACAACGGACAGCACTAGGGATATTCCAGTAGTTGCAGGCATTTAGATGAAAATGGAACCGATACGGTCCTGGAGTAAGGTAAATTAAAGTACGTTAAGACAGAAGTTGCTGTACCCCTGCCTCAACTATATCTAGGGCAAACGTGTAGTAAAACACTATTCTTGAAAAACACCTGGCTGGCGGGAGGTTTGGCTGGCACAATAAATAGCTAACTTGACCTAATACTTCCTTTGTGCTATCAGTTACCATTGAGTTGATTCTGACTCATGGCAACCCCATGTGTGTCAGAGCATAGAACTGTGCTC
>NW_004444037.1:2374644-2389028 GCF_000243295.1 Trichechus manatus latirostris | reverse complement strand
ATTGTGATTTTAATCTCATTTACTACATGCTCCTTGAGATATAACAACACTCAACTATTTTATCAGCTACTGTTAAACATTATTCTTCTTGTTTCTGAAGCTCAGCGTATTTTCTTTTGATCTGGGAGGATTTTTAATAGCAACATTATTAGTCCACCAACACAGAAGCTGATGAAAGACAATGGATGACCTTTCAGTGTATTCATGAGCACAGAAGGACAATGTGCAAAAAATTACAAGAAATATTCCTGAGGATGCGGATCTGTTGAGTAAATATGGGGGAAAGAAGCCCATGAAGAAGAAAAACAACACACAACATAAAATAACATGTAAATGGCCTTCAGGGAAGGATCAAAGAAAAGAATATTTCATTTAGCTGCCTCAGTGAAAAATCTCCTGGCTTTATAAAAAAAAAAAAAAAAAAAAATCCCTACAATCCACTTTGAAAAGTGCTTGCTCTATATATTATGCATGACGTTTCCAGGCTGCCAAATTCCTGATTGAGCTGGTGATTAGAAGACAATGCAGCATCTCCTTTCCTCTTTCTTCCTTTCTTGGAAGCAGCCATGCTGCCTTGGCCCTCTCCTTCCTCTGAATGCCTCATGAAAGTCAGAGAGCAATGAGAGAGACATGCATCAAAGAGTTAATTTGGTTAAAGAGAAATAACTGGAGGGAATGTGCCCACAGTAGGGGAGAAAAGGAATGGGATGGGGCTGGAAAGAGCAATTGTATCTGCAGTGGGGAAGTCAGAAAAGTGTCAGATATCAACAGCACCTGGGTTAATTGCCCCCATCCCAAATGAAGTGAAGCACTGTTTGATTTGCCGGCAGCTCTGAAGAGAGATGGCTCATTTTCAACCTGCATGTTTATGTCATGGGACTTAATTGGTCTACGGAGGCACCGGGGCTGCTGTGAGGCAGCAGTAGAGAAGGGGAGGCTATGTTGGTGTGTGCATGTGTGTGTGTGATAGAGTTAAAAGTGGTAATTTATTGTGATTGCTTCCCATGCTCCTCATAATAGACCACTTCTGAGCAATCAGGTTGCACTCCTGCAGGACTTGGGGTGGCACAGCTAGGTATTATTTAATCCGTCTGTGTGAAAGTGAGCAACAGAGGGAGAGAAAGTGGATATTAATCAGCACTGTATGAGCTTTGGGATGGCTGCATCTAAATCAATCCAAGGGATCATCTGGGAAATCAACTCCCTGTTTTCAGCTGGCTTACATGTTTTATTCTGGTGGGGGGATATTAGAAGCTTTTCTCCACACACTTCTTTCCAGTTTGGTTCATCCTAATGAGCCCCAGAAAATTCATAAGTCAGGAGGAATTTGTTCTGACTGGAATTTCATTCTACAGTCTCTGAATATTGATGACTCGAAGGCTTATGGGGACAATATCCGATAGCCTGATGTTCTCCAGAGTTTATTCCAGACACTAGCAAGGATGTCTCCCTACCTCGTGAGTCACAGCATGTGGTTATGCCAGTCTGGATGTTATACTTCCATCAATACAGGTGACTGAGCACACTGGGAATGGGGGATAAAAGGAAGAAGCAGAAATAAAGTGCCAAGAGACCCTACTTTGGACTTAACATGTGCTATGGAGGCAATTAATTCATGAACATTCCCTCGAATTTTGGTTATGGAATACAAGAGATATTCTCATAGGCCTTGAAAGAATGTTTTTGAAGAGGAAGAGAATGATTCTGGCACATAACCAGGATTGAAAAATAAGAAGAGAAATGCTGTCCTTCAATCCTTAGCTGTGATCAGAGCAGTGTCCCCCACACCTGAGAACTCACTTATCTCCACACACGTGGACTCCCAGTTTGAGAAACACTATATTAAACATTAACTGCTGCCACTTCACTGCCGCTTAAGAAAAACAAAACAAAAAAACAGTTGCCTTCTTGCTGTTTCCAACTCATGGTGACTCCATCTGTGTCAGAGTAGAACCATGCTCCATAGGTTTTCAATGGCTTATTTTTCAGAAATAGATTGCCAGACCTTTCTTCTGAGGTCCCTCTGGGTGGACTCGATTTGCCAAGCTTCAGTTTGCAACTGAGCGTATTAACCATTCGTACCACTCAGGGACTCTGTTGCCTCTTTAGGTCATGCATACTTGGCAGTATTAGATTGTAAGGTGGGCACCCTGATGATCCAGAATATTCTTATATTGCTTTTGAAAGATAATTGAAATGAAAATGTACACTAAATAATCATAGAGCCTGATGATTCCATGGTTTCCCTGTAGTTCGTAAGGAGAGGCACTGAGCTCTAGGGTTCCTCTAAAATACATCGTAGGATATGTAAGCTACTTCTTGGGAGTCATTAAGTAGGATGTCTGGTAGGCAAATGTATTCTTTTAGGTCTCCTGAGTACTATGAATTGATGCTCCAGTGCACGTAATGCATGCCCTCTCAGTGTCCCCATTATTTTCCACCCTCCTTTGTTCCAAGGGACACAGAACAACTAATAGGCCATCAAGATGGCCTAATACATATAAGTAGTTTGTTCATGGTTAATGAAAGGGCTGGTAATTTCTAAGATAATTAGGAATGTAAGATTCAAAGCTATTGAAACATGGTTCAAATTAATAAAAATAAGAAGATCCAGATGAGATAAAACACTTATTTATCTGGCTATGAAAAAATTCTAATCAAGGAAATTATAATAAAGCCCAAATTGTGATATTTGGTTGTTAAGTTTTGTATCCATCTGTTATAGATTGAATTGTGTCCCCCAAAAATGTGTATCAACTTGACTAGGCTCTGATTCCCAGTATTGTGTGATTGTCCACCATTTTGTCATCTGACATGATTTTCCTAAATTGTAAATCCTAACCTCTATGATATTAATGAGACAGGATTAGAGGTAGTTATGTTAATGAGGCAGGACTTAATCTAAAAGATTAAATTGTATCTTGAGTCAATCTCTTTGGAGATATAAACGAGAGAAGCGAGCAGAGAGACAGAAGGACCTCATACAAGCAAGGAAGTAGTGCCAGGAGCATTGCGCATCCCTGTGCTGAGAAGCTTCTAGACCAGGGGAAGATTGATGACAAGGGCCTTCCTCCAGAGCCGACAGAGAGGGGAAGACTTCCCCTGGAGCTGGTGCCCTGAATTTGGACTTCTAGCTTCCTCGACTGTGAGAGAATAAATTTGTTTGTTAAAGCCATCCACTTGGGGTATTTCTGTTATAGCAGCACTAGATAACTATGACACCATCTCAGGATCTCAAAGCACCTCTTCTTCCCAATTGGATTATTCTTCCCAACTTGTCTATTTATTTCGACATACATGTTGTTCTACCAGTGACCCTCCCAGACATCAGTAGAAGATGGTTCACATGTAACCAGTTAGTATATATTTTGTAAATGTGTGTATTCTGAAAACACACTTCCCCCCACAATGCAACATCTCTGGCCAGTATATAAATCCAAGTTAGCTTGTATGTTATTGACTCAGTGGGCTGCTGGGGATTTTAATGGACCTCTAAGTCCTGTTAAGTTCATCTTATTCTCATGTTTAAAAAAGAAAAGAAAAAGAGAGAAAAAGAAATAAACCTCTTTGATCTCTGTTGTACCTAGGGATGGGAGTGTGGAAGGGAACTAGGGAGAGAAAGCTAAAATTACCTTTTGAGAAATAAAACAAAAGAGCCACTGCAGTGGTCTCTCAAGAAAATATTAGACATGGCTGCAAGCATTTCAGGATGGTTGGTTTCTGTAGTGGGGATGGTAAGGAAAGAGAAATAAATGGTTTTCTCAGATTTGCTTTTGCAGATCTGCTTTCGTTGGTGTTCTTTCTCTGGGGATTTGGATGCTTTGTCACATATAGAGGTGCCAGTGCTGGGCTGAGTATGTGCTGGAGCAGAATCAGTCACACTCCCTGCCCAGTGGCCCAAGTTTCAACTTGTCAAGCCAGATGCAGACCCAGGGGAAAGATGGGAGAACACACTCAGGGATAAGATGGGGCAGCAGGAGGGAGAGGTCTGTCAGTGTCCAGCACTTGTTTGACAAAAATAAAGCCTGAAAGCTGAAGCCGATTTTCTTCCTTCAGGTGTTATTGCTGTCCACCCAGTCCTACACTGTCAGTTCCTCTGTGAAGTGCATTTCCATTCCCTCCCATATCGGGTGGTGGCTTATTTAGATAGCAAGTCCATTTTGAAGATAAGGCTTTACATTAGTCTTCTTGTTTTCTTGGTTAATGAATAATGTTAGAAACATCCATAAGAAAAACAATAATAATGCTGTTAGGCACTTCACAAAAGCAGGACATTAACAATAGGTAGGCTTCATTAGCTAAGCTCTGATTTTCATAATAGCCACAAATCCACAGAGCACAGAGTGAAGCTCTCTTTCATTCTACCCAGAGCTCTGATTGTGGAGATGTAAGTGACTTCCTGGGAGCATTTACTCTAGATTAAACTGGAAAAAAAAAAAAAAAAAATTCCACTGGTTCTCTTGTTTCTAAATCTTCTGCGAAGAAACTGAGCCCATTCTTTTCTTTCTTATTCTGCATGACGGAAACAGAACACTGTTCTCATGGTCCATTACATATGGCTTGTTGTTATTTGCTGTGGAGTTGGCTTCAACTCATGGCGACCTTGTGTACTACAGAATGAAACATTGTCTGTTCCAGGGCCATCTTCATTATCACTGGTATGTTTGAGTCCACTGTTGCAGCCATTGTGTAAATCCATCTCATGGAGGGTTCCCTTGTTTTCACTGACCCTCCACTTTAGCAAACATGATGTCTTTTTCTAGACATTCATCTTTCCTGATGTTGTGTCCAAAGTAAGCAAGGTAATGTCTTGCCATCCTCGCTTCTAAGGAGCATTCTGGTTGTACTTCCTCTAGGACTGATTTGTTTGTTCTCCTGCCAGTCCATGGTATATTCAATATTTTTTGCCAACACCACAATTCAAATGTGTCAATTCTCCTTTGATCTTCCATTTTCATTGTTCAACTTTCACACGCATATCAGGTGATTGAAAAGACCAGGACTTGGGTCAGGCACACCTTAGTCTTCAAAGTGACATCTTTGCTCCCATTTTGTCCACCTGCAAAATATTCATTTTGTGGATTAACTGGGGCAAGTTAGAAAAGCCAAAGAGTCCTCCATTTGTCACCGGTGCGCTGCCAATCTGCATTCTCCCTACCATTATAATATATAGTCAAGGAAAATGTAAACTGACCTTAATATTAATTGAGGAAAAATTTATAAGCAAGAAGGTAAATGCTATATAACTAATGAAGATCATTCCTAAAGGAGTGTGTTTAAATCATGGATTATCCAGGGTTGGGATTGCCTGTACCATGACTGCTCTGCAATGACGTTGAGAAGAATATGAGGGACATAGAAATATACATATATTGGTATGTTTCATATTTCCATCATCAATGACCTAAAAGTAACTTGGAATAGATAAGTCAGTGCACATTTTAAAAAATATTTACAATTACAGTTTTACTATAGGAAAAGGCTACAAATCAGAACCAGCCAAAGAGAGAGATGCACAGGGCAAAATCTAGGAGGATTCCAACTTGAAGCTTCTTCATCCTTAAAAAAACCTGTTGCCATCAAGTAGATTCCAACTCATAGTGACCCTATAGGACAGGATAGAACTGTCCCATAGAGTTTCCAAGGAGTGCCTGTCGGATTCAAACTGCCAACCTTTTGGTTAGCAGCCAAGCTCTTAACCACTGCGCCAGCAGGGCTCCAGGGAGGTGTTATACTTCCAGCATCAAAGCGTGACAATACTCAAAGAGTATTGCCAACCAATCAAGCTCAGCTGAACTTCTGTGTCTACAGTATTTATTGAGCCTTGGTGGAGCACAATCGACTGAATCGTTGGTCACTTGATTGAACTCAACCTGCAGCTGATAGGAGATTGGGCTGATATCACGTGACTCAAAATCCCAACCCTGTAGTCACATGGTGCTTTGTGGTATGGGCAGCCTCCATCCTGAGTAAATTATGTGGTGTTGTCCCAGGGGCCCATCATGAGAAACAGAGATACTCTTTTCACTAGGCAAATTCCAAGGGTTTAGAGATTACCTCCCTGGAACAGGAACAAAGGCCAACCAAATTATCTATTACATACAGGTTGGGGGGTGGGAATGAAGGACATTTTACACTATGTTTAATCAATTTTAATGTTCCCTGTGAGTGATGGCGGGGAGGGGTTTGGTTGTTTAGAGTTTTCTTTTCTTCTGTGAACTAACCCATATCATTTTTTTTTTTTAAGTTAGCAACAGCTGGTTTCTGTTGCAGAAGTACATGTTTTGACGATAGTTAACAAAGTCTGTTGAACCTAGAGACACTTTGCATACAGAATTTTTGACCCCGTTTACTCCCAATGTGTTACTCCAATTCAATTAACTATCTTAGGAAAATGATTCAAAGTGAAGAGCTATTAAGAAATCTCTTTACATGCTGAATTAGTGAAGACAACGAGACAGGACAAGATACATTTTTATTAAGTGAAAGATTATCTAGGCAATACTCCCTATGCTTTCGTAGGATAAGAATTATATTTGGTGTTTAATTTTGTGACTTTGAAAGGGGTCCCTTGGCCTTATTACCTTGTCATTCCCATGCTGAAATACCTGCATTGGCTCCCAATTGCCTGAAATAACGTTGAACTCCCATTGGTAATCTGACCCCTCTCTGCACTTAGCAGTCCTGGTGGCGCAGTGGTTAAGAGATCTGCTGCTAACCAAAAGGTCGGGTTCAAATCCACCAGCAGCTCTTGGAAACCCTGTGGGACAGTTCTACTCTGTCCTGTGGATCACTGTGAGTCGAAATCAACTCGCAGCAACTCCACACTGACCTTCCATTATACTTACTTCTTGCTCTTGGCATTTTAGCCTCGAGGAATATTCACCATTTGCTAAGTTTACCCTTCCCTTTCCTCTCTTTGAGTTTTTTTTTTTTTTTAAATCTTCATGTTTTTCCTTCACTCCAAAATCCCTTTTTACTCCATTTTCTCTGCTGAACTTCTACTTTAAGAAGCACCTCAAGTGTATTGAAAAAAAGATCCATTTCCCTACTTTGAATGAATGATTTCCTCTTCTTCACTCTAATAGCAGTATTTCTCCATCTTGAATGCACATTAAAATCACCCAGGAGTTAAAAAAAATATTGATGCTTGGGTCCTACCTCCAGAGTTTTTAATTTAATTTGTCTCGGGTGTGCCAAGGCGTAGGTATATTTTAAAAGCTCCCTGGATGATTCTATCAGGATTGAAAATCACTGCTAGCTCTTTGCTGTACCTTAATTACCAGGCCTTAGCTCAGTCTAGGTTGTATTGTAATGAGTTGTATATGTGTCTATCTCCTCCTATATTGTTGTTGTTGCTAGGTGCCATTGAGTAGGCTCTGACTCATAGTGAACCCCTGTACAACAGAACGAAACGTTGCCTCGTTCTGCGCCATCTTCATAATTGTTGCTATATTTGAGCCCATTGTTGTACCATTGTGTCAGTTCATCTTGTTGAGGATCTTCCTCTTTTTCAATGACCCTCTACTTTACCAAATGTGATGTCCTTCTCCAGGGATTGGTTCCTCCTGATAATATGTTCAAGTAAGTGAGATGAAGTCTTGCCATGCTTGCTTCTAAGGATCATTCTGGCTGTACTTCCTTCAAGATAGATTTGTTCATTTTTCTGGCAGTCCGTGGTTTAGGAATATCTAATCCTTTGATTCCACCTGCTTGTATCAGAACCTGTGTATTTGCCTCCAATGGTGAGGACACTTCAATTTACTATAGGGTAAACTAATTGAATTATTTTCAATTAGTTACAAGGAACATATAGAGTTAAGCTTTCAAGAGTGCAGAGAGCTTGCCTATCCTAAAATATCCTTCTTCTGCATTGGTGGCCGTGTCTTTTACCACTAACTCACTTGAAATTTTCATTCTTGCAATGACAATGTATAAGACAATTTAGGCAGGACCTTGTCTTCAGGATGCCATTCTTAAATGCACATGAGTTACAAGACGTGTGCAGGTATGCACGTCTATCCAGTGAGCTGATGCCCAAGATAGGAAGTACTAAAAGATGGAAAAGTAAATTTCATTTAAAGGGGTGTTTATGGAAGGGGTTGGAGCTTTGACAGCAGTAATCTTCATTTCAAGGGAGGGCCAGTCAAAGGTGGTGGCAGGCCTTTTAAGAGAAGATGTGAGGAGAGACAGAGGCTTTGAAATTGAATTTACCTAAATCTTGCCCTGAGGGTTACCCTATCCATAGAACTTTAAAGAATGCCTGTTGGGGATAATCAGGGTGATTGTTTGAACTCTCGTTGTTTTAGCATCCCTTCCAGTTTAGAATTTACCGGGAGTTTTTTTTATTTTTAGGAGCCCTGGTGATGCAATGGTTAAAGCACTTGGCTGCTAACTGAAAGGTCAGTGGTTCGAACCCACCAGCCGCTCTGTGGGAGAAAGATATGGCAGTCTGCTTTGATAAAGATTTACAGCCTTGGAAACCCTATGGGGCAGTTCTACTCTGTCCTGTGGGGTTGCTATGAGTTGGAATCCACTCAGCAGCAATGGGTTTGGTTTTTGAGTTTCTTATTTTTAGGAAAGGATAATTATTAATAGTTGCATTAAAATAAGCCCTAATGGGGTTAGTAGATCTCCACTTTGTACTTTCAGCCTCTGCGATATTCTCCTTTAGTTGTGTTCTATGTGTACATACAGTGACGTGCATGCACAGAATGCTCACTTTAAATCTTTACAGTGACCAGCGATGATCTTTTTTCCTTTACCCAGCCTTTTCCAGACACTTTTGTCTAATGCCTTCCTCTTAAGGAAGGTACTTGCTGATACATCAGTGTGAGTTCGAATGTGAGTCCGCAGCTCGCTCCCTCAGTTCCAGTGGTCATAGAAGAAGTCTTCGATGCTATTGCCACTACTTGTCACTTCTATACCAGCCAGGTATGCAGTGGCTTATGCCATGATCTGAGGTGCTTGAAACCTTTAGGCCACCACTCAGCAGGATCAGTGGGAAATATGGGAAGTTATAGGTAGGTGTGTGGGAAATAGAGCCTGAGCAATCCTGCTGTAGAACGTATTGAGATTAGTCTGAAAGCTCTTGCTACAGAGATTTTGTCATCATTCACTGTGTGTAATTTATTAAACTTACAGTGATTTATTTTATAGTTTGGTAACACTTTCTTATATTTCCATAAACTCTTTTGGATTTTCTTGTTCAGGTACTAACAGAGAAACCCACATTTTACCACATTTGCCTAGTTGATTCATTCGTCCTGATGATGATTTCACAGTTCCTTTCTCTTTAAACCTTTATTATTCCCGCCCTACTTCTCAATTTCAGCTGATCATCTGTCTTCCTACTTCCCTGAGAAACTATATGGGATCAGAAAAGGACTTTCTCATTCTCTCACCGAACGATTTACTAGCCCATTGAATCTATACGGTGGACTCTGCTTTCTTTTCAGTACCACAGTCCCAGCTTAGCCACACCGTCTACTCACAGAGCCAATCCCACTCCCTTTCATCTTTTCAAGGACTTTACTTCTACCATTGCCCCTGTCTCTTCTGCTTCTTCAGATCTTCTCTACTGGGTTATCCCCACATCCTACAGGCAGGCTGTATCATTTGTCATCTTAAAGAAATAAAAATTTCTCCCTTGTCCCTTTATTTTCTCCACATACCTTTTGTGTCAGCCTTGAGAATGGCCAGCAGACTCCTCCTACAGGGAATGTGCTTGACCAACGGCCTGAGCTGCTGCGTTTTGGAATCCATCCTGTGTTTGAGCTGAGCCAATGCTTCCCATAGATTGCCCCCTGCCAATGAGTGGGTTGGCAGGAATACTAAGACGGATTCTTTCTTGGGAGATGCAGAACTCTTCTGTTGCCCAACTTTGGCTCAAGGACTGATGCATTTGTTGAACTTTCTGTAGACTGCACGGCAGTCTAATATGCTTCTACCAAACTCTCTCTCTCTCCTTCATTCAGTGCCAATCTTGTACTGTTGTCTGACAGCCTCCTCCATTTCTCTCCCTATTTTCTTTCACATAGGCGTTTCCCCTCATAAAATCTGTACATGTATAATTCAGTCTTGCAGTCTGCTTCTTGAAGGACCTAGAAACACACTTTCCCTGCTTTTCTGCTTTCTTTCATAGCAAAGTTCGTTTTAAGAGTTATCTGCCTATTCTCTGCTGCTCATCTTCTCTTGAACCGACTCCAGTCAGGATTTCTCTCTTACCACTCCATCAAAACTGCTCTTGTCAAGATCACCAATGACCTCTATGTTGCTATATCCAATAGTCAGTTTCATTCCTGTTTTTTTTTTTAAATCCAATTGGTTTTCAGAATGCCATTCTTTCATTTTCCTTCTACCTTATTGATGTTGCTTACAAGACTCCTTTGTGGGCTTCTTCTCATTTCCACCCTAAAATGCTGGAGTGCCCTTGGAAATCTTATCCAGAGGATTGATTTTAAATATCATCTATACATGACTCTCAAATGTCTTTTTATTTTCTCCAAAGGCAAGTTTTGTTTTTTTTTAATTGTGGTAAAAACATTTGCAAATTCAAACATTTTTACTTGCACAATTCAATGACATTGATTATGTTTATCACGTTGTTCAACCATCACCACTATCCTTTTCCAAATATTTCACCGCTATTAACAGAAACTCAGTACCCCTTAAGCAATGGCTCCCTCTTTTCCTCTCTCTCCCACCTCTGGTAACCACTAATAAACTTTGGTCTCTGTACATTTGTCTGTTTTATGTAAGTGGGATCATACCATATTGTATAATGTTTTCAAGTTTCATCCATGTTGTAGCATGTATCAGGACCATTTTTTTCTTTATGTATATACCACATTTTGTTTATCCATCATCTGTTGATGGACATTTGGGTTGTTTCTACCTTCTGGCTATTGCGAATAGTGCTGCAATGAACATTGGTGTACAAGCGAATCTCAACCTTTTTCCTGAAATCCTGATTTGTATATCCAATCTTTGGTTATCTAATATTATTCAACTATTATTATTATCTATAATATATTATTATCTATTATATTATCTATTATTCAACTTAACGTTCATATCTCAACATGGATCCTCTAGAAAGTAAGGCTTGAGGCAAGGATTAAGACACTATCAATTTATTTTGAACGTGCAAGTTCAGATTTTGGGATAAGATGCTGCCTAGTCTCTCTGCACACTGAGCTCTGAAGGAACACAGCAGGTAACTCACAGGCTTGTTTACTTAGCATGTAGGACTCCTAAGGGATTGTAAGGTGGAGCTACACTTGGAGTAGTTTAAAAGAGAGAGGAAGGAGGAAGACTTTATTTGCATATTTCTCTCCCTTCTCCTGTTTCTCATTGGTCAAGATTCACCCCAGGGAGAGCTAACTCCCCTGTACTTCTGGATTGTCATATGACCCCTCTTAGGTCATTCAGGAAGATAGGTACCATGATCCATGGTGTGGAATTTCATCTAAGTATGAGGTGAGGGACTACCTGGCACAGGTAATCCGAGAAGGTGCACAAGGTGTGTGATCTGACAGTCCAAAAGAGAGTTCTGATTTTTCTCTCCTTCCTCAATTAGACTTCTTGTTCTCACTTAGCCCAACTAGGCTATTCTCCAAATAGCAGCCAGAGTGATCTTTAAAAAAAGAAATCAGATATGCATTCACCTGCTCAAATGCTCCAATGGTTTCTCATCACATGTAGAACAAAATCCAGTGACCTAGAAACCAGTTACCGTGGAGTAAAATCTGACTCATGGGGACCCTGTGTGCTTAGTAGGATTTTCAGTGGCTGATTTTTCAAAAGGCTACTCCAGCTTCATCTCCTGTAACTCTCCTTTTCATCATTCTCCTCCAGCCACGTTCTGACGTTTTCTGTCCCTCAAACACACCAAGATTGCTGCCATCTTAAGGTCTTTGAATACGGTGTTCCCGCACCTGGGACTCTCATCTCAGATTTCCCACGGCTTAGTCCCTCAGTTCATTTGTTTCTTTGTCTCTTTCAGATCACTTCTTTAGTGAGACTTTTCCTGACTATCCTATGGAAAATAGGAGCCATTTTTGTTATCCTTACCTTTTACCCTGCTTTATTTTCTTCTAAGCAAGTATATACCAGACATTATATATCTGCTTTTTCAATTGTCTGTCTCCCCACTAGAGGGTTAGCTCCATGGGAGCTGGGACTTTGTCTTTTTCATTGCTGTTTCCTCAGTAACCAGAATAATGACTGGTATATACTATGCATGGCGTATTTATTGAGTGAATTAATTCTGGAATATAAAGTTTACATGCCAGGGGAGTAAAGAAAGGGAGAGGGGAAATGGCATTTATCATTTATCAGGATATATCTTATATCTCCAGATATCTCCCCCCTCTTTTTCTCTCTCTTGTGTTACAAAGAGATTTATCTAAAACAAACAGAGGAAAATTCCATTATACAAAAACCCAACCATACAGTGTTAACAGCATGCTTAAAGAATCAATTTCCCTGAATACTTTATTAAGTAGCTTTGTGTGTCACTAGCCTCCTAGTTGGAAAGGTAGGTCAGGGAATTTAGCTTGCATAATATATAGGAGCAGCTGGTACTGAGTGTACGTGGCAGTCCTATTCTTGGGTCCGGGTGGGCCGCTTCCAGTCTGGTTTTTGTGTTGTGTCAATGACGTAAGCCAGAGTTCCTTGGGTGCCCGTAGGTCCTGTAGAAAGAGATACAAGCAACAGGCCCAGTCCCAGCTTTCTTAGGCAGCCGCTCTACATGTGGCTGGAACGTGAGAAATATAGCTTTCTGTGGGGTAATGAGAAGAAAACATTCTAATAAGGAATCAACTTTTGCAACATCTGTTTCATTTGGGTAATTTTAGATGGCTAAAACCCACATTTCAGAATGATGAGGCCTCCTATCATCTTAAAAATTATTGCAGGGATGTCTCTAAGCACCTGTCACAGTAATTAATAGACTGTAAGGGCTAAGAAGAAATAGGGCCCTTATTAAGCTCAGGAAGCAGCATCCCCTTAGGGCAAACTGACATAGAAGAAAACAGTGTAATGGTTTCTCTCTCTTAGAAAAGCTTTTTAAAAAACTTCTTTTTTTTTTAGTGAGGTAGTAATAAGTTAAGGATTTTAATACTTCTATTAGCCTTTTCTTATCCAGATATCTGTGCTTAATTAATTTCTACCAATTCTTAAAGAAAAAGAACCTTATTTAAAAAATTTTACATGGACAAAAATTTAATTTTAAAGATACAAAACAAACTCTATTGGGACCTTTTTCAAAAGATAGCACTTAATAAAAATGATAGTAGTTTTACTCATAGTATTTCTGGTTGGAAACAGGGAGATTAACCCATTACCCGTTGCTGTCGAGTTTTTCTGACTTTTAGCGACCCTACAGGATAGATTAAAACTGCTCCATAGAGTTTCCAAGGAGCACCTGGTGGAGTCGAACTGCTTTTTGGTTAGCAGCCATAGCTCTTAACCGCTGCACCACCAGGTTTTCCTGAGGGAGATTAGCAGCTCTTAACTGTATTGAACAGATGAAATTAGATACGCAGAAATACGAGGTACTTCCTCTACTTTTCTATCTCCCACAGCACTTGCTATAGTGCTTCCAGCAAGTACCTAACAGACATGTCATGAAAAAAGGCATGACTATAAATGCAGACAGTAGTGGCAAAATAGGAAATGTAATTCAGATTTCATAACATATGGATTCCCTTTTATCTGACAAATTTTTTTCTCTTAAATATTGAAACAAAAAACCCTCCAACAGAAAGCAAAATGGTGGAGTGCTCACTTTAGAAGCTACGTGAACTTAAGTGCAATCTAAATGGGCTCTTTGTCAACATAATTCCTATTTGTATAGCTCTATTAGGTAAATGGAGCCCTGGTGGCACAGTGGTTAAGAGGACGGCAGTTCAAATCCACCAGTCACTCCTTGGAAACCTGATGGGGCAGTTCTACTCTGTCTCACAGGGTCATTATTAGTCGGAATGTTTTTTGTTTTTTTGTTTATTCGGTATACAAGGAGCCCTGGTGGCACAGTGGTTAAATGCTTTGCTGCTAACCAAAAGGTCACCAGTTCAAACCTACCAGCTGCTCCACAGGACAAAAATGTGGCATTCCGCTTCTGTAAAGATTACAGCCTTGGGTGGGGACCACGGTCTCGGGAAATATCAAGCTCAACTGACATAACACAATTTATAAAGACAATTTTCTACATTCTACCTTGGTGAGTAGCATCTGGGGTCTTAAAAGCCTGTGAGCGGCCATCTAAGATACTCCACTGGTCTCACCCCTTCAGGAGCAAGGGAGGATGAAGAGAATAGGATACAAGGAAAAGATTCGTCCAAAGGACTAATGGACCACAGCTACCAAGGCCTCCACCG
>NW_004444037.1:2370900-2373261 GCF_000243295.1 Trichechus manatus latirostris | reverse complement strand
AATCAATGCCCATGGAAACAGCAGTCAAGAAATCAAAGGATGCATTGCTTTATGCAAATCTGCTGCAAAAGACCTCTTTAAAGTGTTAAAAAGCAAAGATGTCACTTTAAGGACTAAGGTCTGCCAGACCCAAGCCATGGTGTTTTCAATTGCCTCATATACATGTGAAAACTGGATAATGAATAAGGAAGACCAAAGAAGAATTGATGCCCTTGAATTATGGAGGTGGCAAAGAATATTGAGTATACCATGGACTATAGACTGCCAGAAGAATGAACAAATCTGTCATGGAAGAAGTACAGCCAGAATGCTCATTAGAAGCAAGGATGGCAAGACTTCATCTCACATACTTTGGACATGTCATCAGGAGGGGCCAGTCTCTGGAGGAGGACATCATGCTTGGTAAAGTAGAGGGTCAATGAAAAAAAGGAAGATCCTCAAGGAGATGTATTGCACAGTGGCTGCAACAATGGGCTCAAGCATAACAAGGATTGTGAGGATGGTGCAGGACCAGTCAGTGTTTGGTTCTATTTTACATGGGGTTGCTATGAGTTGAAAGTGACTAGACAACACCTAACAACAACAACATATTCTGGCTCATGGAAACCCCATGTGTGTCAGAGGGGAACTGTGCTCCTTAGGGTTTTCTTTTTCTTTTTTTCATACAAGCAGGTGTTGTTGTTGTTAGGTGCCGTCGAGGCAGTTCTGACTCATAGCGACCTTGGGTACAACAGAATGAAACATTGCCCAGTCCTGCACCATCCTCACAATTCTTGTTATGCTTGAGCTCATTGTTGTAGCCACTGTGTCAGTCTATCTCGTTGCGGGTCTTCCTCTTTTTCACTGATCCTGTACTTTACCAAGCATGATGTCCTTCTCCAGGGACTGGTCCCTCCTGATAACATGTCCAAAGTACATGAGACAAAGTCTCTCCATCCTTACTTCTAAGGAGCATTCTGGCTGCACTTCTTTCAGGACAGATTTTTTTGTTCTTCTGGCAGTCCATGGTATATTCAGTAGTCTTCGCCAACACCGTAATTCAAAGGCATCAATTCTTCTTTGATCTTCCTTATTCATTGTCCAGCTAAGCAGGTATTAGGTGAAAACAACTTCACCAAAGAACAATACAAATATGATCAGATCACCAAAATCTCAAAGACAGCTCGATCTATTCCTAGGAAAACAAATCAACCCAACACTGAAGGGTTCACTGAAATACAGGAACTTGAGTCAGTGTGAATTTATCTCCCAGCCCATGGCAGGTGGCATCTCAAGTAGATAGAGACCCAAAGGATCTCAGGTGTGTGCACTGTTACTGAGGGGAGTGAAGATCCAGGTCCAAGGCAGTGGGGGTCTCAGTGGACTCTCCAATGTTGTCAATACTCTTCAGCCAAAGACCACCAAGAGCACACCAGCCTGTTCCTGAAGCAGATAGTTCCTGAGGTGTGGGACGCCCTTCTGGCCCCAGTGCAGGCATCCTGCAGTCTCTCTGCTGCCACTCCTACTTACCCTTGAGCTCCCTTGGGCAATAGCAGACTGCCTCAGCGCTTGTCTGGGTGAGGCTGGGTCCCTGGGCAGATGCAGGCTGTCATCTCCTGCCCTTTATCTGGTCCCTTGGGGGGCCTGCATGCTGTGACATTCAGATGGAGCCAAGTCTCCTCTTGGCAAACTCAAATTGTGCAGTTTTCTTTTTTTTTTTGAAACTGAAACATCAGGTTTTTTTCTGAGTAGTTATTCTATATGCATATAGGGAGACCATTCTGATTCCAAAAGAAAAGCAAATGGCTCTAAGTAGGTTAGTTAAATGAGGCTTATAAAGAGAAGAGGAGGGAGAGGAACAGAAGATCAACTATTGGCTAATCTTAACATGATTGATTGAAACCTACCCTCCCCCCTTTTAGTGAGATCAGCTGGTATGAGGTCACAGGGTGGTCTCTGGCCCTCCACTCCCCTTCAGCTGTAATGTCTTTTTTTTTTTAAATTTTTTTTCCCATACAAAAATTTATACATACATTGCTGTGTGACACTAATTGCTCTCCCCATACTGTGATGGCACACTTCTCCTTTCCACCCCTGAATCCCCAGTCCATTCAACCAGCTCCTAACCCTCTCTGGCTTCCCATCTCACCGCTGGACAGAAGCTGTCCATTTTGTCTCTTGTATCTACTTGAGCTAAGAGGCCTACTCCTCACAAGTATCACTTTAAGTCCCACAGTCCAGTCCAATCCCTGTCTGAAGAGTTGGCCTCAGAAATTGTTTTAGTTCTGGGCTGATAGAGAATCCGGGGGCCATGCTTTCCAGGGTTCCTCCAGTCTCAGCCAGACCATTAAGTCTGGTCTTCTTACTAGAATTTGAGTTCTG
>NW_004444037.1:2355272-2357138 GCF_000243295.1 Trichechus manatus latirostris | reverse complement strand
TTTGGCTTTAGGAACTGGGATTTGTGTTCCTGGTGCCCTGTGCCATGAAGTGAGACTCACATTCCCTGTGTAAACAGTATCATAAATGGTGTCTTATTTCCCAGACCTGGGAATCTATTTAACCCAAGGTCACAGAGGTCATTACTGATAGAACCAGAATTGGAAACAGGTTCTTTTTTATTTTTATTTTTCCTGCTTTATATAATGTTCTTTACAATCCTCGCCATCACAAAGGGGATATTATACCAACCACTTTGTAGTAGAGACCGTGTTTTATGTCTCTCTCTCTCTCTTTTCTCCTTCTATTTTTCCTCCTCTTACTTCTTCTTGAGAATATGTTTCAAGTTCTAATCTAATCTAATCTTTAAGAATACCACCTATTTTGCAAGTTGACATAGTCTTGTATGTGTATTCTTAGCATATTTAAGGTCCAAATTATATTTTGTTTGGTAAACGTTAGTATTTGGTTAAGTTCTCTGAATATAAATTAATTGATTATTGGGGTTGTGGCCTAGAAATATATCAAATGATAGGAAAATTTAGCCTGGGTTTGAGTTTTTATCATGGATAATTAATCAATGAATGATTAAAAAATCATGTAATCGGTCAACAAATGTTGATTAAATGGCTATCATGTGCCAGGCACTGTACTAAGTGCTGGCATATGACAAGCATGAAGAAGAAAGTCTCCATCAGATTCTAGAGATTTTATGTTGGCCCAATCCTTTTCTTCTGAGATCAAAACTAAGATTTCCAGGGATGGTAGTTATAAGCCTTAAAACCCTGTTGGAATATTTAGTACCACATAAATGCTATCATGCGGAGAGAGAGCACTAAAATTTAGGTCCCAAGGTTTAAGAAGGCGCTTCCATGTTCAAAATCACCAGTTAACGACTCAGGAGCACACAGAAGTGTTTGGCATAATACTCTCTTTGAGTTAGTGTGGTGTGTTGTACAATGGTGTCACAGGGTTGGTGTCACCCAGTGCAGTAACTCATGTGTCACCCCACTCCATGCTAATTACCACAATATCGTAGCTAAAACACCAGAAAAATTTGACAAAATCAGCGACTATAGAAACACCAGTAGCAACGAAAACAACAGCGCTTACTTGCAGCGCGAGCAGACAAAACTGTGAAATTCAAAGTGTCAGTGTAATTGGGTAATAATGACAGCTCTGACAGGGCACATTAGGAGGTTCAAAAACTAAATTAGCATAGAGTTTTAGCCCTCAGCATATATTGATACATGTAAGCTGGGCTTACAAAAAATGTTTTTGTTGTTATAACTACAGGGATATTTTTATAAAAAATAATAAATTTCTGCTAAAACACTGCACAAAAATTTTATAGGCAGTCATGTTGATGTCACCTCCTCTGATAGTGTCACCTTGTGTGGTCTGCACCCCCCGTACTCCCCTAGTGACGCCACTGGTATTGTAAAGAATATGATACAGAGAAAAAGAAGACACTGGTTTTAGTCTTAGCTCTGCCAGTAACAGGCTCTGTGACCTTGGGCAATTCTCTTTGATTCTTGGGTCCCCATATCCTTCTTGGTACTGACTGGATGAGAAGATATCTACAGTCCCTTCCTGTTGTACAATTCCCATTTATTGTAGAATTTCAAGGCTGTTTGAAAGACCCAAAGAATTCTTTATAGGATTTCTGAACTACTGCATTGCCCTCACAGCACAGCATGATATGTGAAAAGTATAGTTTTTGTCAAAGACATTGTATGATCCAGTCTGCCTTCTTTTAAGTGGTAATGCTCTTCTTGAAGGGGAGAGGCAAGACAAGAGCACTATCTGCTTGTGGATTTGAGGAATAGTTGAATGAATTAGAAATGTTTAGCCTGGATTAGCATGAC
>NW_004444037.1:2353469-2354775 GCF_000243295.1 Trichechus manatus latirostris | reverse complement strand
TGGCAATTGGTGGTAGTGGTAGTTCTAATAATTGGAGCGATTCACTGTTAGATGGTACAACTCAGAAAGTAGAAGGGGACTCTCTTTACTTTGCAGTAATAAAAAAGATGCTGGTTACATCTATTGGCTATGTGTACCAGGTGTGAGGTTGGAAAAGGTGACCCCTAACTTTCCTCCCACAAATGAAACTTCTTGAGACACCTATAACTGACTTAAAAGCTTTCTTTCATTGGATTCATCCTGTAGAAAGTCATGGGGCAGATTTCATGTCATCAAATAAAAAAAAGCCAACATCAACAACAACTAGAAAATGATAATGTTCTAATGAAAAGGAGAGCCATTGTTTCCATCACCACTTCCATTACCATAAATTAGCTCTTATTGTTTGTAGATGGTATGCATGACCTCAGACCAGGATAATGGATACCAAGAAGAATCCCAGGAAGCCTCATTCCTTAGCAAGTAGTGGTCTCCATGGCTTCTTAAATGAGGGATATGGAAAGCAGCTTGCATAGGAGGTGGCTTTGATAGGATGTACTCCAAAGTGCTAAATTAAGATTTCCTTTGAGCCTGTTGCCTTTAGGCTGCGTGACTCACAGGCAAATTAAAAAATGTGATTACCATGGATTATGCTGCCATGGCTGGTAACATGCTGGCAATGACTATAACAGGACTTGCCAAGCATACATGGACCCTCTGAGTCATATTGTTTCTTATGGAGATTAACACCATCAACAGTGAGGACAACAGCCCGGAAGTGTGATTGGTGTTAGACAGGGAGGAGAAAAATGGCAGTATGATTCTCTAGAAATGCAGCAATTGGAATGAAAAGGAGCACGGGGTGGCGTAGCTCAGGAAAGAAAATGACCTGTAATGGCATAGCAACCTACTTCTCAAGCTCTTCCTGCAAATGGCTGGGGAAAAAGTGGTTCCTGGCAGATAGGCTACAATCTACTTTTATTTATCTGACGATTTCCAGCAAGTTCTCTTTTTCACCCCAGATAACTTATCTCTTCAAAGCAGTATATGTCCAAGGTGACCTCAACACTGACCAAGTGGTTCTGACTCTGGAACTGCAAGTCTGATTAACTGGTTGGGGTTAAGAGGTGGAAGGACACAGATTGCTTAGATATATCTTGGTAGGTATTAATTTTCTTTCTGGATAAAGAGATTTTTTTTTTTTAACTTTTATTCAAATAAAATCATGGCTTCAATTTCACAATTTATATGATTATTTCATGTATTTTAGTAGAGCAATCAGGTTTCTGAGAGTTGCGTTCTGTCTTTCCCTTGGAAGTCATGGTGG
>NW_004444037.1:2344273-2352108 GCF_000243295.1 Trichechus manatus latirostris | reverse complement strand
AAAAAAAAAAAAAAAAAACACTTTGCAAACTAACTCTGATGTCACGGATCTGCCCACGAGATGGCGCAGTGCTCCTGCCGTTCCAACGTTAAGCTACGCCGAGGGAGGCAGGGAATTTTGATCAGCATCCAAAGAATCACCTCATCTCTCCCTGCAGAGAGCACAGAACATAAGACTTCATGTTTTGTCAAGTATATGTCGCTAGTTCTTGCTTGTGATTTCGTAGGAACTACATAAAAGTTAAAGCCACTTTAGCTTTTAATTTTTCTCCAGTATTTTATTCCAATCTAAATTTGACCTTTCAAGGACGTATTTTATCTATCGCTAGAGCTCCTTACAGCTGAAGGATTGCGTTGAAGTGAGATAGAAATTTATGGTCTTTTGCCTCTTTAGACTACCTTACTGGAAATGGACACACACACACGACAGAAACAAAAACAAAACAAAACAAAACAAAACCCAAAAAACAAGAGCTTGTTTAATCCACTGGAAGTAAAGTATGGATTGGACTGGCCCAGAATAAAATATCAAGGAGGAGAATTTTGTCTTCAGCGTCTCCTGCCCCTCACTCTCTGTGTCTGCCTCTTCTATATGACCTTTAGGCACCAAATGCGCTTATGCTGCCCCAGCCCTCTCAATGTTCACACCTCTTTCTTACCCACCTTTCCCTGCTCCTTACCTGTTTGTTCCCTCATGAAAGCTTAATTGTTCTGAGATTCTTTCCCTTAGAGCTTTTCTAATTTACTGAAACTAATCCATTAAAAGAACGCAGCCTCCTAAGAGATTATTGTGCAGAAATATTGGCCTGACAAACCAGCTCATTCAATTTTTTTTCAAAGTCCTAATATTTCCAGTGAGCCCTGGTGGTGCAATGGTTAAGAGTTCAGTGGCTAACCAAAAGGTCTGTGGTTTGAACCCACCCACCGGCTCCTCAGGATAAAGACCTGGTGATCTACTCCTGTAAAGATTACAGCCTAGGAAACCCTATGGGGCAGTTCTACTCTGTTATATAGGGTTGCTATGAGTTGGAATCAACTGGATGGCACACAACAACAACATTCCCAGAAAATGAGTGTTAAGGGTCTTTATGCAAAGACTCTCATCTGTTAACATTTCTTATGAGCTATAATATTTTTTTTGCAAGAAATTTTTATTTTAGAAAAGTCATTTATACAACCAATGAACCAAATTAAATTGTTCATATATACATATAAATGCTATTAATATATTCACAGGTCTAACATAGTTATTCTCTCTGCCACATCTCTTACAAAAGCTCAACTCACAGAGAGCAGGAGCCTTCTCAGACTGTGTCAAACCGTGCTTCTCATGGGGAGACTGAAATGGTGCTGATGGAAATCAAATGACAAAGCTCAACTTTCTGGTAAGAGCTGCTCTTGGCTCCTTCCCTACAGAAAGACCTAGCTGGCATTACTTACTGTCTTCCCCTCCTGTGCCATCTGAAATTCATGCTCCACGCCTGCTGGCAGCTTCCTAAATCTCTTTATTCCAAATTTGGCACAACCTTCTTTCATCTGTGACTTTGGAGTCTTCTGTTGTATTATTCCGTGAGCCAGGCTGGAGCTGGGAACTGTTTCACTAGCTCACCAGTTCCCATAATAAAGAACCTTTTTCTCGCCTCCCAAGGATCTGAGCAACACACCCCCTACTCACACAAATTGCTAATTTATCTTTTTTTTTTTTTTATTGTGGTGAAAAATATACATAACAAAACATACGCAATTTCTACACGTACAATTCAGTGATGACAATTACATGCTTTAAGTGGTGCAACCATTTTCACCATCCTTTTCCAAATCATTAGACCACCTATAACATAAACGTACTGCCTCCTAAGCAAAAACTCCCCCTTTCCCCTTCCCTCCCACCCCTGGTAATAACCTTTGGTTTCCATATATTTGCTTATTTCATATAAGTGAGATCATCTAGTATTTGTCCTTTTGCAACTGACTTATTTTGCTCAGCATAATGTTTTGAAGATTCATCCATGTTGTGGCATGTGTCAGGACTTCATTTCTCATGATGGCTGAGTAGTACTTCATTGTACCACATTTTGTTTATTCATTCATCGGTTGATGGACATTTCAGTTTCTACCTTTTGGCTATTATGAAAAGTGCTACAACGAACACTGGTCTACAGGTTTCTGTTTGTGTTCCTGCCTTCACTTCTGCTGGGTGTATACCTAGGATTGGGATTGATGGGTCATATGGCTGTGCTTTCTTGGGTTTAGTTACCTTTTTTACATCTAATTGTATGTATTCTTGCTAGTTGACTCAAATCGTTTGGGAGTGAGGCGTAGTGAGTAGTTTAGAGTTATACACCCTTACAGGCGCATCAAGCAGACCCCCGTATGCAGTCCTGGTTCTCTGTACAGAGTGACCAAAACCATAACCCATTGCCGTCAAGTCGATTCCAACTCATGGCGACCCTATAGGACAGGGTAAAACTGCCCCATAGAGTTTCCAAGGAGCGTCTGGTGGATTCCAACTGCCGACCTTTTGGTTAGCAGTCGAGCTCTGAACCACTGTGCCACCAGGGCTCCTAGAGAGTGACCAGATACTAGATTATGCTCCAGTCAATGTCTGGTGTAGATGTTTTCTGGCTGTTTCAGAAGGAAGACTATTTTTCTTCTCTTTGACGGGGGAGTGTTGCTGTTTTTGTGGCTGATTGATTGATTGTATGATGACAGTCCAGCTGTAAAGACCATCATCTTGAACACATTTAATATTACATTTGGTCCACTGATGGCTGGCTTGATTTTAATAAACACTTAGCTGAAAGAGAAAGCCTACCTCTTGATAGGACAGCCATGGAAGCTTATTGAAACAAGAAAGCAGGCGGTCTTATTGGAATAAAGATCAAGAGAACTGCATACAATTCCCCCAGGTCTAGTCTGTTCCCTTTAAGTACCATGAATTACCACATTTAACAACTGTCAGTAGTGGGACTTGGTATCTATTTCCACTGGAGAAGAAAAGAAAATAAGGAAAGCTGTTCTAGGAGACTTCCATCTTGTTTAATCTTTACAATACACCTAAAAGATAATCATTTATAATATGCTTATCTGTAATATGGAGATAATAAAGCTTCAGAGAGGTTAAGGAACTTGCCCAAAGTCACACAGCCTGACTGTAGAAAAGCTAGGATTAGGAATCAGATGGGTATGATCCCCGAAACATGATCGCCACGTTCCTAGTAGCATACAGTATGGTACTTGTCTTTCTAATAGCAGGATCGGATTGTTAACTATGATTTCTTAACTTTTTGAAGCCGCAGGTAAAGAGGATAATGAGAGTGCTTCCTGGTAAGGGGAAGTCCCTCTGCGGTCCTGTTTGATGGTGCAGTTCACATGTAGGAAGGTACTGCATCTCTTTCAATCCCCAAGTAGTTGTCAACCTACAAAGGTCTTTGAGGTGATTTGTATATTGATTGACTGGAATTGCATTCGAGGTGTTTCACAATCAAAAGGCAAACGGCCATTAGTGCTGCAAGTTGACAATCTGGTCAGACAAAGAACCTAATTATCCGTTGCCTTTGCTCTGTTAAAGCGATGGACTGCTAACTGAAAGGCCGGTGATTCGCAACCGCCAGCGGCTCCACGGGAGAAAGATGTGGCAGTTTGCTTCTGTAGAGATTTACAGTCTTGGAAACCCTATGGGGTTGCTATGAGTTGGAATGGACTCCATGGCAGTGAGTTTGGTTTGGTTTTACTCTGTGCTGCCTTCCCCTGGCTGGGTTTGGAACCCATCAATCCAGAGGAATAGACAGGCTGTGACTTTTACTGATTTGGTTTTAATGACACAAGAGTTCAGGGCATTATGTATCTTAAAAATCCACAATGTGTAAAAAGTATGTAGTTTTGTTTTCTAAAGATGTAGCACAGATACAGCTAGCCCTGTGAGCAGAGGGCTTAACTAAGATCATTGACCTTGGCCTCTCAGAATCCTCTGTGGTCACCGTGGAGAGAGGAGAGCCAGCATCATCCATCCCAGATTAGAATCATCTCTGCAAGTATTAGAGGGCACCTTGATGTTTCAGCTGCCCCAGTTCCCCACATGGGGTGAGAAAAACCTCTGTATGTCATGGGGACAGTGACTAGATAAACAATGTAAGCAGTGTGTTTACAGATATGCAAATAAGCATGCAAATTAGACTCCTGTAGGCTTCATTTAGAATGTAATTTAAAATTAATTAAAAATTAAGAGGTAAATTAGAAGCTAACATTCAACACCATATGGGAAAATATACATATTTATCAGAATGGCATATATGTATACCGCATGGACGGGAGCTAATTGTGATGTGTGTAAAACTCCTTCATTTTGATATTGCATAAAATCATTGTGGGGAAACTCAATATGTTGCAAGGATTATTTTTTAGCACTCTATGAATTAAAATTCATTCTAATTTAAGGATTAAATGAATACATTTCAAATGCACTAAATTCTCTGTAAACTTACTCTAAAGGACATGGAATTTTGCAGTTGGAAGGTGGGATGATAAATCAGGCACAGTTTACCTCCATATGCTGTAAAATATTTGTGAAACTCATTTTTCTCCAATGGGGTCATTGAGCACATTCACCCTGGCAGGACTTTTGCATATTGTTAATATTCGATCTATACTTGGAAAGTAATGATTTTCCTCTCTCAGCCACACAGGAGTTCTGGGTGATTCATGAGTTAATGGCTGCATCCGCACAAGGCCAAAACAACTCATTGAAAAGTGAAAAATTCAATCACTCCGCTGACTGTTTTGTCTACGAAACAACCAAACAACCTCTGTGACTGATTTTCTTTTCACTGAATTCATTGCTATTTTTTGGCAACTTCATTGAATTAACCAATTGTTTACTAGAATGTGGACTGAGTCTTTAAGTGAATATTGTAAAACATTTCTATACCAATCCCTCTACCAGCCCTAAAAATACATATAAGCAAAGACTCAATGTATAATACCTATGTAAGAAAATTATAGTTATTCTGTATTTTGGCTATTCTGGATAAAATGTTTAATTATACTGTGATACAGGCTCTTTTAAAATAGTGGTAGAAAGATCATCTTATTTTTTTGAAAACTTCACAGAGACAAATGGATCTGAAGTCAACCAGAAAAAAATGACCACAGAGTAGGTATGTTGTAGAGAAAAAGAAAGAAAAACCAACAGCAGCAGTGACAACAGTAACAACTAAATTCTCACAAAGACTGAAGGAGATTTGAGAAGACAAAGCAACTAATGAGCAAATTAAGAATTTAGAAACATACTCTGAGAGCTACAGTGGTCAGTGTTGAATCTGGAAAACAGTCATGGAAAGCAAAAAAAGAAGATTAAAAAAATGTGTGCTCTTGGCTGATATACAGATGTACACAGCATCCTAACAGTGTTGAATACTCTGAATAAAAACTTACTTGTATTCATTTATCTCTGTTCACTTTGACTGTTTTATTGTTAAAACTACTGACAGGCTTGGCTGAAAAAAAAAAAAAACTTTTTTAAAATTGTTGGCATGCAGAGTAGGTTAAAACACACCTGTTAGTCAATTAACATTTGGAAAGGTAGGGAGAAAGTTATATTGTGGGCAGCTCTTCTTTTATTTGTCTTAATTTAAAGGTGTGGCAGGTGTGCAAAGAGGGAAGAAAATTTATTAATCTGTGCCTCAAATGAATGCAAAGAATCAGGTTTAAAAAGGATGTGGAACTACAGGGTAGTTGGCAATCGCTTTTTCTAACCCCTCTTAATTGACGGATGACTCTGTTGAGGGTGAGATGATCAGCCCCAAAGTCACGTGGCTAATTTGTGCTGGAGGCAGAAGAAGCTTCTAGATTTCCTGACTCTCAGGCCAGGAAACAGTCCCTGTGCATGTGTCAGAGAAGAACAAGCATGGGTAAAATTTTAAAACTTCGAAGGAAATGTATGAATTCATTTCAAGAACTACATTTGACTAGAGATTGTGATTGATGGGGAGTCTCATACTGTTAATAACAAAGTTGAGGGGAGGTCAGAGTCCCCTTTCAAAGCTGCAAAATTTCATGTCCTAAGTAGTTGGATTGTGATGTGTAAATGGGCCTTCCAGCTTCCAGGAGGGTGGATCATCCCAAAGAAGGTCTTCTCTGCTGATTTGAGAAGAGACTCAAAGAACAGAGAGAAGAATGCGATGAACTTTTGGGTTTGGAATATGCATTGATGTTGGAGACAGTCTCAAAATAGTGTAAGAGAATTGTCACTTTTGAAGAAAAAAGAATGATAAGAGAGGAATTTTTAAAAGCTAGTGCTATCAGTGTCACAGTGAGGAGGTTGAAGACGAAGTCAGGGAAGGATTGTACTCGGATGAAGCCAGGTGGTGGTGAGAAAGCCCAGAATGAGGATGATTAAGGTAGAGCTTGTGACGGAGGGAAGAGGAAAGGCTGGAGGTGCATTTGACTTAAATATATTTTAACCAAGCGTCTGTATAACTCTGAAGCTTCTCTTGGGAAAATTGACAGCTTGTCGCTATACATTGCAATTCTGTTGTCTCACGATGTATTTATATTCAGTACACTTGATGGAGGTGTTTGCCCACCATCAGACTGAACCAATGGCAAACTAAAACAAGGCTGGCGTAATCTTTTCAGGGAAGGGCTGTTTCTAAGCAGAGAATGGAATCATGGACCACAGGACGAGAAGTCACGAACCCCTGAATTTTAACGGGAACACAACTTGGCTTATATATTGATAGGATGATGAATCAAAGTTAGTAAAGGCACGGGAGGATGGGAGGGGGTTAAAGATGGGGGCTGGTTTAGCAGTTCACTTAAGCTTTCTGTTCCAAGGGAGACTGGGAAGAAGAAGGATAGAAGAGAGAAAGAAATGAGGTGGCCTGCTGTGTATTTCCCCTTTTGTTTTTTGCCTGGGAATAGGAAGGTGTGTAAGAAAAGCTGAGATTCCCGGTAAGGACAATGGGTTTTTGAGACTCTGGAGGAGCTGATACTCAGCAGCATTAAGTAGCCCTGAATAGTTAAGGCGCGAGCCACTCGTTAGAGAGGTAGAGGAACTAGTTGTCTCTAGTCGGTACTCCTGAGCATCTCTCATTTCCTGTTACTGAGAATGCTGAGTCAATAGCCAATAGGGCTGACATGGCAGCTGTGGGACATTTAGGTCCCCTTACTCCTCCATCCCTGCTCATGCCATCATAGGGAGAGAAGCAGGGCGAGGGGAAGACTGTTTGAAAGACTGAGCAATTTTATTCAGAGGAAACTGGTTATTCCCTAAAGGGACTGTTTAAATTATTGCATCAAACTAAATTTAAACCAGGTTAGACATTTAGTTAATTTATTTTTCTCTAACCAGCAGGTGGAAGTTCAGAGGAAGACAAGATTACAGACAAAATAAAGGCACTACATTTTCTCTGATAAAAAAGTCTCTTCAGATTTTCACATCCTGTTGGTTTTCTGGGAAACATAGGAATGCTCTGCAAGAAATAATCTCAAAATTGATGTGATGGATTAAAGATGGGAAAACATGTCCTGGAATGTTTAATGGGAACATTAGTTTGCGTCTACATACACAGATCAACGTGAGTGAATTTAGTTTGAAAAAACTAGTTGAATTCAGCAAGCAATTATTTTATTGCTCAGTAAGACTTAGTATTTAGATCAACAGAATTTCTTTTGCACTTTATTTTGGGTTCTATTTGCATTGTCTCAGAGCCCTGGTGGCACAGTGGTTAAGGCTCGGCTATTAATCGAAAGGTCGACAGTTTGAATCTACCAGCTGCTCCTTGGAAGGAAACCCTATGGGGCAGTTCTACTCTGTCCTGTAGGGTCGCTATCAGC
>NW_004444037.1:2329467-2335700 GCF_000243295.1 Trichechus manatus latirostris | reverse complement strand
TAACAGTTCCAGTCCACCAGCTGCTCCTTGGAAACTCTGTGGGGAAGCTCTATTCTGTCCTACAGAGTCACTATGAGTTGGAATTGATTCAAAGACAACAGGTAATCTGCTAGTGGAGCCAGGAGTGCCCTCTGCCTCTTGACTTCCAGTTTCCTGTTGGTCTTTTCCAGCTGTACAGAGAACAGCGGCTTATCTGCTTAGTCCTAAAACACATGGGATGCAGGCACAGTTTGTATGTCAGTCGGATGCATCTTTTAAAACATTTTTTTAAGTGTTAAAAATCTTATTCTTCAAGTTTAATTTGTTTGAAATTATATTTACAAAAAAGCTTTTGTTCACATGAGAAGTAAGCTGGGTTGATAGTTCACATGAGAGGTAAGGTGGGTTGATAGGCGTAAAGTAGGAGGCTCTCTCCTGTTGGTTGCTACTTTTCTAACGTGTTGGTGCCTGAAAGAATATTGATCCAGAATAAAACAATGCTTTCATACAGTATCCACTTAAAAGCAGAGGTAACTTCCCAACTCTGATTCTGTGCTACTGTTCTACCCAGGGGGTGGCTTGCTGCCTTCTGATTCACCCGTTGCCATTCCCAGAGTGCCCTGCAGAGGGCAGCCTTTACTTTCCTGTGTTTTATTGTTGCTGGAAAAGCCCTGGCCTTTACCTGGAACGGAATGGGCTTGTTTGTCACCTAAGTGCAAATGTCATTTTAGCACTTTGCTGGTCACAACACCCTTCCTGGCCTTTATAGGAAATGACATATTCCTGTGTTCTTTGTCTCCAACATATGCTGCAGGAAGGCACGGGCAGTTATTACGCTTTAAAATGTTGGAGAGAAAATGCAGAGACCTGTAGGCCAAATACCAGGGAGCACAGAGAACACAAATCAGGTCACAGTGTCACTTGGGTCTTGTGGAAAGTAGAGGAAGGAAAGGATTGGCTTTGTCTCCTGTTGCTGTTAACAAGCTCTCCTCTGTCATTTCTCTTCCCTGGGTCAGAGGGTTATTAAAACAAGACTGGCTCTCTCCTGGACAGATTGGCTTTCCTTTCTTCCATGTCTCCCACATTTCCCTGTGCCCCCACCCTCCTCTCTCTCCCCTGCCCTCTGCTTGGCCCATGTGTCCCCCTGGCACTTAGGCCTCTTTATCAGTCCCTTGAACTTCTCCTGGCACGGAGGCAGCAGCTGAGAGGTGCTGCTGACGGCGTGCCCAAATTGCCAGCAGCGGCAGGCGCCAGGGACTCATCGATCCGCAGCATGTGACAGCTTAGAGAAGGAAGGTTAGAGTGATTTTATGGCCTATTACGGTGCCACTTTCTCACAAGGCTAAAGTTCTGACAGCTGACTCCATCCTACCTGGGTCTTTGAGACACAGAAACTTGCTTTTAATTACAGTAATTACTGCTCTCAGCCATGCTGGCCCACAGCGGCCAGAGGAGGGAGCATTCTTCATCATCCAGAGAGGGGTCTCCTTGCCATTTTCCCCTATTCTTGTCATACAGGACTTCTATCCAATATCACACCCAGATAATACTGCTACCAAATACTCACATAGCAGGTCGCTAGTGCCAAAAGAAATAAAACAAACAAACAAACAAAAGTTGCCATCAAGTTAATCCTAGAGTAGAACTGTGCTCCATGTGGTTTTCAGAAGCAGATCACCAGGCCCTTCTTCTGAGGCACATCTGGGTGGACTCAAACCGCCAACCTTTCAGTTAGCAGCCGAGCGTGTTAATCATTTGTACCCAGTGACTCCAAGGATGACCTAATGCTTTACACATATTACCTCATTTAATCGTTATCTCTCAACAGTCCTCGGAGGGAGGCACTATTATAACCTCATCTTTCAGATCAGGAGACGGAGGCACAGACAGGTTAAATACCTTGCTCCAGGCCGTATAACTAGTGAGTGGTAGAGCTTGGCTGAGCTTCAAACCCAGGTGGTCTGGCTTCACTCCCTGCCTCTCAGCACCATACTATATTATTTCCAGAGACAGCAGTGAGCTCACTTTCTATGTGCAGACAGGAAAGTTTACCTTTAAGAAAGTATGCAAATATTGTGCTGCCTCGCTTTCTCCAAGATGATATCTTGGGATGCAAATGAATTAAACGGTACAGATGGCAGGAAGCACAAACTTCACCACCACCTCTCCCAGCAGGACCACCCTGCCTTGCCAGGACAGTCTGAATGTGCTGTCAATCACTGTGCACATTGTGTTACTGGTTCAACATCGAAAACAGAAATGCCCATCCCTACCTGTCGCTGTGGATTGCTAAAATGCTTCCAAGAACAAAGTTCTTACCTTTAAATTAATTTATTAAGCAAACACTGTATGACTACTATATACCAGCACTAAGTTCGGTTTGGAGGCTATGGAGATTCATAAGACGTGGTCTTGCCATCTAGTAGTTCGTGGTCTGGTGGGAGAGCGATCACTAAGAAGTGCCAGAAGCCTGTCTCTGTGCACCCTAGGGCCACACTAAAGGAGATGGATGCAAAGCCCATCTGCAGGATTCTTGAAAGTGGTGTGGGATTCAGAGTCCTAGTAAAACAGGACTGTGAGTCCTAGGCTGTAGAAATTACCACCTGTGTCAAGGAAGTTGCCCTCACTACAAACTCCTAACAGAGCAAGGAGAGTACGTTAAGAGCCGTATGTGGACTGGATAGGTGAAGCTTTATTTTCCAAAGCATTACCCACTGCTCATTTGTCAACACCACCTAGAAAGTATCTCCATGGAACATTTCTGCTCCGTTCAATTTTCATGAGGTCAATCTTGGAAATAGAAATCTGTCCCCTGGTTTGGAATCTTGAGGGATGAGCACCGCATCGTCCTATTATAGCTGACATATGCCACCATGGAGGAAGAGAAGAAAGAAGAGATGGCTCCATTGGATTTGAACACGGAGGTAGAAGGCGGGATGAGGGAGGAGGAGGAGAAGCCACAAGATGTAAAATGCAAAAAGAAGTAGAGCAGGCAGGGATGACTGGAAATTTTGTGAGAAATACTCAGTGTGGTGCCGATTCTGCCCCTGCCACCATTCACAGCAATCCGATGAGGGAGGTACTATTATTATCCCCACTTCATAGATGAACAGATAAGGCACAGAGTAGCTAAGTAACTTTTCCAAGGGTATGTAATAAGTGGCAGAACTAGGATTCAAGCCTGGCAGCCCAGCCCCAGTGCTGCTAGCCATACCACACTGCTTCTGGGATTCGAGATGGACTTTGTAAGCTGCATACCACGGCAGTGGCAGAGCAGTGAGAAAAGGACCGGCAAAGATGAGATTGCCTGGCTAAAGTCAATTAGAAAATACTCTGTGTACAATGGCAGGAAATGGTTCAGCTTGTAGGGCTTGTTCTTTTCTTCTGTGTAGGCAGCGGATAATGATTTAGTCTACTATTTCAATGTTTAGCTTTAAATTTGACGGAGTGCCTCAGGTGGCCAACTATTTGGGTGGCAGGGAGGCATCCTCGGATCCTGGGTGATTGGAACTCAGTGATGGCCAACTCTACAGGCAACACGCACGTCAGTCAGTAATGACTCCCTAGGTTCAGGATGGAGGAGTCCACTGACAAGTAGGGCTTATGCACAAATCCTGCCAGAAATCTCTGTCCAGGCAGGAAACAAATTTTAAAAAACAGAGCTGATAGCTCACAGAGCTACAAACAGCCGGACTGAAGAGCCAGGCCCTAAGGAAACCACAGCCCGAGTTATACAGAAGAGGGAGGGTGGGCATGTTTTTCCTTTTGGTGATATGATGAAGCTTTTTCTGATTTTATTGTACCCCCTATTCTTTATATCCTGCCGATCTTACTCTTTCCTCTGTGGTACAATAATATGCTTAATTATTTGTTTAGGTGTCTGCCTCTTCAGTTAGACTGTGAATTCTAAAGCAAGGGACTGTGTTTTATTTAACGTAACATTCCCAGAGCCTAGGATGGTGTTTGCTGTATAGTTAGGGCTCAAAAGCATCTATTACACAAATGGATGATTAAGGAATACGTTCTGCAGTTATTCCAAGAAATGATATATAAAGCAAAATGCCATCGTAGATACTGAAGATAATCTTTGTATTTTTCAGTAAATATTCTGCCCTGGATTCTTAGGGGGGTGTATGTGTGTGTATGTATAGACTATAGGCATCTTACACACATGCGTGAACGCGCACACACTCATGAGTGTATTCACATTGATTCCTGTGCCGTTTGGGATTCTGGAAGGGAGGGCTAGGAGATAAAGTCGCATCAGGGGACTGTGCTTTTGAGTGTTCTCCAATTCAAGAAGGCTGCCGTGCTTACAGTTTGCATAATACCTTGTTCATTAAGACCCATAAATTAGCACTGTTTTAACTGATTCCCTAGCGGCTATACATAAAACGACACAAAATGACATTAGGGGTGGAAGTGACACTAGATAGGTGTTTCCCTTCTTCCCCTCAGCTCCTGCTTTCTTCCGGCCTGGAGTCCCTGAGCTGTGCCAGCCCTTCCCCTTCACACACTCCCTGGCCAGGCCTTTGTGCGAGTCCATTCAAGAAAAGACCGATGCCCTGAACAGGTTCCCGGGCTCCGAGAGCCCTCACCTCCTGTGTCTGGTGTCGTGAGTTGCCAGGGCAGGCTGTGCGTGCAAAGGAGATAGATATGGTCAGACTGCAAACTAGAAGCGACAATTTTGCTAATTACGGAAAAAAACTCTAATTGTGAAATCAGAGTCTTGATCCCGTATTAAAGCAATTTCAGCCATTATGTGCACATGTCTCTAGAGTCACTCAGTGGTCTCTGGCTATAAACTGGGCTACTTTGGGAAGAGCATTCTCTGCCAGACCATGCTCTAGGGGCTCTCACAAATGGTCTTGCACTACAATCCAGATCAATTGATATAAATTTCTCCATTTGTTCAGATGAAATTGAAGAGATTCAGAGAGGTTAATTATTGGGTTCGAGGTCACACAGCCTGCAAGTGATGAAATCAAAATTTAAATGCATGTCTCTATAACTGCAAAGTGTATGTTCTTTTTATAAAATTATGTTATATTATAGCTTTTGTGATTTGATCTTAGGAGAACTAGAAAGGAGCCACTGCTCCTTAAATAGTTCCCCCTTTCTGCCTACTAATGCATGACATCTCACGGAGGAATTTGGTGAATAATTCAGTGTTTCTATAAATCTGTGTGTTAACTCTCAGCACCATTTGCATCTAAAGGGAGCCCTGATTGTGTAATAAAAGTATTTGTCCCATATGTTTGTGTTTTGTCCACTGCTGGCACTCCCGGTGCCTAGAACTGTGACTGCCGCATAGTAGGTACTCTATAAGTCTTCATTAAATAAATTAAAACACTGCCAGTTATTGTGAGCAGTTTGGGAGGAATTTTGAGGGTAAAGGAATTGGGGTGTGTCGTTCCCCAGAACAACTGAAATCATACACCTTAGGAAGCAGTACGCTTCAGAAAAACCACCTGCCGTGAAGTCAACTCCAACTCATGGCAACCCCATGGATGTCAGAGTAGAGCTATGCTTCAGATGGTATCAAATGGCTGCTTTTTCAGAAGGAGATCTCCAGGCCTTTCTTTTGAAATGCCTGTGGGTGGACTTGAACCTTCAACCTTTTGGTTAGCAGCTGAGTGCATTAACTGTTGCACCACTCGGAGACTCCAGCAGCTCCCTCTGCTTACAGATAAAGATAAGTTTAAGCTTTTAAGCAATGCTGATGGAAGCCTTGGGGGGTCACTGGTAGACCTAAGATAGAGACAGGATAAAGGAAAATTGAATTGATTAAAGGCAAAAGAAGGGGTAAGAGAAAAGAAAATATGTAAGAGAGAATATGGACAAATGATGCAGAATTGTGAAGAGCAGGAACATGTCACAGTGTTTCCTGGTCTGTACATACTGTGCAACATTTTTTTATGTTCGTATTTCCTCCCAAACTTCTTTGGCACGATAGAGGGGCCTGAAGGGTTAATGGATGCAGGTACAGAGGTCTAGGGCTTCCAGGATGTACTCTTTTCAGGCAGGTGCTGGTTGTGACCACGAAGGAGCAGCAAAGGGATGGCCCTCGCCAGAGTTAGCCCTTCAAGGTGTTTTCATGGGGCAGCGATTCAGTGGAGAAGACCAAGATAGGGGTGGGGAAGAGAAGGGCAGTGTGGTAGTGGGAAAGGAGATTTGTGGAGAAGGGGGATTCCAGTGATGATGTGGGCAAAGGAAATAGGGTTTGGTGGTGAGTTGGGGTTAAACTTGTAGTT
>NW_004444037.1:2326339-2328613 GCF_000243295.1 Trichechus manatus latirostris | reverse complement strand
GGCATATTGGCTCAAATAAATGTCAAATGCAATATTAGTTTATTTCTTGCTCACAGAACAGTTCAAGGCAGATGCCTCTGATGAGTGGCAGTCACTGCGGGACCAGGTCTTCTGTGTTTCTGCCATCTTCAACGTGTAGCTTTCCATGTCACCACAGGTGTGAACATCACGGTAAGTCAGGAGTAAAGGAGGAGTGTGAGTGCGTGAAGGAGAATTTAAGAACTGGCATGGAAATGGCATGTATTACTTTCTGCCATATTCCATTGGTTAGAGCTCAGGTAAGAAGTCCTGGTGGCGCCACCAGTTAAGCACTCGGCTGCTGACTGAAAAGTCAGTGATTTGAACCCACCAGTGGTGATCAACTCCCATAAAGATTCCCACAGGAAACCCTATGAGGAGCTCTACTCTGTCTTATAGCGTCGCTATGAGTCAGAATCGACTCCGTGGCATACAACAACAGAGCTCAGGCACTCAGAAGTAATGTTTGCAAGGGAAGCTGGAAATGTAGTCCAACTGTGTCCAGATACAGGAGGAAGAAAAAAGATTTTGGTGAGCAGGTAGCAATCTCCACCACATCTCTTCTATTTCTATCCCACGCATATTTGCAGATAAACTCTTTGTTTGGCAGTGCCGGTGCAGAATTCTCATGATTGATCAGGGCCAATTACCAACAAGCAAGGTAGGCACGAGCTTCACCGTGTTTATTTACTTATCTGCAGTGCACGATGAAGCCCATTTGAAATTACGCGTGACAGATTAGTAAGTAAACACGATGAAGCCTGTGCCTACCTTGCTTACTGTAAACCAGTGGTACATACCGTGCTTACTGGTTAATCTGTGCCTATGATTGATGATCTGACTATTTTCAGAGGTTCAAGAAAAGCCTTGATAATTATGGATAGTGATGTCTCTTGCTTCAAATAGCTCTCAATGTCTCAGATTATTTGTACCAGGTTCCTGTCTGCTTTGACAAAGTGAACTTTCCCTGTAGACAAAATGAAGTCCCACATATTTCCTCATTAAAGTGGTCACAAGAGTCAGGAGATTGGAGAGGATTTTAAGCAAATCCCAAGGTTCACAAGCTCTGGCACTTCCAGTTCTCTTACTGGGAAGCAGTAAGCCTAGCAGGTAAGAGCACACCTGAGTCAGACTGGCCATGCAGTAAATGTTCAGTGCAGGATAGTTTTACCGTCTTTTGTTGATCTGTGAAGATAATGGTTTTTCTTCCCTCTTGCCGATGGCAGAGTAAGACTATACTGAGAAGCAGCAGAACAGAAACAGTAGATTTTTATGAGAAAAGAGAGGGGCTTTGAGAAAGAAAAAATAATAGAGGAGGAAAAATACAAGACAGAGGAAAGTCAGAAAATGGAAGGAGAGAAAAGACAGACGGTAATGAAAGAAGCGACGGGATAAATGATAAAGGAGATGGACGATGTCATGGATTCAATTGTGTCCTCCCAAAAGGTGTGTTGAAGTCTAACACATGCACCAGTGAATGTGACCTTGTTTGGGGAAATAGGGTTTTTCTTTGTAGATGTTATAAGTTAGATTTAACAAAGTCATACTGAAGTAGGATGAGTCCTAATCCTAATCCCTTTTTAGTGGCGTTTTATAAAAGAGAAGGACAGACATGGATATAGAGTCACATGCACAGGGAGAAGACAACATATGAGGATCTGCCTTCAAGCTCAGGGACAGAAAGAAACACCCAGGCCTACCAGGAACTGAAGGAGACAAGGAAGGATCTTACCCTAGAGCACAGAGAGAGAGAGAGAGCACTTAGCCCTGCTAATGTCCTGTATTTGAATTTCTAGCTTCCAGAACTGTAAGAAAATAAATTTCTGTTCTTTAAACTCAGGCATCATGAGGTTTAAGACTATCTTTCTTCTGCTTTGTGTTGCATTTTGGTTGCAAGGAGCTAATCTTATACGTATGAACATAGAGGTACCAAACCAAGTCCACTACTCGTCTTCTTAGACCCACCGATCAGCCAAATGGGGTTAAGCGTCATTCCCTGAATATTTCACAGCCTCTCAGCTCTCTACCTTTGCTCATGTCTTTCTTTTAGCTTAAAACACTCTGCCTGTCATCTCCCTTTATTACAGCACTGCCCATGTGTTAAAGTTCAGCTTAAATCCTGTTTCTTGATCCTATATCATTCTCTGATTTTTCTAACAAGAGTTACTTCTCCCTCCTTAAAATTTGTCTTCACAGTACACAATATTGGGGAAGCCAGCACAACTTGTACAAGGAAAGGTCATGGAAGCTCCATAG
>NW_004444037.1:2314405-2325803 GCF_000243295.1 Trichechus manatus latirostris | reverse complement strand
GGGCACAACAGCCCAGGGACAAGGACTAGAAGGCAGGAGGGGACAGGAAAGCTGGTAATAGGGAACCCAAGGTTGAGAAGGGACAGTGTTGACATGTCATGGGGTTGTTAACCAATGGCATAAAACAATATGTGTACTAACTGGTTAATGAGAAACAATTTGTTCCGTAAAGCTTCATCTAAAGTACACTAAAAAAGACCAAAAAACAAAAATAAAAACAAAAAACTTGTCTTCACCATTTAAAATAATGTCTAGGTGCTTTTGTACTTGTCTTAGTGCCATTGTGGTAGGCAACCTCTAAGATGGTCCCCAGTGGTTCCCACCTCCTAGTATTCATGCCTTTATATAATCTCCTCCCTTTGAACATGAACTGGATTTATTGATTTGTTTCTAATGAATAGAATATGACAGAAGTGGTAGGACATCACTTCCAAGACTAGGTTATAAAGATTGTGACTTCTGTCTTGGGCACACTCTTTCACTTTTGGATCTTTTGGTGTGGAGGAAGCCAGCTGCCATGTCGAGAGGCCCATGTGGTGAGAAACTGAGGTCCATGTGAGTGAGCTTGGAAGTTAATCCCCCCAGTTGAGCTTTCAGATGAGACTGTGGCTCCAGCTGACAGCTTAACTACAACCTCATGAGAGACCTTGAGCCAAAGGCACCCAGCTAAGCTGTACCCATGCCTTGACCCACAGAATATTTGTTGTCTTATGCCACTTCATTTTGGAGAAATATAGTATGCAGTAGTTAATAACTAATGCAGCCCTGCTAGACTTTAAGCTGCTTGTAGGCAGAGACCCTTCTTGTCATCTTTCATCTGCACCATCAAGCATGACATGTGTGAGTGGCAGGAAGAAATGTTCTTCTTCACTTCTATGATGCTGGTGAGAAAAATTTGATAAAAAATGATCTTATTAGAATAGATACCATTCCTCCTGAATGGCAGAGAAAGAGCTTGTCTCATTAACAATACTGGCTACTGTAAGGGAAGCTTGGCTTAGGAAAGAGCCCAAAATGTCAGCCTTGAAATACCAGGACTGTTGTTTCACAGAAGAGCCCCGGTGGCACAGTGGTTAAGAGCTTGGCTGCTAACCAAAAGGTCAGCAATTTGAATCCACCAGCTGCTCCTTGGAAACCCTATGGGGCAGTTCTACTCTGTCCTGTAGGGTCACTGTGAGTAGGAATCAACTCGATGGCAATGGGTTTTGTTTTGTTTTGTTTTCTTTCACAAAGGGAAGCATCCCAAGCCATGCTGACAGGAGGAATGTCTTTTGTTCAGAAATGATTAGATTTCGTTGACCTCAGGGAAAAAATTATTGCTTATGTCAGCATGTGCTTACTTCTTAGGTAAACTAGGAAGAAAGCCAGTTGTAGCTGTCCTTGGACGGTTGAGGGAAATGAATTGAAACAACACTCTTGGCTTTGACTTGTGGCACTAAGTCCAGTGCTTTCCTTCTCTCTCCCCTCCTGAGTTTGGAAATGAGTACCTCAGTTAACACCTCGTTAAAGCCTAAGTAGCCTAGTAATTAAGCCATACAAAAAGCTACCAAGGATCCCTGTCTTTCTAAAGGGGTAGGGCAGTTTCCTGAAGGAGGGAGGGAGGGAGATTACCAGGCTGTCATGATGAAGGGAGGGATTATTTGAGGGTAGAAAGAGATTGAGAGATGGTGAACATCCATGGGCTGTATAGTTTTTTTTATTCCAAAAGCCAGAGACTGTAAGCCTTCGTCCTGAGGGGCACAACAAAAGATGGAGTTAAATGAAAGTTACAACCTCTGTTTCTCCCTGTCCATCTTGCTCTTTTGAGAGTTACTTGACCATTAAGTAATGATTCTGTGAATTCAGGTGAGTCTAGGCAGATGAGGTGGAAGGTACCCAGGAAGGTGTGGCCACTGTAATGTTTTCCAATTATTTTGCAGAAGGTTGGAGTCCTGTTGGTGCAGTGTTTAAAATGTTTGACTGCTAACCGAAGGGTCAGTGGTTCAAAACCACCAATTGCTCTGTAGGAGAAGGATGTGGCAGTCTGCTTCTGTAAAGAATACAGCCTTGAAACCCTATCGGCAGTTCTACTCTGTCCTGTAAAAAAATCAAACCTGTTGCCATCTAGTGACCCTACAGGACATAGTAGAACTGCCCCATAGGGTTTCCAAGGAGCAGTCGGTGGATTTGAACTGCCGACCTTTTGATTAGCAGCCGAGCTCTTAACCACTGCACCATCAGGGCTCTGCTCTGTCCTTTAGGGTCACTGTAAGTTGGAATCAACTCAAGGACAAAGGGGTTTTTGCAGAAGGTTGGGAGGAGCAAGGCTGAAGGAGAGACTGCATCTACCCTCCGCCTCCCTCTTTTCCATTCCTCACCACTCCCCTCCAACTCCGGAGATAACTGCTAGATGACTGCCTCAGTTTCTCATTTCACTGTACACTTGTGGGCAACAAACATTTCCTGGACCAAATACTTGCTTTTAGTGAGCAGTGGCCCAAAATATTCCAAGGCATAAGGAACAGTGTGATTAAACTCCTCAATTTCTCTGTTTAGATCTGTGTTTCTAAAGTGGAGGTCTCAGCACTTTTGGAATGTGTATCTCTGGAATGAGTATGTAGCAAAAATAATTAAAAAAAAAAAAACCCAGTAAATCCTCAATAGGAGTTGACTTTGAGTCTGAGTGCATAAGGGCACGCTAAGCAGAGGAGGTTAATTTATGTCCAAAAGTTGACCCCCCAAAAATGCTGATGTACAAACCTTATTTTGTTTTGCTTGGTGTGTTTGTTAGCACTGTTGTAGCTAAAGTTATCATGTAGGGGAAAGAGATGTTCTGTTTTTTCAACATGTTCTCATTTGTTTCCTGCCAATTTTTTGCAATATTGTGAACACATTTGTTGTGTGTGCTTTTTTTTTAAATTAAATCTGGTTTTGTCAGGCTAACAAGTCTCTCATTATTGGCAAATATGGAAATATTAATGTAATATGCAATTTATCAACTGTGAGAAGTTAAAGGATAAAATGTGGTATGGGCGAAAATTCTCAATTTATAATTGTCCCCTTATGAAGGACATTACTGAATATTACCTTAGAACTGATCATACAAAGGAGATGTTTTCTAGAGAAATAAAAACAAAGAGAGAGAGAAAAACTTGACAGCTATACAATAAACTTCTTTAACCTAAATACACACAGACTGAAGGAACAATCAACAAGAATTATCTTCATTATTCCACAGCCAACAGCAAAGGCTTATATCCCATTATGGTAATGAGCAAACCTTTGAACTTTGCATTGTACAATGCCAGGCATCAGCGCTTAAGGCTTAGGCAAACAATGTTGTACAATTGCTTTAGGGAGTTGGTAGGATAATACCGCGGCTTGTATTTCTGAGTAGGTTTGATCCTGTCTTTCCAGTCTGCATTTCCCCAAAGCAGACGCTGGGAACGCATAAAAATGGATAACAAAAAATGCACTCTCAGCAATAACACATCGAGTGAGATTTTCCTATGTGCTTTAGACCTTCTGCTTGTTGGTAAGTAGTGGGCGATTATAGAGAGAGATTGTGACCTGTCAAGTCATAAATGGACTATTAAAGTCTCTGCAAATCTCTTTGAGTTCATTTTCAGAATATGCCAATACTCAATTGAATCAACATGCAACTCATCTAACTGGGAAGCAATGCACCACAGTGGAAACCATAGGACTGTGGGGTCAGGTGGGCCTGGGTTTGAATCTCACTGCAGTTTACCTTGAACAAGTCAATCCTTCAGCCTCTGTTTTCTGGTCTGCAAAATAGGAGAAATCATAGGGATGAAAGTATCATATCCCATATGTCAGATTCTGATGGACAGTATATACCCAGTAAGAGGAAACCTCTAAGGAAATGGTTAATCCAATCAGATAGGATTGTTTCAACAATTAATTCAAAATGTTTTGCTTTAAAGCTGAATTAACTGGGAAGTTGGTTAAAAATTGGATTGGATATGTGTGGGTATGTAGTTTTATTGTTGTTGTTAGGTGCTGTTGAGTTGGTTCCGACTCACAGCGACTCTATGTACAACAGAATGAAACACTGCCCAGTCCTACGCCATCTGCACAATCGTTGTTATGCTCGAACCCGTTGTTGCAGCCACTGTGTCAATCCATCTCATTGAGGGGCTTCCTCTTTCTCACTGACCCCCAACTTTACCAAGCGTGATGTCCCTCTCCAGGGACTGGTCCCTCCTGATAACATGTCCAAAGTATGTGAGACGAAGTCTTGCCATCCTTGCTTCTAAGGAGCATTCTAGCTGTACTTCTTCCAAGACAGATTTGTTCGTTCTTCTGGTAGTCCGTGGTATGTTCATTATTCTTTGCCAACGCCGTAATTCAAAAGCATCAATTCTTCTTCAGTCTTCCTTATTCACTGTCCAACTTTCAAATGCTTATGAGGCGATTGAAAACACCATGGCTTAAGTCAGGCTCACCTTTGCATTTTCACACTTTAAAGAGGTCCTTTGCAGCGATTTGCCCAACGCAATGCATCATTTGATTTCTTGACTGCTGCTTCCATGGGTGTTGATTTTGGATCCAAGTAAAATGAAATCCTTGACCACTTCAATCTTTTCTCCATTTATCATGATGTTACTTATTGGTCCAGTTGTGAGGATTTTTGTTTTCTTGATGTTGAGGTGTAATCTGTACTGAAGGCTGTGGTCTTTGATCTTCATCAGTAAGTGCTTCAAGTTCTCTTCACTTTGAACAAGCAAGGTTGTGTCATCTGCATATTACAGGTTGTTAATGAGTCTTCCTCCAATCCTCATGCTGCCTTCTTCTTCATATAGTCCAGCTTCTCAGGCTATGTGCACAGCGTACAGACAGAATAAGTATGGTGAAAGGATACAACACTGACACACACTTTTCTTGACTTTAAACCACGCAGTATCCCCTTGTTCTGTTTGAACGACTGCCTCTTGAGCTCATTTAAGTGTTCTAGAATTACCATTCTTTGCAATGTTATCTGTAATTTGTCATGATCTATACAGTAGAATGCCTTTGCATAACCAATAAAACACAGGTAAACATCTTTCTGGTATTCTCTGCTTTCAGCCATAATCCATCTGACATCGGCAATAGTATCCTTTGTTCCATGTCCTCTTTTGCATCTGTCTTGAATGGCTGGCAGTTCCCTGTCGATGTACTGCTGCAACTGCTTTTGAATGATCTTCAGCAAAATTTTACTTGTGTGTGATATTTATAATATTGTTTGATGATTTCTGCATTCTGTTGGATCACCTTTCTTTGAAATGGGCACATATAGGGATTTCTTCTAGTCGATTGGCCAAGTAGCTGTCCTCCAAATTTCTTGGCATAAATAAGTGAATGCTTCCAGCCCTGCATCCGTTTATTGAAACATATCAATTGGTATCCTGTAACTTTCTGGAGACTTGTTTGTCACCAATGCCTTCAGTGCAGCTTGGACCTCTTCCTTCAGTACCATTGGTTCTTGATCATATGCTACCTCCTGAAATGGATGAACATTGACCAATTCTTTTTGGTACAGTGACTCTGTGTATTCCTTCCATCTTCTTTTGATGCTTCCTTAGTCCTTTAATATTTTCCCCGTGTTGTTCTTGTTAGGTGCCGTCAAGTTGGTTCTGACTTATATAGACCCTATGTACAACAGAATGAAACACTGCCAGGTCCTGTGCAATCCTCATAACCATCATTACGCTTGAGTCTTGTTGCAGCCACTGTGTCAAAACATTTCTTTGAGGGTCTTCCTTTTGCTGATCCTCTACTTTACCAAGCATGATGTCCTTCTCCAGGGACTGGTCCTTCCTGATAACATATCCAAAGTATGTAAGAAGAAGTCTTGCCATCCTTGCCTCTAAGGAGCATTCTGGTTGTACTTCTCTCAAGACAGATTTGTTTGTTCTTCTGACAGTCCATGATCTTTAGATCTTTCAGCTTGAGAAATGCCAAGCATCTTTCTTTTGAGAAATACCAAGTGTCTTTGCACATGTCTTTATAGTAGTTTACTTTGTATTCTGGGGCTGCCCTTTGAAATCTTCTGTTCAGCTCTTTTACTTTATCATTTCTTCCTTTCGCTTCAGCTACTGTACTTCAAGAGCAAGTTTTGAAGTCTCTTTTGACATTCATTCTGGTCTTTTCTTTCTTTCTTGTCTTTTTAATGACCTCTTGCTTTCTTCACGTATGATATCCTTGATGCCATTCCATAACTCGTCTTGTCTTCGGTCATTAGTGTTCAATGCATCAAATCTATTTTTGTGATGGTCTTCACATGCAGGTGGAATATACTCAAAGTTGTACTTTGGTTCTAATGGACTCTTCAAATTTTCTTCACCTTCAACTTGAACTTGCTTATGAGTAATTGATGGTCTGTTCCTCAGTTGGCCCCTGGCCTTGCTCTGACTAATGATACTGAGATTTTCCATCGTCTCTTTCCTGTGTATTCCGTCTGGTGAGGTCCAATTATATAGTCTTCGTTTATGTTGTTGGAAAAGGTATTTGCATTGAAGAAGTCATTTGTCTAGCAAAATTCTATCATTCTGTCATCTCCGGCATCATTTCTATCACCAAGGTCATATTTTCCAATCATTGTGCCTTCTTCTTTGTTTCCAGCTTTCCCATTCCAATCGCCAGTGATTATCAATGCATTTTGATTGTGTATTTGATATATTTAAGAGTGCAGAAGTTGGTAAAAATCATTAGCGTCATCTTTGGCCTTAGTGGTTTGTGCATAAATTTGAATAATGGTCATATTAACATTTTCCTTGTAGGCATATGGATATTATCCTATCACTGACAGAGTTGTACTTCAGATAGATCTGGAAATGTTCTTTTTGACAATGAATGTAATGCTATTCCTGTTCAATTTGTCATTCCGGGCATAGTAGATCATATGATTATGTGATTCATTATGGCCAATACCAGTCCATTTCAGCTCAGCCTATTATATCGGTGTTTGTGTATTCCATTTCTTTTTTGATGACCTCCAATTTTTCTAGTTCATACTTTGTACATTCCATGTTCTGATTATTATTTTTTGCAGCTGTTTCTTCTCATTTTGAGCCGTGCCACATCAGCAAATGAAGGTCCTGAAAGTCTTACCCCATCTATGTCATTAAGGTGGACTCTTCTTTGAGGAGGCAGCTCTTCCCTAGTCGTATTTTGAGTGCTTTTCAACCTGAGGGGCTTATCTTCTGGCACTATATCAGACAATGTTCTGCTGCTATTCATAAGGTTTTCACTGGCCAATTTTTTCAGAATTAGACTGTCAGGTCCTTCTTACTAGTCTATCTCAGTCTAGAAGCTTCACTGAAACCAGTCCACCAAAGGTGACCCTGCTGGTATTTTAAATACTACTGGCAAAGCTTCCAGTATCACAGCAACATGCAAGCCACCACAGTATGACAAACTGACAGATGCCTGGTGGATCTCTGGGAGACCTGGGAGACTCCCAGGTCTGAGGGAGGCTGGACTTGGGGAAGTTTCACAGAGGCACGGGCAGTCCCTAAACACTCACCCAGAGACCCTCAAGTGGCCAGCATGAGCCATTTCCTGACTCTGAAATGGACAGTTTTAGTGGAAAAAAAATGAGTCAAACCAATTATTTGCTGTGATGGGCTGTAATGGTCACCGTAAAGACTTGGTGTATTGCCTGGAATGACCATTTATTAATTTATGGCATTTGCTACATCTTTAATCTTAGAAGTCCTTAGCTAGCATGAAAGAAACAATGCATCTCTCTTATGTTTCAACCTTATAACCATGGAAGTATTTGAATACAGAGAAGATTAATTCAAAACTATTATTTATTTATTTAATTTTGGGATTTCATTTACATAGTTTAGAGATATCACAAGGGTCAAAACAGATTCTATATTCCTCAAGTGGTACGCTCTTCTCTTTTTCCTGGAATCACAACCGAACTTCATTTCCCACTCTCTCTTGCAATTAGACTAAGTTCTAGCCAATGGATTGTGAGTGAAAGTCATGGGCTCCACTGTCCCGCCTGGCTCATTAAAGCTTGCCATGCTTGTTTTTCTCTTTCCAGCTGGTTGGAACAGAGGTGTCCCCAGGAAGTTGTCGAAAGCCACAAGTTAAAGATGGCAGAGCCTCTGTCAATCTGGTCTCTGAATAACTACTTAGAAGAATGTCAGTCCACCAACTTATTAATTACTCACTACTGCCAAATGGGTAAGACATAAACTACCATTGTGTTAGAGCCACTAGACATTTTGGAGCCTGTTTGTTACAGCAGTTAGCCTACCCTAACTGTTATTACAGCTATTCTATTACCATGCACCTGGAATTTCCATAAAAATGCCTCCAAGTTATATCTATCTAAATATTATGCTTTTTTCAGTAATAGATGCCTACTGGGTTTCATGAAAACATCAAGATTGAGGAAAGGCAGAAAAGACATGAAAGGAGACTTATGTATCTCATAATCACTTTTTCTCAGCTGATACTGTTCATAATACATAACGTTAAACGTTCTTTTCAAGTTCACTGAGATTGTTTCCCTTTCTGCCTGACATGGAACTGACCAAATTATTCATATGAGTGAAAGCTACCATAGGGGTTGCTTCTGTCTGTTTTTCAAGATAAAGAACTGTTACCAAGATCAAAGTAGAATTTCTGGCTGAGGGGAAAAAATATTGCAGAGAAAGGGAGAGAGCGCAAGTGGGAGTTCACTAGGTATTGACTACATGTTAAGGTAGTGACAGCTGAATAAAAGTCAAAGTGTTAAAAAGTGCTTTCGTGATACCAAGTGCTGGGCTCATTGTCAAGGGAGAGGGCTGAGGCCTTGGCATATATCAGATATGTGACTTGGGTAAATCATAAAGATCCTGTGGGCACCAGTTGGCTTGTCACGGAAGGGAGTCTGACCAGATGATTTCTGAGATGTCTTAACTCTAAATATTTGATATCAAGTCACAGAAGTGAGAATTTAATGTGCTGATAGCCATACTTTCATATGTCGTATTATAAGTCTCAGAATCATCTCTCTCCCACAAAAAAACACCCCATGGCTCATTCATATGCATGTGTAACACCATTTTTCAGGGCTTGGTGGTGATGCTTAGTGACATCTTATGTAGCCACATGGGCAGGGCATCTGGGGTAGCTACACTCATTTTTAATTGAAACAAAGCAAAGTAACAGCTGTTTAGCATTAGAGGGAATTTTAAGCCTATGTTCCAATTCTATCAAGGGAAGGAACAAACAAAAGTCAAAAACAGTTTAAGCCACTCAGTCTAGAATATTTAAAGCCATCTGTATTCTCTATAGAAGTGGCTATCACTTGCAGCATGTTCTCATTTTCCTTTAAAAACTGAGTTGACAATGATGTATGATTAGGATAAAAGATGCATTGGCATTCAAAATAGTCAACTCTTAGTGCAACTTCAGTGCCCCTGCCGTAATTATGAGTTATTTGTCTAAGCCTGTGTTCCATTATCACTAAAAATATCCTAACAGGAGATTCAAGTTTTACATGGTGAGAGCAAAAGTGAATCTTATTTTTCTATAGAAACACACTTGAGCTTTATTGTGAAGTTTGCACATAAAGGTCTTCACGTTCAAATGCCCAAGCACTGTAAGTCTAACGTTGTAGAAGAGCGAGCATGCTGTGTGACATTGTATTGCATTTGATCCTGCCTGGCTTCTGTGTCTTGGACTATCAGTGGAGGTATTTATAGCTGCTTCATACCAATGTTCTCTTCAAAGTTAGGTAATGACAATTTAAGATGCTCTCGTTTATCCTCCTGAACTCTGAGTCTGGATACCATTTGTGATCCATGCACTACTGTCCCCTTGTTCCTTTGCTTTTTCCTAACTCATTCATTCTTCATTATTTCAACAAACACTTCTTTTTTTTTTTTTAATTACAGTTGTAAAAAATGTATATAACACAACATCTGCCAATTCAGCAGTTGTCACTTGTACAATTTAAGGAAACCAATTATATCAATCGTACAGTGCAACCATCACTAATATCCATTGCCGTATTTTCCATCCCCATAACCAAAAACTTCATGCTAGCTAGACAAAGATTTCCCTCTTTCTCCTTCCCTCCTGCCTCTGGTAACTCAGCACAATGTTTTCGAGGTTCATCCATGATGTCCCATGTATCAGGTCTTCATTTCTCTTTATGGCTGAGCAATATGTCATTGTGTGAATATACCACATTTTGTTTATTCATTCATCTGTTGATGGGTATTTTGGTTGTTTCCACCTTTCGACTATTGTGAATAGTGCTACAATAATTTCTTGACAGCTACACGGAAGACATTGTAATAGGTGCTGGAGATACAGGGGCAAATAGGATAAATTTATTTCCTATCCTTATCATCTAGTGGAGAAAACAAAAATTGTACAGTATTAAAAGCCAAGTGAAGAGAGTAGAGGAAGTATTTGAGAGGTCAGGGAATTTATGCTGAACTTCTTCAGCAAAGTTATGTGTGATCCCTTCAGGGACTTTGGTGCTTGTGTGTCTCTGGAGTGTGAGAGCAAGTCAGAGAGGGGCAGAAATGAAGCTGGAGGGACAAGCAGAGGTCTGACTTTGGAGGCTCTTATGGGTCATTTTTGGGAATTTGGACTACATCCTACAGGTAATAGTCATTGAGAGAGACCATCAATGTTTCAGTGGTGGAATTCTTGCCTCCCGTGAGGGAGACCTGGGTTTGATTCCCAGCCAATTCACTTCATGTGCAGCTACCACCCTTCTATCTGTGGAGGCTTGAGTGTTTCATGGAGCTTCCAGACAGACAAGGAAGAAAGGCCTGATGATCTACTCAGCCAATGAAAACCCTATGGATCACAACAGCAGAATGCACAACTGATTATGAGGATAGTCCAGGATCTGGCATTTCATTCCAATGTCCCTGGGGTCGCCATGAGTTGGGGCTGAATGGACTGCAGCTAATAACATCAATAGTCACTGAAGGGTTTAAACAGATAAGTCAGATAGTCTTGTTTATCTTTTAGAAGGATCAGAGGTGAAGGGAATGGCTTTGAAGGACAGGAGAAGACAACAGGACTTTCACAAGAGGCATTATCTCCACCATGGCAGCAGTCACAACAAGGAAGTGATCCACACATAATTCTCCTTGATGGAAAATGACCTGTATGCCCCTTCCATTTGTACTTTTTGTATCTAACCATATTTCAGTGTCCAGCTCCAATTCCATCTCCTTTGTGGACTCTTCTGTCATTATTCCAAATCTCAAAAATCACCTCTTTCTTTGATATTTTATACTTTTTCTTCTTTCTTTATTGTGGTAAAAGTATATGTAACAAAACAGTTGCCATTTCATCCTTCTTTCCATGTACAAATCAGTGACATTAACTGTCATGGTTTGCATTATGTCCCCCGAAAAATGTGTGTATCAATTTGGCTAGGCCA
>NW_004444037.1:2310512-2311826 GCF_000243295.1 Trichechus manatus latirostris | reverse complement strand
TCAATGAAGGGCACACAGGACAAATCTTTTACTAAGGTCTTAATATTTAAAATCATCACCACTACCACCAGTTAGTTGATTCTGACTAATGGTGACCCCATGTGTGTGATAGTAGAACTATGCTCCATAATGTTTTCAATGGTTGATATTTTGAAAATAGATCACTAGGGCTTTCTTTCAAGCTGCCTCTGGGTGGACTTGAGGTCGCAAACTCAGTGCATACAGAGACCAGGCAGGTAATGCAAATTAATGAAGTCTGCTGACTAGAGGCTGTGGTGACTTGGACAGCAAATGCCCTGAGTAACATGATAACTCCTTCTGAACTCCAATTATTTGTTGCCATACGTGTACAAATTCTACATACTTAGTTTTCTGATTTTCCAAGGCAGTGCAGAAATCTGAATTTTATGTTAAATATGTCAAATCTTAAATAATAACTGGTTGAAAATTTTAAACTTTGTGCAGGCAAATAAGCAAAACATCTTTGCGGGTTGGCCTGAAGTCTTGCTAGTTTTCAACCTATGGTTTTAAACACTCCAGAAACTTACTTCTAGTTACTAGATATATAAACTAATTAATCTACTGTCAAAGATTTTTGAGGTACTTAGTGTGTGTGCAAGACATTGTTAAGGGGGCATACAGAAATTAAAGGCGTTTAATTTAATCCATTTAAAATAATCCATTCTGCCCACAGTGGACTTTCAGTCTAGTTGGGAAATACAAAACTATGTATAAAAAGATAACTAACAGTTTAAGTTACAGTCCAAATGCTGAGTGAGTGAGGCAGCCTAGAAGTCTAGAAGGTAAATAAGAGTCTCTAGATTCCACCTCTTGACACTAAGTGACTAAATAAGGGATAGAGTGGGCAATCCCACCTTCATTGCTAACTGCGTCATAAAGATCAGCATGAAGCCAATCCCCAAAATGTGGATAAGGATCCAGTCCTCACCTTTCCACTTCTGCATCTTTGTCACCAGCCACTCAAGGCAGCACTGTCTCTCCAACCCTAGCCACCTAGAGCTGGGTCAGAGGTCACAAGTTAAAAGGACATTATCCTTCAGGCTGACTGCCCACCCAGCCCATCTCTAAGCCTAGCCACCTAGAGCTAAATCAGAGCACACAGGTTAAAAGAGCACAGTCCTTCAGACTGCCAAATAAGCAGATGACAGACACAAGCTTGGGGAGGCAATCTGACACCCCGGCCTTTTTATATGCTAGCTCCTACTTCAGCCTTTGGGTTCGATAATTCTCTGGAACAACTCGCAGAATCATGAAGAATACACCATACTTAACAGCTACTGATTTATTATACCA
>NW_004444037.1:2305371-2306508 GCF_000243295.1 Trichechus manatus latirostris | reverse complement strand
AATAAGCTTGTAATTCTATAAGGAGATATGACTGATGAGATGGAGTTGTGCCCTGTTAATGATAACTCTTTCCTTTTTCTACTTGTTTGATTGAGTGATGAATACTGAGCAATGGGAACAGTTTTATTAGCTAAGGACAGTTTTGAACTACTTGTGTTGATGACTATAGCACTGGTAGGAAATAATTCTTAGGGCTGTCTACTGTGAGAAACCAATCACTTTCGGAGGTTGGGTTTTATTCTTCCAAGCAGTTCCTCATTTTATCTGTGCTTGGTTAGTTGGATGTGCTAAATAGGCCCCAGTGAAGAAATTCTTCTCTGGAGATGGTGCCCATTTTATATAACGTGCCCAACAAGGAATTGGGTTGAGAGAGACAGGACTTAGTGCCCTAATATTTTCTAGGTGCCTTGGCAACATGTGGGCTTTGTCCATGCAATTTCCTCCCTGAAATTGTCTTTGTCTCTTCTCTAATACTGCAACCTTATGATAGAAGCTGCTTGAAGTGCTTTATAGAGAAATACGATAGTTACACGTCGAAGGCAAGATCGTTCTTTGGTATAAATTTTTGTTTCTTAGAGATATGACAATAATATCTTAAAAAACCCCAAAAGTAAATTTATCAGTTGGTCTAATGGCTTATTTTTTTAGTATAATTTTATATATGCATGTGCATTGCCATTGCTCAATCATTCTGTCAAACATCTTGTACTAAATGTGCTAATGAACTAGCAAATCAAATATTTTGAAAGTATAGACACATGTAACATTGATTTTCAATATTTGGATCACATCAATAACCCGCAAAAGGAAAACAATTTTATAAGGATGGATTTCCATATACCATATTAATAATTGACAGGCAAAACAACACTTGTTACAATCACTGCTGATTTGGTTCCTTTAACTCTCTATTCTCAGTTGCCTAAGTCCTTATTTACAGTATTAGTAGTAACAGACTTGTACAATTATTTATTGCCTATTGAGCACCAGTGAAGCCTTACTTTTGATTTACATGGGTTTTTACGTCAAGTAATGCAAGTTTTTTTCAGGTTATTTTAGAAAATAGACTGTTGTTACCAATTTACTATCAGATAGGGAAAAAACACAAGAAACCACAGCAACAAGAAGAAATAACTT
>NW_004444037.1:2288104-2304990 GCF_000243295.1 Trichechus manatus latirostris | reverse complement strand
TAACTCAGTACTCTAACAAGAATGGGTTGTCAATTTTGACTGATATCCAAACTTTCTTATTTTCTGAGATAGGTAGAGAGCGAATTAACATTGTGGAGTTCTTACTACATACCAGGCACTGGGAACATCTAATTTAAATCTCATGGTAACCTTGTAAGGTATCAATGTCCCCATTTTACAGATGAAGAAACTGAAGTAAAATAAGGCTATTGACTTGTCTGATATCACACAGGTAATGAGTGGCATCAATTGTTGTTCAAACCATGTCGACTATTGTTACTAAATCACACTGTCTACCTCTATGGTTCTTAACTGGGGAGAGAAGTATACATCTGAATTATCCAGGGGAGCGTATGGGTGGTTTGAAAAATTTCTGCAAATAATGACGATAGGCTCTTCTCTGGATGAGAATCTCGACCTGGGGATCTGTATGAGTTTTGGAGGTGTTAACACTGACGTACTGCTGATGCTCTTCCTATGCTGGTGAGGGGTAGGCACCAACTCTACTCAGTGATCATCAGAATAACTTGAAAATCTGAAACAATGCTATTTCCTTCTTAAAGGATTCAGAGTCTTTTATGGATGTTTTCTGCACAATGTTTACCAAAGCAGTGCATTTAAAAATTAAAACTCTAATATGGTCTCTTCAAGGTTTATTATTTTAGAACAACCAATTAAATTAAAAATAGAGAACAATGTTTACATATTTTTTAAGGCAAACGAAATGTCTTTCTTATGACTTGGCAGGAGAGATCAGGAAGTAACCTTGGGCAGTGGTACTGTTGTTTACTAGCTAAGGTGCCAAAGACACTCATCTGTCAAGAAAATGTGTAGAATGTTGATCAAGCCTGGAGCCTCTGACACCAAACAGCCCACTGGGGGCGGAAGATGCCACTCCAATGAGAGCAAGACTGCCTGACGGTGCACTGCTTCTGTGAGGAGGTATTTCTGTCCATCTTCCCTGGATAAAGGGCTTTCACAACAGGAAAAAGGGCATGGGAAAAACTGCTTTGATTTTTCACGACGAGATGAAACCTGCATGTAACAAGCATCAGAAACTCTATTTGAAAGATCGTCTCATTCTGGACTTCAAGAAACCAAAGCAATTGGTGTTTTAATGCAATAAAAATAACCACCCCCACCCCAACCGCTATGGAGGACAAGTCTAAAAATGAGAATATTTGAATGAGCAGAGTTGGCTTCAGCCTTCCATGGCCTGTGTTTCTTCTCCTTTTTTCTCCCTGGTCAACGCTGTAAATTCTCTGTACTGTCCTCCATCGCCTCATCTATAGAGAGATCCTTCTTTCCTTTGTGAGGCACTGTGTTGCTCTTTTGAAAAATGTTCTTCTACAGTGCATCAGTGCATCCAAGTCTTTGTATAAACTATTCCCTCCACCTGAACTGCTCATTCTCCATCCCTGTCCTGCCTCTTCATCAGGTTAACTCTTACTAATGCTTTGGATCTCGCTTTCAGTATAATTTCTTCAGGGAAGCCTTCTCTGACACCTCTCCATGCCTTTTTCCTTCAGAGTATTTATATTTAGTAGTTACCGTTTATTTGAGAAATATGATCTCCTCCACTAAAATGCAAGTTCCGTGAAGACAGACTGCTCCCATTTGGGTGGCCAACGGCAAGCCAGCATCCACAGCAGCATCTAGCAGAGTAGCCTTTAGAGATACTGAAGGAATCAGTGAAATGCTGCATTGCATTTACTAACTAATATTCACTGAATGCTTAGCAGTGAGCCCAGTATTGAGTTCTGAGCAATGTAGGAAACGTAAAAGAAGCAATAGCCATGTATCGTGTTTCCAAGGAGCATACAATTGATTTGAAAACGGTAGTTCATCAGGAGCGCTCTCATCTGATTTTTAAAAATCCATTGATTTCTAAAGCACATTGCTTCAACAATCTTAAATATTAATAGGAATAATATTAATGCTAAGCAATAAAAGTGCTCTAATAACAAAATTTATATCTGGTATGTAGACAAACTTCTGTTGCCTGTGGTGTTTATCTTTTGTCATATTCTGTTCACATCTTTGGACCTGTTATGAACACAACTATATGATCTTATTCCTTTTTTGTTCTTCTCACTACCCTCATTTCAACACATTTTCTCTGGTTCTACCTGTGCACTATTGTTGTGATGAGTGATTTGAAAAAGAGTTAACAGTTTTGGGGAAAATTCTATTTGGAACACTTAATGTTATATACCAAGGTAAATCCAGAGAGTTTAGAAAGACAGATATTTAAAGGTAGAGGGAATTAGAACTGGACTTTCTTAGTTATCTAGTGCTGCTATAACAGAAATACCACAAGTGGATGGCTTTAACAAAGAGAAATTTATTCTCTCACAGTCTAGTAGGCTGCAAGTCCAAATTCAGGGTGTCAGCTCCAGGGGAAGACTTTCTCTCTTGGCTCTGGGGAAAGGTCCTTGTCATCAATCTTCCCTTGGACTAGGAGCTTCTCTGCGCAGGAATCCCGGGTCCAAAGGACACACTGCCACCGGCACTGCTTTCTTGGTGGTATGAGGTCTCCCCCTCTGTTTGCTTCCCTTTCCTTTTATCTCTTGGAAGATAAAAGATGGTGCAGGCCACACCCCAGAGGAAACTCCCTTTACATTGGATCAGGGATGTGACCTTAGTCAGGTGTTACAATCCCACCATAATCCTCTTTAACATAAAATTACAATCACAAAATGGAGGACAACCACGCAATACTGGGAATCATGGCCTAACCAAGTTGACACATAAATTTGGGGGATAGAATTCAATCCATGACATGGATCTTTGTTAAAACTTTGAAAGAGGGATTGACTTTCTTGGTTTGAAGTGAGAGAAAAATTTTAAGAAAGGGATTTATAGATTTGATAAAATCCTTAGTTCCTTTTCAGCAAAATTGAGAGAATGAACGTACCTGCATGCTAAGTATGCTGGCATAGAGTAACTATTCCAAAATTTTTATTTTTATTGTTTTATTATTACATTGTAACACTTTTGTGCAATGAAAAAGACATAGACAAAATAACAACAGTAATCTAGAGAAACTTTTTTAAAGTAGAAAATGTGACAAAGTATGAAGTTAATAGTTTTATTCGAGAATTTATACTCTTAATAAATGGGAAAGAAACACAATGGGCATAAGTTACAAAAGAAGAATTTCTAGAAAACTTATAAAAAATACTATTCAGCATCCTGAGATTTGTCTATTAAGTTTAATAAACAGAACAACAACATAAAGAACTTCTTATAAGAGTACAGTAGACTGATAATATTATATAAATTGGAACCTCTGTTTTGAAAATGAATTCAGTAGTATGTATGAATGATAAAACATGCCATGAAGTAATCATATAAAACACAGAGAAAACATTTGCCCAGAGGATTTCATCATATTATTTTTTTTCATATTGGTAGAAAACTAGAAGCCACTAAAATCCAACAACAGAGAAATGATTAAACATTTTTCATTTATATATCCAATATTATGCAACCATGAAAACAAGCCAGATACATATTTTTAAGCAATGATAGGAAAAAAATGTTAATTTTGGAAAATAATATACTAGTGTTTATCATAATTTAAAATATCCTGTGACTCACTACTTTCACATCACAGGTATCTGTCCTATAAGGCATGTGCACAAAGATGGGTGTTCACCACACACAGCTGTTTATGTGAGTATTAATTCTGGAATAAAAAGTGGAAACAACCTAAACGTCTTTCAATAGGAGTGTGCTTGAATTAGTTATTGTTTTTTGGTGTGATGGTATGTTATGCACCTAATTAAAATAATGATGCTGCCTCTATGTGCCAGTATAGAAATTTTTCCAAAACACATTGTTAGATTAAAAAAAAAAAATCAAGTTGCTAAATAATGTGTATAATATGATTTAATTATATTAAAACAAAGCAACTATGTATACGTAGTTCAAACATATAGCTATATATAAATTCACAAAATAAGTTTGAGAACAATATACAGAGAACTGTTAACAGTTCAGGGAGGGAAATGATAGGGACTTTCATTTTATCACTTACTCTCAGGCATTTTTGTATTGTTAATTTTTTAAAACAATGAGTTTATGATAATGTATTTCTTGCGTAATGCTAAAATAATGTAAGGACAAAAGCTAAAATATGAAAAGCGCGAAATACTCAAAAACAATAACGGTTATTTTAGTCATGAGATTAAGGGTGATGTTTTCCTTTCTTTTTTCTCATACTATTATAATATGGTTAGACTCCTTTTATATTTAAAATTCAGAAAGACTGATTTTGTTAGCTACAACTTTTCCCCTAGGACAATGGCTTGCAACCTTGGTTTTATAACATGCAGTGGGGAGGAGGTGGAGAGAAGTCCTTGGTTGTCCCAGCTGGAATTGTAAAATTCCTCTAAACCAGAATAGTTTTAATTTACATAAAATGAAAGTTCACATACTTTCATGCTCTCCTATCCTTCTGCCTATTTTTTTTTGGAGGAGGGGTTAGGGTAGGGCAATTGTCATCTAACAAACAATAGGGATTTTCAATCCTCAAAACGTTGGGGATCACTGCTTTAAGAACTAACCACCTAAGATAGATGACATGTGACAAAGACAGTTATTTAAAAAAAAAAAAAAGACAGGCAGACAACTGTACAAGTATTAAAAAAATGAAATATTTACATTATGCATGAATAATATATCTTTGTGCTTGTCTCCTGGGTGAGCTTGTCAAGCTATCTTTCTGCTGTCTGCTTTAGTGTTTATTTTCAAACTTTTTCAACCTGGAAAATCTTTTTGTATTGCTTTGGACCCTCTGGAAATGGCTGACTATGACATATACTTTCCTCCTATCCAGTTTTATATACAGGACTTCTTCTCCCCATAATTTTCACTTTCTGATTTGTTAGTTTAATTTAAGCTAGAAGCTGACTGGATAAAGATGATTCTGTCTACCTTAATGTTCCTTGTGTTGTCTCCACCACATTCTGGCATCTAATAATGGTTAAATAATTTACCACGACTATAGGAAATATTTTCTAAGACTTCATACATAAACTGGTTTGAAAACCCTCCTTAGTAAAACCCTAATGGTTGAATTCACTCCCGTTTGTATTATTTTTAAAATAACAAGAACAAGAGCAAAAACATAAAGAAGTAAAAGAGCAAAATACAATAATGGTTATTTTATATCATGAGATTAAGGGTGATTTCTTTCTCTGTTTTCCTCCCCCTACAACTACTATAATATGGTTACACATCTTTTGTATTTACAATTCAGAAAGTTCTAGACATAAAATAATCAGCAGTTGTTTGCTTTAAAAATAACTAGTTGTGTTCTAGGGTAAGTTGTTAACAACTTACGTTATTTATAACGAATGTTATAAATACAAGCTCTTAAATGTAATATTCATGGTAACCACTAAGAAAATATATAAAAAACATACACAAAAGGGAAGGAGAAGGGAACCAAAAAGGCTCACTACAATAAACCAACAAAACAGAGTCAAGCAGTATTAAAGGACAAAGACAAAGAAGGTTCAAGACACAAAAAACAAATAATAAAATGACAGAAGTACTGTATTTTTATGCAAATAATGCACACATTCTATGTTTGTTTGCCAACCACTACCTTCCCATCCATGGTATTTTCCTAAGCATGCTATACTAATTTTTTTATAGCAACATGTAAAAAAATTGCTACAGTGGCGCTTATGAAAATAACTTTGGGGGGGGCAGGAGGAGTGGCAGGCAAACAAACATAGAAGGCACAATTTGTGAAAAAATACAGTAAGTCACTTCTTATCAGTAATTACGGTGGATGTAAATGGACTAAATGCTCCAATCAAAAGCAGAGAGTGGCAGAGTGGATTAAAAAAACATGATCCAACTATATACTATTTACAAAAGACATACCTTAAACTCAAGGACACAAATAGGTTGAATGTGAAAGGATGAAAAAAAAAAATGCCATGCAAATAATAACCAAAAGAGTGCAGGGGTTGCAATCTTAATATCAGACAAAGTAGACTTTAAGACAAAATCTGACAGAAGAGATAAATTTGGAATTATATAGTGATAAAAAAAAGGTCAGTTAATCAAGAAGATTTATCAATCATAAAAGTATGTGCACCCAAAATCAGGGCATCTAAGTATATAAAGCAAACACTGACAGAATTGAAGGGAGAAATAATTAATACTACAATAATTGTTGTAGACTTCAGTATACAACTTTCAATATTGAACAGAATTCTAGAAAGAAGATAACAAGGAAACAGAGGACCTGAATGACACTATAAACCAAGTGGACTTAATAGACATATATAGAACACTCTACCTAAAAACAGCACAATATACATCCTACTCCAGTGCACATGGATCATTCTCTAGGACAGACCACATTTTAGGTCACAAAGCAAGTCTTGATAACTTTAAAAAGACTGAAATCATACAAAGTATTTTCTCTGACCACAATGGAGTGAAGCTGGAACTCAATAACAGAAAAAAACCTGGAACATATACAAACATGGAAATTAAACACTACACTGTCAAACTACCAATGGGTCAAGGAAGAAATCAAAAGAGAAATCACAAATTTCTTAGAAGCAAATGAAAATGAAAGCATAACCTACCAAAACTTATGGGATGCAGAGAAGGCAGTATTCAGAAGGAAAATTATAGCAATAAATGCCTATATACATAAATAAAGAAGAAAGATCTCAAATTAACAGCCTAACTTGACAACTCCAAGAACTAGAAAGAGAAGATCAAACTAAGCCTAAACCTACCAGAAGAAAGGAAATAACAAAGATCAGAGCATAAATAAAATCAAAAACAGAAAAATGGTAGTAGAGAGAATCAATAAAACCAGAAGTTGGTTCTTTGAAAAGATCAATAAAACTGACAAACCTTTAGCTAGACTGACAAAAGAAAAGATGCAAATAACCAAAATTAAAAATGAAAGATGAGATATTACAACTGACCTGATAGAAATAAAGAGAATTATGACAGAATATTTTGAACAACTGTATGGCAGCAAACTGGAAAACATAGATGAAATGGACAAATTTTTAGAAAAACACAACCTACCCAAACTGACTCAAGAGGAGATAGAAAGTCTCAACAGACCCATAACAAGTGAAAAGATCAAATTAGTGTTTAGAAGTTTCCCAACAACAAAAAAAAAGTCCTGGACCAGATGACTACATTGAGTCATTCTATAAAACATTTAAAGAAGAATTGACACAAATACTGTTTAAAATATTCCAGAAGATAGAGAAGGAAGGAATACTCCCTAATTCATTTTATGAAGCCAATATAACCCTGGTACCCAAATCAGACAAAGACACCACAAGAAAAGAAACCCACAGGCCAATATCTCTTATGAGTATACACCCTCTCCTCACTTAACATGGTTAGTTTCCAAAGACCAAGTCGTTATGTGAAATCAGCGTTATGCAAAAATAGAAGATGACTACATCATTACATAACTGCCAAGTTACATCATTACATAGCTGCCAAGTTACAGAATTATGTAACTTCCAAATTACATCATTACATAACTGCCAAACCACTGAGAATCATAGCTCAGCCAAATTGACACATAACTTTAACCATCAAAGCCAATGTTACTCTCGCCTTGCACCTTGGTGTTTGTTACTGCCAGATGTACGTCCTGAATGTTCAAAAAGTTGGATAGTGGGTTTTTTACTATTGTCATAAATGCAAAATGTCATAAAACATGATAGTCAATAAGTGAGGAGAAGGTGTAGATGCAAACATTCTCAACAAAATACTAGCAAACAAAATTCAACAGCATATTAAAAGAGTTAAAAACCATGACCCAGTAGGATTTATTCCAGTGATGGTTCAACATTAGAAAATTAATCAATATAATAAACCACATCAACAAAACAAAGGAAAAGAACCACATGATCATCTCTACGGATGCAGAAAAAACATTTGATAAAATTCAACACCCTTTCTTGAGAAGAGACAAGACTGCAAGGTTTCTCCTGATTCACGTAGCTGCAGGGGCTGGCAAACCCAAGGTCAGCAGGTCAGGGAACCGGACTCTTGCTCGCAGGCTGAGAAGTTTGATGAATTCCAAGATCAACAGGTAAGCTGCTAGGTCAAGTCCCACGAACCGGAGGTGAGACAACAAGAGGCAGCTGCTGAGTCTGGAACAAGCCAAAAACCTTGGCAAGGCGAGCAGGCAGAAAGTAACTGGTGGAAGGCACAGAGATGAAATTGAGAGGGCAGTGAGCTGCCACAGGCCCTGCTTCCACCAGTACCACTCAGCAGATTCCATCATGGGGGTGATCACAACATTATACAACTGCTAAAACACTGAGAATAATGTCTAGCCAAGCTGACATACAATCTTAACCATCACACTGGTATACCTCTAGACACATAGACCAATGGAATAGAATTGAGAGTGCAGAAAAAACCCACACATCTATAGTCAATTGATTTTTGACAAGGGTGCTTTAAGTCCATTCGAAGGGGAAAGAAGAGTCTCTTTAATAAATGGTGTTGGGAAAATTTGATTTCTACATGCAGAAAAATGAAACAAGATCCATGTCTCACACCAAAATGAAAACAAATTCAAAATGGGTTAAAGACCTAAATGTGCAAACTAAAACCATAAAATTCTTAGAAGAGCAAGTAAGGGCAATGCTGTGAGGCCTAACTTTCAACAATGAATTAGCTAATATAATAACAAGAGCACAAACAACAAAAGACAAAATAAATAAATGGGACCTCATAAAAATTAAAAACTTCTGTTCATCAAAAGAATTTACCAAAAAAGTGTAAAGACAAGCTACTGACTGGGAGAATATCTTTGGAAACCATATATCTCACAAAAATCTAATAACCAAAATATATATGAATTTGACAATTTAACAACAAAAAGACAACTGCATAACCCAATCATAAAATGGGCGAAGGACTTGGAATAGACATTTCACCAAAGAGGACATTCGAATGGCCACCAAACGCATGAAAAGATCCTCAGCATCATTAGCCATCAGAGAGCTGCAAAGCAAAACCTTATTGAGATATCATTTCACTCCCACTAGGATGGTTAAGTTAAGAAAGAGAAAATAAGAAATGTTGGCGAGGATGTGGGGAAATTGAAACCCTTTTCCGTTTCTGGTGGGAATGCAAAATGGTACTGCCATTGTGGAAATCAGTGTGGTGGTTCCTCAAAAAACTAAAAATAGAACTATCATATGACCTAGCAATTCCACTCCTATATATATATACCCAAAAGACCTGAAAGCAGAGGCTCAAAAAGAGACGTGTATAGCAATGTTCATTGCAGCACTATTCACAATAGCCAAAAGATAGAAACTATCTCCATGCCCATAAACAGATGAATGGATGAAGAGAATGTGGTACATACATACAAGGGAATACTACTCAGCCAGTAGGAGAAATGAAGTCTTGATACATGCTACAGTGTAGATGGAGCTTGAAGACATTATGCTGAGTGAAATAAACTAATCACAGAAGGAGAAATATTACATGAGCTCACTTATATAAAAAGATAAGAAAAGGCAAATGTATAGAGACCAAAGTTTATTAGTGATTACTAGGGTTGGGAGTGAAGGAGAAAAGGGAGATTAAATGGTGATGGATTAAGGATAGAGTTGCACAACCAATTATTATAATTGCTGTCAGTAAGTTGTACACCTGTAAAAAGTTGAATTGGCAAAAATTGCATGATGGACACATTTACAACAATGACAAAAAAAACCAAAAAACCAAAAACATCACACACAGTAACTGCTGAGTCTACTTATGTACAACCAAAAACTTCATGGGATTTAGTTCCTTAGTTTGGAGGTTTCGGGTCATGGTTTCATGGGACATCCCAGTTAATTGGTCTAATAACATGTTTAGTGCTTCTGTTCTATTTCCTAGTTTGATGCGTAGTTCCTGCGGTCTTAAAGGCTTGCAAGTGGCTATTGAAGGCACAACAATTGGTCTCTATTCACCTGGAGCAACAGAGGAAGGAGGAGAGTCAGGAATAGGAGGAGGATATGGAATGTGTTGCTAATTGCCTCCAAGAACAACTGCCTCCTTTGCCATGAGACCAGAAGAACCAGATGGTGCCCAGCTACCATTACCGAACATTTTGATCAAAGATTCTGTAGAAGAATCTTGATCAAAAGGGGGAAAATGCAGAACAGAATTTAAAATTCTCATGGGTTCTAGACTTTCTGGAGCCATGGAGGGTGGATGAACCCCTGAAACTATTGCCATGAAATAATATTTAAACCTTAAACCAAAAATATCCCCTGAAGTCAGCTTAAAATCTAATAAAATAGTTTAGCTTAATTAGTAAAAAATGTCTGCCATGAGCATTATGCTCTTTTAAGAACTATCTATATGGGAGCAAAGTGACAACAACAACTTGAAAGATTAAACAGAAACCTTAGGGGGGCAGTGAGTTTATGTGAATAGAGGAGGAACAACTCAGAAAAGGAGGATGAGAATGGATGCACAATTCGAAGAATGTAATCAATTTCACTAAATTGTACATGTAGAAACTGTTGAATTGGTGTATGTTTTACTGTGTATATTCTCAACAAAAACAATGAGATAAGTATAATTTAGAGAAAAAAAAATAATTACAGACTGGATCAACCTCCAGGGCCTCTTCTCACGCCTCTGTTTCGTGTTGTAAAAGCTGCCTTAGATTTGTGTGATGACTGTTTTTCACATTAGTATTTCTCAAACTGCATGGAAATTCCAGCAAGAGTATTAATAATTCAACCTAAAGGAAGAACAATATTATAGCTGAAAATTAGCTAAGAAAGAAGAATGTAACCTTTTTATAAAAGAAAAATAGAAAGGGTGAAAAGAAGCCAAATTAGCTGAACAAAGAGCTGCATAAAGACCTGATACACAAATAAGAATGTCATGTAAATTGGAAACTAGAGCTCACATAGAAGAGGAATGTAGAGACAATTGCTTTTAAGTGTAAAATCAGAAGAGTTAAGGCAAGAGAGAAGATGCTAACAGCAAGCCACTAAAAAGAAATAATGTTTCAGAGGCTTATTTTTTTCACATCTCTTTTAAGCTCAGGTACGCAGGAGGCCACCACAATGTCTAGGCATAATTAGGAGTGTTTGAGACCATGTTATTCACTGGCATGGTTGATGTCAGTGGAAGTGAATAGCCGGCTCTAGGGACTCACGTGCTGGAGACCAGCCTTTGTTCTGATTTTTGAATTGCTGCCACTAACTTCGAAAGATCGCAGCAAGGCCAATAACCGAAGCAGGGCCACTGGCAATGCTCACTGGAACCTGGATGAGATCCTCGGCAGTATTGCTCTTTTCAAAATGCATACCTGGCTCTTGAGTGGCTAGAAGAGAGAAAAATGGTGAGTGAAAAACCATCTCTTCCTAAAGGCTGACCTTAACATAGAATTCACCTCCTCGCTTTCTCCAGGGGATGTACCTAAAGCTAGACTGGGACATTATAAAACCAGTGCCCTGTGTCAGAGTAGAACTGTGTGTCATGGAGTTTTCAGTGGCTGATTTTTTTGGAAGTAGATCTCCAGGCCTTTCTTCTGAGGTGTCTCTGGGTAGACTTGAACCTCCAACCCTTTGGTTAGTAGTCGAGTGCGTTAACTGTTTGCACTACCCAGGGACTCTGGGACAACAGTATAGGTGGGTTTTATATTTGGAACTTCAGGTGCTGCTATTTCTTTTCACTTTCCCCTTAGGGAAAGCATTTCCTGCCTTCTCCTCGGGAGCCCAGGAATCCTCCTCTCTCTCCCTTCTCTGTCTTTACAAAGTATGTCCACAGAAAAGGATCTGATAAGTTCATTGACTTTGAGGTAAGGTGCTGATAAGTTTCAAAGTGTAACTCTCTCTTCTTGGTGTGTTTGTAATTGGCTTGAAACCAAAGCCACAGTGGGTGTGGAGATTTAGCAACTATTTGTTCAGTAATTCTAAAACCATTCACCCCAATTCTTCATTTTTATTAAGATTTCCCTGCTTATAAACCATATGTATTTAAATACTTATCAAAATGAATTTATCAAGTTATTTCTATACCAACTAGCATTACGGACCAATATAATCATAATCAAAAGCAAAGTGACTTAACTTAGGAAATGTAGTTTCATATTGGATAAATGTTAGGTTTTTTTTGGGGGGGATTATTAATAATGGCTCTTAATTTTTCTGTAATAACTTGAGGTTTCTTAGAGATCTGGATTGTGTGTGTATTATTCAATAGATGGGATATTAGGTTAGTTAAGTGTATTTCGAGATAGATTTGGGGCAGAGAACTAAGTGGGGGAGACCGTTTTGGTTCCTGGAACTCTTAAATGCTTTGTTTGTAAGGGCCAAGATGGATGGATGAGAGGAAATGTCTCTAAGGAGAAAATAAAAGTTTTAGTGGAAGATGTTCCCTGCTTCTTTCAGTTCTACTGTGCATATATAGGGTCACCATGAGTTGGAATTAACTCAACAGTAACTGGTATTTTTTTGTTTGCTTGTTTTGTTTCCCTCAAAACCAACATCCAATTAATCACCAAGTCCTGTAAGTGCTACCTCCAGAATGTATCTTGCATCTTACCACTCCTCCCCAAATCAACACCTCGAACATTACTCAAGACACCATAATTTCTCACGGGGAATACTACAGAAGTTCCTAATTATTCTATTTCCCCATTTGCAACACCCTTCTCGCTACCTCCTTTGTCCTTACAGCAGCCAGAGAATTGGCTCAAAAGGTATTTTAGCTCATAAACCTCCCTTGATTAAAATCCTCCGATGGCTTCCAAGTCCAATTAAGATAAAATCCAAACTCCTTTCCATGAACCATGAGGCCCTCCCTATACCATCTGTCCCCAGATTTCCTCACTGATCTCCACTGTTCCTCCCCTCACCCTCTAGATCCCAGCCACAATGGTGTTTTTTCCTTGTATCTGAAACGGGACAGGTTTATTCCTATCTCGGTGCCTTTGTTCCAGCAGTTCTGTCTGTTTGCATTACTCTTTCTTCCCTCACATCTTCATACAATTTTCTCTGTCTCATAACTTATGTTTCAGTTCAATGTCCTCTTCTCAGAGAGATTTTTTCTGACTCAACCCTCTCCCCATCCCCTGCTCACTCTGTTGCATTGTCCTTTTTATTTTCCAGGGCAATTGTCACTGTCTGGAATCATCTCTTTAACTTGTTTGTGTGCTATTTTTCTCTTCCCACTAGACCACACGCTTCATGAAAGCAGGGACTTTGTCTTTCTTGATTACTACTGCATTCCCAGAGCCTAGAACAATGCCTGCCACTTAGTGGGTGCTCAATAAACTTTTGTGCAATATTTGAATAAAAGTGCCAGAAAACATATTAGCTTAATTTACACACCCTCGAAGTATAGAACAAGTCATCAGATATCATTTATAAGATACCAGCAAAACCCAGAGCCAGGTCTGAAAATAAGATGCTGTGATGAATGGATTTATCCAAATGAAGCAAGGGGGATTTATTTTGGATAGTCCAAGGGTGAATGGTCTTAAATCACGGATGCTTGGATTGGGTTGGTCATCAAGGGGCAAAACAGTCATCAGTCAGTCAAATTGGAGGATCTGTTTTGTTCTCCTTTATTAAAACGGCACTATTTTTAAATGACTTGAAGCTCGAAGTTCTGTTACAGTGACTCGTCAACTTGAAAAATGTGTTTCTTCAGGGTGGGAGGAGAGTTTTAAATTCATAATTCATTTGTTGCAGTGTTCATTTATTACAGCACAGCCATATTCTCTTATGCGCTTTCATTTTTTGTGACATTATGCATTTTCTCTCCTTTTATCTTATTTTATGCATGTATGTGCATACATATAAATAAGAAATTGTGAAGTGCAGGTTATGTTCATAGAAACAGCATTTTTAATATGGTCACGTGTAGAGCAGAGCATGCTCTCCTATATTTCATTACAATTTGGCTCGCAATTCTAGAATGTGTGGAGAATATGAACACAAACAGCATATACTTTTTTTTTTTCCCTCCCTATTTACGTCTCTAGACAAGAATTTTATCAAGTTCATGTTTGGAAATAAGATGCACTAAACAGAGCAGGGAATAAAGCTCACAGAGCTCTCTAAATTAATTGAATTATTCAGTTTTATACTAACCCGGTGAAACAACAGATCCCCTGTAGGGTAGAGGATATAATCTATGCATTCATCTCTGTGCACTACCCTTCTCACTAAGGTTCTATTAAAGCACTGCAATCATTAAACTAGTGTGCAAACCAGCAAATTAAACAAAGAGGCTATTTTTACAGAAGACGATGAGAAGCGAGGCAAAAACAGTTCTTTAAAATAAAAAGAGTGACTTTCCATCAAAGCCCAGAACAGTAGCAGAAGGATTTAAGAACATAAACATAACCAATCTGTCTATTCCAGGGGATAAAGGCTATGTTTCTTAAACATAAAGGAACAAAATTTCTAAGTAGCAAGCGAGTTGGAATCATTTGCATAATGGATTTTATTTACATAAATTACGTTGCTTATAGCACTCATCTGATAAGACTTGACAAAGGTGGAAGGCAGGAGTTGAAGTGGAGTGAGACGGAGAATAAATGTATAAATGTAGTTCCAGAACTCCTTCTAGCACTTTTGGGCTTTTCTCCATTCTTTGAAGTCTGTGTTTCTTTAGGGGTGACTATGTATATTTACCCAAAACCTTATCACTGTTTGAGTGTCAAGAAGAATTAGATTTGGTCACTCCCACAACCCTTACCCCTTACCCTGTTTTGTTGTCTTTCATGAAGGTAAAAATGAGGGCATCTGTCAACTACTGGAACATGTTAACGCCTTTATGTTGAGATTTGACAGCCACTGGTTGTGAATTTTCTCACCATAACAACCAAATGTAATGTCAGCAATGAATCTTTCTCATATGCACCATTTTCTCTTTCTCATATGCACAGTTTTCCTTCAACTGAATAGAAAATTTCAGTTGCTTTACACAGCTCCAAAGCAAAGAGCTTATTTCTGATGGTATAACATAATAGTTCACAATATACAGTCCTCGCAAGGATGGTTAAGTATTGTGTAGGTGTTAGTTGGAACCACAGGTATATCTTTATCAGAATCTCAAGTTCAAGAAAGACATTCTGGGCTTGTAGATATCCAGATGTAGAAAATTCATAAAGTTTAAGAGGGCTATTCCCTAAGAATATTTTGACTTTCTGCTTCAGATCTCCAGAACCAGTGATGCTTTATCTGAAGGAAGGATGCGAATGACGGAGGGAGATAGCTCTTCCACATTCTGCCCTACCCTGTGGCTCAGTGGTTAAAGAGCTTGGCTGCTAACCAAAAGCCAGCAGTTCAAATCCACCAGCTGCTCCTTGGAAACCCTATGGGGCAGTTCTTTGACTTGATAGCAGTGGGTTTGACTCTTTCGGTTTCCTAACTCAAGGTTTGTGATTTGATGAGAACTGGGCAAAAGTGGACTTTATTTATTCCTCCAGACTCCAGAATGTTATAAGCATAGGCTTAAACTAATTCATTTAGAGTGAGTTGGTCTTTTCAAAAGTATAAACCTTTGGCCATACTTAAGGGATCAACTGGAATGTTTTTGGTTGCAGCTGAAAGTATACCCAACTTAGGATGGCTTAAACAAATAATAATTAATTTTTATAACATAACAAAAAGTTTCTGGCATTGGTTCAGCTGCTCACTGATACCACAAGAAATCCAGGTCTTCTTTTTCTTTTTCCTTCCTAACATCCTTAATGTTTTGGCTGTAATCCTATGCTTAGTGCTTCATGGTTACAAGATGGCTGCCACAGCTTCATACCCGGAGACTAAGTTTGATGGACGAAAAAGGGGAAAGGAGAAAATGGGCCAGTAGCATTTACCCTCTCTTATCAAAAAAGAAACAATTTTTCCTCTGCCTCTTCCTCCCAAAGTTTCTTCCTGTTGTTATTGTTTTGCTTCTCTCTCATTGGTCAGAACTGTGTCAAATGACAGCTAGCTATTAGTGAGGCTGGAGAACTGAGCATTTAACATCCAAGGAAGAGGCAGGCAAGGGAACATGTACTGAGTGAGGAATTATGATACTCTGGAGTGTTATTCTGCAGTCAATGTCAGGAGGTGATGTTCTTTTGTGTATTTCAGGGCCAGTTCTGACTCTTCCCTGTCCACTAATCTCTATTTGCCTTTTATGAACAATGTGCTTGGCTCCATTCTTCCGCTGTTCCTCCTCTGAAGGATGGCTGGGATTCTTGATGGTTTACTTCTCTAGAAAGCTACAACGTGGTTCTAAGTACACTGTATAAGTAAAGGGAGATTGAACACAGTTTTAAGTAGAAAAAAGGAAGTACTGCTTTCAGTATTTGAACAATTTTTGGCAGCATAATTTTGGAGTGAATATCTGGGGAAAGAATGTTAGCCTATCTGTAAACTGCTTTAAATTATTGACCAACAATACACCAGGAGGACATAACTGTAATAAATATTTACAAACCCAATGACAGGGCTCCAAAATACATAAACTCTAACAGCACTGAAAAGAGAGATAGACAGCTCCACCATAGAAGTAAGAGACTTCAATACACCACTTTCAGTAAAGGACAGAACATCCAGAAAGAAGCTCGACAAAGACATGGAAGAACTCAATGCTACAATCAACCAACTTGATCTCATAGACATATACCGAACTCTCCACCCAACAGCAGCCAAGTATACTTTCTTTTTCAACGCATGTGGAACATTCTCCAGCATAGACCACATATTAGGCAATAAAGCAAGCCTTAACAGAATCCAAAGCATCGAAATATTACAAAGCATCTTTTCTGACCATAAAGTCATTAAAATAGAAATCAAAAACAGAAAAAGCAAGGAAAAAACATCAAACATATGGAAACTGAA
>NW_004444037.1:2245072-2286465 GCF_000243295.1 Trichechus manatus latirostris | reverse complement strand
TGAGGAGTGTGCCCCTTAGCTCAAGTGGGTACAAGAGACTAAATTGGCAGCTTCTGTCCGGAGGTGAGATGGGAAGGCAAAGAGGGTTAGGAGCTGGCTGAATGGATATGGGGAATCAGAGGTGGAAAGGATGAGTGTGCTGTCAGAGTATGGGGAGAGCAATTACAGTCACATAACAGTGTATGTATAAATTTGTGTATGGGAAAAAAATAAATAAATTATTGACCAAAAGTACAAAACCAACCAACTAACCAAACAAAAAAAAAAGGACAGTTGCCATAGACTCCAACTCTTGGAGGCCCACACAATTCTTGATCTTCCCCTCTCTGCTCTCCCCAGTATACATATTCAAAAACATTAGAGTTTAAACTCTTTTGCATTACCATAAGAAATGCCTGTGGGAAAGCCTACTGGATTGAAAATTTTACTTGAGTCACAGGACAAACCCTATGGGGTATTGCACCATTCTGAGCAAAGCCTTCCCCAACCTGTGCTGCAAAGACAAAGCAGCGCATCTGGTAGTGAAAACACAAATACTTCTCACTGCTCCTTGGCATGATGCAGGCGGCCACCAAGGAAAGGTAGCTGGCAGGATTCCCAGATACAGGGCTTGGGCCATGGGTTGGACAGAGGAACAGTTGCCATCTCATTATTTCGTTGGTATTCGGTTGCTGGGCACACTTAGCTGCCATGCAGAATCAAAGTAAAAATTACTGCTGTCAGAGAAAGGATACTAATGGCAGTGACTCTGTTCAGTCCTTCAGTGTGCCGGGGACAGCCACCTCAGTTCAGTGGACTCGTTTCCAGCTGTATTAACCCCCTAGGAAGTTGGTTGGTATATGCTTCTCAAACTGGTGACACTGGGCGACTTGTTTTAATAATGGTTTTTAGGGCCAGATGAATTAGTCACTGTCACTCAAGGGAGGAGAAGGAAAGAGTATTCAAAAACATCACCGTATTATACCAGCAGGAGCCAAAAAACTGAGAATGAGAGAGAAACAAAATACTCTTTAGCTCTTTTTAAAAACAAGGAACAGAAAACACACCGTGGGAGACCATCATGCAGAAACATTAGAGAAGTGAACAATTCACTCATCATGATATTTGTTATTACCCGTTGCCCTTAAGTCCATTCCAGCTCACAGGGACCCCACAGGACAGAGCAGAACTGCGCCATAGGGTTTCCAAGGCTGTAATCTTTAGCAAAGCAGACTGCCACATCTTTCTCTCGGGGAGTGGCTGGTAGATTCGAATCGCTGACTTTTCCATTAACAGCTGAGTGCTTAACCACTGTGCCACCAGGGCTCCTTATTAGGAAGTCAATATTCAGGCAACTGGTGCTTGTGCTTATTAGTCTCAGTGCCCCTCTTCCATTTCTCTCTCCTTTTCAGTTCTTTTTATTATAAGTACTGATTGTTTGAGGGCGCCTAAAATCCCTCAGGCTTGTAGTGGCCAAATGAACAGAAACACCTCAACAGTAGGCAGTGATTTATATCCCTGCAGGTCAGATAGATAAGAGACTTGTGTAGAGGCTTTTGTTGTATCCTCTGATGTTCTCTTAAGTGCTAATGACACTACCAGTAAGCATGGATACACAGTCTTGTCTGGGTTGTGAGTTGGTCTGTACTTGAGTGTCACTGTGTCATAAAGGAACATGAAGAGTTTTATTATGCTCTGAGAAATTACTCCCATTATGTATATGCGTGTCTATACATTTATGATTCTGTGTGCATAACTTATCACATCTAAAAAAAAAAAGGTAAAATGTCTGAGTATATAGAACTACAAGATAAAGAATAACTCAAAATGAAATCAGAATGAAGGGAAAATAAAGGTAGGAAAGTAAGGTAAAGCCAGAGAAAAGGTTAGTACTTACAATAAATGGTCTGACATATAAATTATTCACTTGAGGTCGGCTGCAAATTTGGCTCTGAGCTTGCTAGCAGCCAAAGGAAAGAGAGAAACTTGATTACGTTCTCAGTTCTTTATAATGGAAACAAATTGCTGAAAAGCAGCAAAACTCTGTTTTATGAAATCTAAAATAATTTCTTCCCATTCCAATAAGAATTATTTAATAAGTCTCAGTGTTGTATGTTAAAAAATGTGTTACTGATGCATCAAGTGCTGAGGGGTAGAGAGAGTGCTACAAGACAACAACAGCAACTGCAAGAAACAAAACCCACAAACAAAACCAATTGTATCCCTTTCCTTGAAATACTGAATTGTCATCAGCTGAGTACGTGGGCGGTCCCTGGGTGGTGCAGGTGGTTTGCGGTCTGCTGGTAACATAAAGGTTCTAATCCACCTAGCAGCACTGCAGAAGATAGGCCTGGCAATTTGCTGCCATAAAGATTACAGCCTAGGAAACCCTATGGCCAAGTTCTGCTCTGTAATACCTGAGTAGTCATGAGTCAGAATCAACACAACCATGATGGATTTGGTTTTGGGGGTTTGGGTACTTGGAGCGCTAAACAGTGATGACAACATCATTAAAAGGAGTGCTTCCCACCATTTTTAAAAGAAAGATTAGGATTGGGTGCTTTTATTTTCAGAAAATCAGGATGACTTAGGGAGCTGAACTGAGTCATTGAAAAATACTGAAAGAGAGAACACACCAGCGAGAGCCAAAGAGAAACAAGCCATCTGAAAGTCTCGGGCTCTAAACGATGCTTAGATGACCACCAGATAGTGCCCACTGCGTGTGCTGTGGCCATTCAGTCACAGGCCAGAGCCTGGGGCCAGGAGGCACTTGCTCCAGTGTGGGCAGCCACATCTGAAGGACAGGAGATTGGTTGATAATTGTTACTTAATAGACGCCCCTGTACTTAGAGTCCAATCGTGGCCTGGAACACTCAGCCGAGAAAGAGCAACGCGTGGTTCTGTCACTGGTATGCCTTCCAAGAAGCAACTGAACTGCCAGGGATTGTTGCACTGTGGTAATTTATACCCATTCACTTATTTGGAGGAATGGAATGATCTTCTAATGTTTTAAAATACGTAACATTTTAGTTGAGTAGTTGGATTTCCTGCCATGTTTAGTATCACCACATCCTAACAGATAACCTGAATGTATTGCTAAATAACTAAGACTTGAGTGTATTAAAGCCTTTAAACAAACAAACAACACCAACAAAAACTTTGACTTTAATCTTTGCAATAATGTGACATTTGTTATTGTTGTTAGCTGCCTTTGGGGTGGCTCCTTACTCATGGTGATCCCAGAACAATGCTGCCCAGTCCTGTGCTATCCCTCAGCCCCATAATCAGTTGTAGAACAGACCATTGTGATCCATAGGGTTTTCAATGGCTGATTTTGTAAGTAGATCACCAGGACTTTCTTCCTAGTCCATTCTAATCTGGACGTTCTGCTGAAACCTGTTGAGATTATAGCAACATGCAAGCTTCCACTGATAGATGGGTGGTGGCTGTTCATGTAGTACACTGGCCAGAAATCAAGCCCAGGTTTCCCAGATGGAAGGCAAGAATTCTAGAGACATGTAAAATGGACAGAATTAAAGTGACAGGACAAGTCAAATGGATGGAATTAGGTTGACTCAGATACATACATCTTTAAAAATTATTGGAATGTAATTTTGGTTTATGAGGCATTGGTGGTTCGTTCGGTGGTAGAATTTGTGCCTTCCAGGTGTGAGACCCAGGTTCTATTTCTGGCCAATGCACCTCACACATAGCCACCACCCGTCTGTCAGTGGAGTCTTGCGTGTTGCTGTAATGCTGAACAAGTTTCAGTGGAGTTTGTAGATTAAGACAGAGTAGGAAGAAAGGTCTGGTAGTCTACTTCCGAAAAACAGCCAATGAAAACCCTATGGATCACATTGGTCAATTTGCAATTGATCATGGGGATGATGCAGGACAGGCCAGTGTTTTGTTCTGATCTGTTATGCATGGGGTTGCCATGAGTCCAGCTGACGCGACAACAGCTAACAACAATAATTTTGGCCTATTTCAAAGCAGGCCAAGATATATGGACATTTAGCAAGGTAGAAGAACCAAAAAAAAACTGGAGAAGAACTTAGGCCAAGACTAGGTGATGTTAAGCAATCATTCAGTAAATAAAACAATTAAATAATCTACATTGTTTTGTATCACATCCATAGATAAGTATTCAGCTTTTAAATGTGCCAGGGCTTGTGTGACTTAATTCTTATTTTGGCTTTACCATATCCTACACAGGCTATTATAGAAGAAATGTACTTTAACTTTATGTCCATGTAGGGTAAAGGCGAACATTTCAGGCACAAACTAAGAAAAAAGAAGAGAATGTTAGGAGCTCAATGGACCGTTGAAGTTCTATATTATCTCTTGTACTGTTGAAAGAATAAACGCAAACAAACCTGTGCAGGACTTTGGGGACACCTTGGTCAACCATACAGGTAGTAAGTTTTCTTTCTGGATATGAAGGTAGCCATGCATACCTCGTAAAAACTGTGAATGTGTAAAACCCGGCATTGAGGAGAAGGAATAAAATGACAAAATGATGAAATGAAAGCCATTACAAAATGTCCATTTCTGGTTCCGAAGCACTTTTCTCTCTATTTCTTTTCCAAAATTGTCCCTTTTTCTCCCACTCTTTCTTGATTTCATGCGGTAGAGTTAGAGATCAATAGATATTGCTTTATAGAACGTTGCCTTGTTGTGTGAGTGTAAAGCAAGGGCAGTAAGGGAATTGGGCCAACTGGGGGTCAAGTGAGGTCAGCGTTGGACAGGGCAGGGTGAATTGGCTCTTTTAAAATGTGTTGCTCTAAAGGAGAGTTTACAAGGTTAATTACTGGGATGTTGTGCCAAGCAGATTATTTTTGGGGAGGTTGTTATTATATTATGCCATATGGCAAGACTCTGAAATGGATCAGCTGTAGCTACTTGTTATTTGGTGATCTCTTGAAATTTAGGAAACGTTTTTGGCTGACATTGTTTATAAAAGGATGTTCAAATTTTATAAAGGAAGGCAGAACACTAATAAATGATATAAAAAGCCATCTTACATTTTGGTATATCTGAATTAAGAACAAAATCTTTCCTATGTATGTTGGCTAGGCACTTCTGGTTTCAAGGCATAGTCACTCAGTTAACTTCCAATAACGAATAGAAACCAAAACCAAACCTGTTGCCATCGAATCAATTCCAGCTCATAGCAACCCTATAGGACAGAATAGAACCACCCCATAGGGTTTCTAAGGAGTGGCTGGTGGATTCGTACTGCCAACGTTTTGGTTAGCAGCTGAGCTCTTAACCATGGTGCCACCAGGACTCCATAATGAGTAGAAGGCATAGTTATTGAAGGATACAGTGGAAATAAGTCTGGCAGGAATCTTGGCCATGCAGCAAGGGCTCGCAAGGGCCGGGGTAAAATCCTCACAAGCATGCCCCACGGGAAAAGTAGGAGGGCCTGGAGACTATGAGCTCCCTTGAAATCTGAACTACTGCCTGAGAATAAAAAACAAACAAAATAAAACAAAAAACAAATAAACGAACACACTTAAAACCAGCCTATCAACTGACATATTATATCTAAGTTCTAGTTTTTTCCTATCACATTTTATACTCCAGGTACAGCTGTTGTTGATGGTGGTGGTAATTCCCGTTGAGTTGCCTCCGACTCATAGTGACCTTATGTACAGCAGAACAAAATGTCGCCAGTCTTGCTCCATCTTCATGATTGTTGGTATGCTCGGGTTCACTGTGGTCACTGTGTGTTTTGAGTGCCTTCTAAACTAGGGGGCTCGTCTTCCAGCACTATATCAGACAATATTCTGTTGTGAGCCATAGGATCTTCATTGGCTAATTTTTGGAAGTAGATCACTAGGTCTTTCTTCCCAGTCTGTCTTAGTCTGGAAGAGCCACTGAAACCTGTCCACTATGGGTGACCCTACTGGTATTTGAAATACCTGTGACATAACTTCCAGCATCAGAGCATCACTTAAGCCCCCGCAGGACAACAAAGAACAAAATGAGAGCTAGGTGGTGGCAAGGTTAATTCTTCAACATTTTTAAAGCTTCAATTTGCATATTATGGAAGCTAACAGACAGTAAGTGCCAGTTTAGTTGTATAAGAATAGGCACATTCATTGAACAGCAAATCTTTATTTGAATGTGTCAGACACTGTCCTGCACCCTAGGGAGGCAGCAGTGTACCTGTAGGACCTTGGGCGGAGCCAGGCATCACAGAAAGTAACTGCAGTTGAATGGCTTTTGTTATCTCTTCCTATGGCAATTTTCAGAGATTTAGTCACCTTGTTTCTTTATTTTAAAAGTGAAGTTACTCAAAGGTAGGCTTTTTTAGTTGACACACTTTGCCTTTCTTCCACTCCCAATGTATTATCATTTGTGAAATGCCATTCTTAAACGTGCTTACATAAGCACCATATGGCTTCTCAGCTTCCAGGCATCATGCTTGTGTGTCTCTGTAGTCTTCATTGGCATTGCTTTAGACTGTGGGTATCCTTGTAATGGGTTTTCTGCCCCTTAAAGCAAATCCTGATATAATTTGCTGAACTCTGATCCCATTAACTAAAAATTTTAGTCCTAAAAGGTCAAGGTTAGAATTAGTCACTTTGCTCAATCTTTAGAAATAGACGCGGTCAGCTGCCTTCTCTGCCCCCAAAGCCACATGCTAGGCAGAGAAGTATAAAGTCTTATTTTTAAGCCTTTTATAGTGAACAAACTATTTAACTTGAATATTCATTAAACCGATGATCATAAGCATTTCTGAACAGGTCAAAGTTCAGTGCTGAGTGGAACTGATGCCAAGATAGTAGAGTTTTCTGTATCTCTCAGGCACTATGCGGAGCACTGGGGGAATAGAGATGAATTTGACACAAATGTAAAAAAAGCAAATCTTTAATGAGTTTTGGATATATTTTTGGTATCAAATAGTTTTAAGGTCCAGTAAGTGGACAAGTGTTCACCTTTTGAGGTTTAATAAATTATTAACAGCTCTTAGGTATAAGAATTTGTGGCATACAGATTGTGGAATAAATAGAGAGCTTGAAAGAGAAAGAAGATATTTCAGTGTGTAAAACAATGAAGACTGTATAGTTCTTCTGTGAGAATCATTTCCTCCTACCAGACTGGTATTTTTAAAAAACAAAAACAAAAAACAGTTGAAACGAATATTTGAAACTCTTATAACTTGTAGAAACCCCACATTCACATAATGCTCAATTGGAAGCTAACAAGAGAAAAAAATATTAGGCAACTGAATTATCTTTATAGGTTAATGAGACTGCCAGAAAGCAACGAAGAATGTACTTTCAAGGGGGGAATTATTTAACACAATGACATTTCTTTTCATGCAAACCAAATTAATTTCTGCGAACCATATCCACCCCCTTACAGGTTTTCAAGCTAAATTGCACTAGATCTAGACAAACACTAAATAGCCCCTCTTCCTGTCTTCAGGAGTCTTTAAAATGAAAATGTGCGTGAATTGAAGTTGAAAGAGTGATGTTACAAAGCAAGATAGCTAGAAAGACTATTCATAGCAAGAAGCAAGCATAAGGTCTGCACTGTCAGTAATTAGCATTCATACTGGGAAAGAAATTACATGTTAATACACTGTGTGTTCTTTTATTAGGTGGCTCATTTTTTAACAGCGACATGCCTGTGGACAGAAATATAATTCTTCAGAGAGATTTAAAAGGTTGGGACTACGTGCAATTCACCACATAAATCACGCGTTAGATCAAATAAACACCCATTGTAGGCTTTTTGTATTCATCAAGAGTTCAGAAGCAGTAACACACTCTGTTCTGAAACTGTGGAAAAAAAATCGAGACACAAAATGTTGAGGGGAGCAGAGTGAAGAACTGGAGAAACAAGAAATTTTTCTTATTTACTTCCAAAATCTATCTCCTATTTCTCTAATTGAGGTAAAACTTTAGACTAATCTTGGAGACATCCATCTGGCTGATACCAGTGGTCTGTGGTTGTTAATTAGCATAGGACATAGGATAAACCAAAAAGTGTACTAAAGTCAGGAAATAATTCTAAGGATTTACTGCTATTTAATCAGTGTTTGAAAGACATTTTATGCCAGTTCAATTCTTTCCCTTCTCTGCGTTTTCTAATGTCTGGTAGTGGGAGAGAGGGAGAAAGCCTCCGTTTCTGATTATACAACACATCGCAATAGAAGCTTATGGTGCGCTAAGAGTGTGTAAGGCTAATCACCTTTAAATGTTGCAATGCATTTTCAGAGAATTAGAATGTATAAGGGCATAGGGCTCCTTACAGTTTATCCTTTAAAAGATACCAACATGGGAAATAGGATTTAAAGCACTATTCATGAGTCTACATCGTGGTATTGTTTAAAATAACATGATGTGAAGCATGAATTGCATTCATACATGAAAATGAAATCTGAATGCATTCTGCTAATGGAAGGCAAAAGTCAATTGTCATTTAGGTCACTGTGTGACAGTAGGAAATCATTTTAATGAAGCTAGTCCTGTTCAAAACAGTTTGGATCTCAGCATATAAAAGAATATGCGTTCCCAAACAGGATTTCACTAGAGGCAAATACTATCAAGAGAGCAATTGAAGTGTACAGTAAAAGCTCTCACTAGCAAAAGGTTGAATAAGCTTGAATCAACAAAATAGATGGTTTTAAGTATTTTATTCTCCACATTTTTTGATGACTTTCAAAGTAGTACCCAGCTGCCTGCACTGTGTGAACTTCGGGGGCAGAATTATGCTCATTGTAACCCTTAGCAATAGTTAAAGACAGTGCTGCATTTAATTAAAATTGTGCCCAAATATAAACAGTGGAGAGCATGGAATCTTCACTGGAGAAAACACAAGCTGCAGTGTATTAATTTATGTCATTAACTATAAAGCTTCTCTTCCTCCTCTTCCCTTTCTTTCCCCGAATCGGAATCCCTTCATCAGTTACCAATTCTACTTTTCCACTCTCCTTCTTCAAAATTGGCAACCAGCATATTAAGAAATGAAATCCTCAGCAAGCCTTCCAGTTAAAGGTGATCTTTGTGGAAGGTTTAATGGTAATAGGGGACTGCAGGTTCCTACATTTACAATCTTTTTCAAAAGACAGCACATTTTGGCAAGGAGCTAAGAAAGTATAGTCCTAGTTCCATCTGCATTTATTCAAGGCCTTGCTGTACGCCCTTGGGCAATCAAAGAGCCTCGGAATGTGTGCCAAGTGTCATGTCGCTGAGCTTGTGGCTGCCATCGTCTTCTCTCACCCAGGAAGGCTGTAGGGTAAGATGACGACCCCAGGGAAATCAAGTCAAGTTTATTCAGTGTTCAGTCTCAGGTTATTGGATAAGGAGACAATGCGAGTTCTGGATACAAAAGCTCTTCATTCCTCATCTCTCCTTTTTCTATACTTCCTGTGAAGAGGGGCCATTGAATCAGTCTGGTGGGATTTACTAGTATGTGCAAATAAAGAGAAAAAAATATGCTCATAAATATACCTGTGTATCAAAACTTTGAAATTTTTTCTTATGTGGTACATTTTGTAGATATGTGTGTTTTTGTTAGGAATACAGAAAAAAAATTATCCAAAATATGAAACAATGTAATATGTAGAATATTTCGGTGTTGCTGAGAATCCTGCTCCCTAGTGCTTCTGTGGCTTTTTAGAATTAAAAATATCTAAGTTATTAGGCGTCAGGGAAAATAAATACTGGAAACAGAGACAATTGAAAAGTGCTATAATGTAATGATTTCAACACCAGGTAGTGATTTATGTTAGAAAGAGCTATTTGACCTTGGCAATTAACTTTAATTTCTCCAAGTCTCAGTTTCCTCATCTGTAAAATGGAGGCAATAAAATTTAATGGCTTTTAATTGGGTAGAATGAAATGATAATATCTAAAGAGTTTAGCATGTTGCCTGGAAAAAAATGTTTCTTTAATGTTGCTTATTAACAGTGTGAAAAATATAATAAAAATCCAAATGATTAAAATTTTAACTTTTCATTTGATATTTTGTTGGAGTTATCCACTATGTTGTAACAAAAACTTTAGTTCTTTCTTTCATCTGTCTGTCTTTATAGAAGGTATTGAGAGGCATTTTTCCTATTGCTCAAGCATTTGTAAGAGGGTCCATAGATGAAAATAACAGGTATTAAGCATCCCACATTTTTTAAAAAAGGCACCACATTTGGGGCCAGGCTTTTATTTACAGGGCTTACTAAGAGCTCCAGAATTGCCACCAGCCACAATCCTGTCAGCCCTTTGCAGTCCATATAAACAGAATGAAGAAAGGAGAAAGAAACTCCATTGTCAGGCATAGAGCAGTGTTTGCCATGTTGGGGTAGGAAGCGGTGCCAGAGATAGATAGATAGATAACTACTGTCCAGTCGACTCCGACTCATGGTGACCTTATGCGCAAGAGGATGAAATGTTGCCTGGTCTCTGCCTCATCCTCACGACTGGCACGTTTGAGTCCGTCATTGAAGCTGTTGTGTCAATTCATCTCACCAAGGGTCTCCTTCACCCTCACTGGCCCTCTACTTCCCCAAACGTGATGTGCGCCTCCAGCAATTGATCCCTTCTGATGATGTGTCCAAAGCAAGTAAGCCAGACATTGTTCTGTAAATTTTCATTGACTAATTTCTGGAAGTAGGTCAGCAAGTCTTTCTTCCTACTCTGTCCTAGTCTGGAAGCTCTGCTGAAACCTGTCCACTATGGATGACCCTGCTAGTATTTTAAATACCAGTGGCATAGCTTCCAGCATCATGTTGTAGTTGCCGTCGAGTCGATTCCAACTCATGGCGACCCTGTGTGTACACTGTAGAACTGTTCCATAGGGTTTTCCAGACTATGACCTTCCACAAGCAGATTGAAAGGCCTGTCTTTCAAGCAGCCTCTGGGTGGATTCGAACTGCCAAACTTTTGGCTAGTAATCAAACACTTAACCACTTAACTATTTGAGCCACCCATGGAGTCCTAGAAACCATGAAGAACTCAAAGCAACATACAAGCCACAACAGTATGACAAAGCCAAGTGAGGAGAGTTTTGAAGAGAATCATTTGCAGTTTGAGGATACTTAACATAAAGAGATTTGGCAAAGTTCTTGTAGGTCATTTGAAGAAGACTGCACTCCCCAAATCAATTTGCAATGATACTCTAGTTTTCCATGCATCAAGTAATTAACACGGTGCGAACCACTTGAACCATACTGAAGGAATCCCAGCAGCAAGTGAAGGTAGAAGGTACCACCAATGGAGAATGCTGAGGTGGACTGGAAGAGGTTGAGCTGGACACTGATTTCTTGCACTTAGGAACTGTGCAGTGAGGTAGCCCTGTGTGACTCTCTGCAGATATATAGATGTGTCCCACAAATGAGCCAGCATTCGGATGCCTATCACATGGGGGTCTTGGTTCACGGGAGCAATGACGTCAACAAGGAAAGGACTATTCCAGGAATTCAGAGAGAGTTTACTTTTTGCGTATATCCTTTTTCTCTACCTCTAATCATGGAGAGATTTTGTACCTGGAAGCTCCAGGACCTGCTCGGCGTGACTCATCACAGCCAATAAACAAGAGGCTGAGGTGGGAGATCAGAAAGGCAGCTTTATTTTGTTGCTCAAGGAAAGGAGCAGTTGGGGCTGGTGCCCCCAAGACTGCTTGAGGATAGGGTTTAGAGAGTTCAATTTTATAGGACTTACAAGCAAGCAGATCATGTAAATTACATCAGCAACATCCTTAATCATGCTAGCAGGTGCAGTAAATGTAACATATAACTTCAGACATCGCGGGTTCAAAAAAGGCGGCCCGTCTCCTCCCAAAAGGTGGGGAAGTTACTATGTATGAGGTACTTAGTGAGCTAAAAGGTTACCCAGAATATCAACATGTCACCTAAACCAGTTTCAGCCAATTTCATCTAGTTCTGGGCAGCAGTTAAGGAAAGGGGAACAAGGATGTTAATATAAAGCTACGGGGCATGTCAAGCAAACTGCTTGAGGCAGTGGAATTTTCCGAAGCCTGGGGACCTCCGTCTTAACTGGACTTGGAAGAAGGAGAGGGAGGAGAAATTTTAGAAATTGTCATGTTTCCATCTATACTTTAAAGTATGCTAGAGTTAGAAAAGTGAAAGAGCAGAAAACATTCCCCTATCACTTTGGGTGCCTTATGTCATGTATCTGGTATGCATTAGCGGACGGTGAGAGTTGGAAGTTTTTAACTGGACTGCTTTGTTTAATAACTGATAGTAATTTAAAATTTATGGAATCTGTTGTTTATGGAAATATTTACGGAAAGGAAAGGGACATTTGACGGAGCACAACTGAAAACTCAGCAACATGAAATCGGGAAACACGAAACTGATTTAGGCTTATATCCCACTGAGTTAACACTCTGCCCACACCACTGCTATGTTGTTTCCAAAATGGCAGTAGACTCAAATGCATTTTTCTCTATTATTGAGATAGTTCTTATACTGGTACTATAACTCATTTACAAAAGCAAGTAGCTTTTGTGGCATCTAGAACAAAAGAAATTTCTCTAGCTGGTGTAAGCTACAGTGTAAGCAACTCTCTTATTTCTTACCAGTTATTGGATTCCATCAGTGGTGGTCTGAAATAAGTTGAGTTGTAGTTCATTGGAGCCTGTGGCAGATTGGAGAACCAGAATGAACATACCTAAGTTTTTGGAGCAAAGCAATGCTTTTTTTAGTAGGTAATCATTATTTCTTTGAAAAACAGATCTTTATTTGTTCAAGGACCTTGGTAAAGAATAAAAAATGACCAAAGACATGAGGTGACTAGGCCACCCAAGTTGCCCCATATGAACTATGTGTTATCTGAATCATAAGGTATAAATGTGGGCATGCCCAGTAATACTCTTTCATGAACTGAAGTGATATATATGGGACTGGGCCTGAGTGGGGAGCCCTGGTCGCACAGTGGTTAAGACCTATGGCTGCTAACCAAAAGGTCAGCAGTTTGAATCCACCAGCCCCTCCTTGGAAACCCTATAGGGAAGTTCTACTCTGTCCCATAGGGTCACTGTGAGTTGGAAATCAACTCCGCTTCAACAGGTTTGGGTTTTATGGGTGGACCTGAGTAGGTACCGAAGGCCAACTAAGATGCATGTTCAGGTGGGTTACACTTTCAGTGTGTCTGTTAATTCCCTCAGACCTTTCTTTGTCAATCCATATTTATAAAATCACTATGAGTTCTTATGATCAATTGGTTGAGCCTATTTTACAGATAACTAATATGCTAGCCCCAGTTATATGCACCAGCTGCTGTGATATTCCCATGCAGTGATGGCTTTGGAAGACAATGAAGAAGGGAAATTTCTCAAGGGTCAGAATTTGAATAGTGTACACAATTATCTAATTTATCTGAAAAGAAAAATGGCCTGAGATAAAAATGTATATATACTCATAGGCAGCAAACGATTTGGCTAGATGGTCAGAAATTTGGAAGGGATAACATTCGAAGATTGGTGACAAGAAGGTTTGAGGACGAAGTATGTAGATGAAACTTTTGGAACTGGTTCATGATATCTTAATATATGTATCCCATGTGAATGCTCATAAGAAGAACCTCATGGAAGAGAAGGCTCTTAATAATCAGGACAAGATGGTTTACCTTTTGCCTGTCAGCAACCTTCTTCCCTAGCCACTCTGATATACTTTCTTAACGAGCTCTTGAAAAAGTCGCCAGGAGTGATAAGGATGGTGGCTGTACATGAAATCAACAAGATTGATTGCCCTCACCAAGGCTGACTTGGCTACTATCACTGCTAGTGCCAGAGTTCAGTTCTGAGTCCCTGATAAGATACCCTGTCCCAGGTGACCCTCATATCATAAAGGGGAAATAGTATATCTCTTTGGAAAAGACACACATTGTGGATTTATATTTTTTTCTGATTTCAGCATGCTCCTTCAACATCTATCATCCACAGACTTACTTAATACCTTATACAGCGTCATCACAATCAACATTGTTTCTCACCAAGAAACCATCACAGTGAAAGAAGTAAGACAATAGGCTAATGCTTATGATGTACACTAGTCTTCCTATGTTTTCTATCATTCAGAATTATGGAACAGCCTACTGGAGACTTAGTTAAACACTGGCTAGGAGTCAACATCTTGTAAGTTTGGGGAACTTTCCTACAGGTTGTGATTTGTGCTCTGAATCAGTGACCAATACATGGACTGTTAATTCAGTAATCAGAATATCCAGATCTCGACACAAGACATAAAAGCAGGAAGGGTATATCTCTCTATAATACCTATTGATCCATTTATAAATTTTTTCCTAACTTCCCCTGTAACTCTGGATTTTGTTGGTTTATAGATTTTCTACCCAAGCTGGAAATCTTTCCAAAGGGTCTGGTACTGTGGTTCCAATTATTTAGGAGCTAAGACATTTTGAGCTCCTTGTGCGACTGATAAATAGACAGAAGAGGGGCATAATGTGGGTCACAATGATTGATCCTAATTGTCAAGGTTGAAATATGATTGTTGCTACACAATGAAGGCAAGAGGAGAATGGAGGGAACCTCGAATTTCCCCTGTGGCGTCTCTCAATATTATCATATAAAGCCTATCGGTGAAAGAATCCCAACCATTTGAAATGCTGTTTGAGGGCAAAGCAATGGTGGAATGGGGAATGGGGAAAAAAGTAAAAAATACAAACTACAGCTTGTGACCATATGTTGTTGTGAGTTGCCATTGAGTCAGCTCCTATTCATGGCAACCTCATGTATAACAATGAAATGTTGCCCAGTCTTAAATCATCTTCATGATTGTCAGTATGTTTGAGTCCATTGCTTTGGCTATTGTGTCAATCCAGCTCATCGAAGGTTTCCTCTGTTTTCTATGACCCTCTATCAAACATGATGTTGTTTTCTAGAGATTGGTTTTTCCTGTTGATGTGGCCAAAGTAAGTGAGTTAAAGTCTCACCATCCTCCCTTCTAAGGATCATTCTGCTTGTATTTCTTCTAAAATTGATTTGTTCATTGTTCTGGCAGTCCATAGAATAGTCATTATTCTTTATCAGTACCACAATTCCAATTCATCAATTCTTCTGTCTTCCGTTTTCATTGTCCAGCTTTTGCATGCATATGAAGTGATTGAAAATTTTATGGCTTGGGTCAGGCACACCTTAGTCATCAAAGTGACATCTTTGCTTTTTAACACTTTTAAAAAGTCTTTTGCAGCAGATTTGCATCCATTTCGTCTTCCTTGCTGTGCCTAGAATTTAAAACTAAAAGTATGGTGGATTTTATTATTGTTCCCAAATACCAATTCTCCCTGGGGAGAGAAAATATACTTTTCATCTCACTAACTTCAGACTTAACTATCTTAATTTCTTTGGGCAATGTAAAGTGAGCAGAAATTATATGAATTACTTCTATCTGTAATTTGAGAGTCTGTGAGTGGCTTTCTGTGTTCTCTTTTCCTTTTGCCATGAGATCAGTAGTATTCCAAACAGAGGTTACTCCATTCACATGAGTTTCAAAGTAAATGTGATGTGGAAAAAGTTACAGCTAACCTACAATGGACGTGTAATGTGAGTGAAAAAGAAATCTTTGTTGTTGTAAGCCACTAAGGTTTTGTGATTGTTGGTTACCGTATCTTTATCTAGTCTATCCTGGCTTATACTGTATGTTTTTGCTAATCTTAACAAATTTTCCTATCATTTCCATTCCTTTTTCTCTGATCTTTCATATTATAAAGAATATGTTGGTAGTGGTAACATTTACAGTCAAGTCCATGGGTTATGTAATGATAAAATTGGAACAGATAAACCTAGATGAGGCATAGATACCACCTAGAATCATGGACTTGAAGCTGGCTGCAGTAACTGATGATATTGGTGTGAATAGCTAATGAGTATATTTTTTGGTGAGATATTAGTTGTAGCATGTTAGAATATCTTGGGAGGTGGGATGTGTAAGCACGGAAAAAGTTATATATTGGTGGTGAGCAACCAAAAGTTAGAGTGTGGTAGATATGTGGTTCCCCCGCCCCCCAACGGTTGCACACATCTGAACCTGCTTTCTTTGTTTGTTATTTCCATGGTTCTAGTTGAGAGGTAAGAGTTCCCGGGTGGTTCAGATGGTTTAGTACTTGGCTGCTAACTGAAAGGGTGGGAGTTTGAATCCACCCAGAGGTGCCTTGGAAGAAAGTCCTGGCAATCTACTTCCAAAAGATCACAGCCATTGTGATCCTGTGCAAGTCACTTAAGTTGTTTGTACCGCAGCTCTTCGTCTGCATCTTAAAGATAATGAAAATGCACCTTCAGAGAGCCCTTATGAGGAATAAATGAAATAAAGCATATAAAATACATTAAATGAGACAGTATGCAAATCAAGGACTAAATAATTGGGAGCTTTGTGATGCTGAGAAGCAGAGATTGTGGGAGATGCTCTTTGGCAGTGATGGTGGCAGCAGGGAATCTGAGTTCCCAGGGCATCTGTGGCAGGGATGTCAGCCTCAACTTCTAGTGCTCCATGCCAGTGGCAATGGTGTTTGCTTCCTCACCGGACCAGTTCTGTGGTCTGATTAGGCACCGTTCCTATCTGGGTAACTCCAGTGTGGTTCTTTAGCCCTACCGATAATTCTGTAAACTACCCAATAGTCTTTTAATAACTTCCTTGTTTGCTTAAGTCTTCCCAGTCTGATTCTGTTGCTTAGAAATTAGAAATCTTGTGATTTAATATGCCTGGCTTTTATTCCTGGTGGTCAAAAATGCAGAGATTTAAAACAAAATCAGACAAATGTGGTTTAAATCCCACTGTGTCATTTACCAGAGTTCCTGGGTGGCGTTAAAGTTGACATGCCTGCTACAACCAAAATGTTGGTGGTTCGAGTCCACCCAGAGTGCTACAGAAGAAAGGCTTCGTGATCTACTTCTGAAAAATCAGCCATTGAAAACCCTATGGAGCACAGTTCTCTGACACACATGGAGTTGCCATGACTCAGAACTGACTCGACTGGCAACTAGTGTAATTTATCAGCCCAAGTAACTTGTTCAAATTTCTTGAACACTTCAAGCTTTCAGCTTTCTTATCCTTAAGTGGAAATAATAATACATTATAGAAAAATCACAGATTAACTGAACTTATATTCATATATATATATGTATCAGAATATATGTGACATATATATACATATAAATGTATATGTGTATATACATATATATATCTATATATGTATGGAGCCCTGGTGGTGCAGTGGTTAAGCATTCAGCTATTAACCAAAAAGATTGGCAGTTTGAATCCACCAGCTGCTCCTTGGAAACCCTATAGGGTAGTTCTACTCTGTCCTATAGGGTTGCTCTGAGTCGGAATCGACTCAATGGCACTTGTCTTAGTCTCCTTCCTGATAGGGATTGGGCTATATAAACACTAAACAAATAGCTATTGGACGATATATTGCAATGAGTCAAGATGAGTCAAAGGATCTGGGGGAGCAAGAAGAGAGAAATGAGCAATGCCTTTTAGAGGACATGGGAAATAATTGGAAAAGGAAATTTCTCTAGCCCTAGGCCTATCTAAACAGAGTAGAAGGAACGGGGATAACATAGAATGAAGCGTGTTATATCTTCAATTGCCTTTTGCCTGCATTCAGTGGTAATTGAGTCTGCATTATTTGTAATTTGATGCATTATTTGTGTCGAGCCCATTAGGCAACTGCATCATTAGTATCATATTCACAAGTGTTATCATGCAGTTACAGCCAACAGTCATTTAATGGAAAAATCCACTTTAAATCATGTGGGTGTTTTCTTTCTTTCTTCCCTATTTCCTTCTTTTGTTTTGCTGGGGACTCACACATATACACACACGCACACACACAATATAAAACATATTCTTTATGCTGAACTCTCCTATTTATAATAGAGGATCTGGCTGGTAAATACAGGATAATGCTTTTGTAAATGCACGTTAACTCACTTACTTTTGGTATTAGAAATATTTTACTTGCTGTTACATTGTTATTTTTAAAAGCATTACTTTAGAGCAGTTTAAAAAGTTTAGGTTTTTAAACTTCAACGTGCATAAAAATCATCAAGATCACTAAGCATGCGGATTCCAAGGTCTGCCCCAACAAGGTAGGTGTTGTTGTAGCCTTGCTTCTACTAATATGGAAACTGAGGCACAGAGAGGTTAAATGACTTGGCCATAGTCATGGTTGGATTCAGAGTTTGAATCCAGAGATGTCTTATCCTTACTATAAAATACTTACAGTGAAAAAGCAAAGAGTCTCGTCCCCTTTGACAGGCAACAAAGGACAAGTATAGTTTTAATAATTTTTTTTTAGTTCAGTGACCCAGATATAAGACCTCATTGTTGTCTTTTGAACCAGTTTTCAATAGGGGATGGCAGTCCACATTCTTTCATTTCTATTTCTTCCATCACTATTCCTTTTCCTAATCGGATGAAAATATGTGTCAAATAATTGTACAGCCAAGCAAACACTTGAAAGAGTAACCACCTAAAACCATTTGCCGTATTCTTCCAGATTGATCAAATCTTTCCATGGCTTAGGACAGAGAAATAGACTGTTGGTGGATTATGATTTTTAGAGAAAAAATTCCTGGTAAAAATGTTTTTACAGTGCTTAGACCTGCTTTAAGTGTCATCTAGAGAAAATTTACGATTCTTCTCCACACCCCCCCTTATTACAATTTGTTGAATGTTTTCTATATGCAATTATTGTATTTATGCTATCCTACTTAATCCTCATGGCAACCTACAAAGTAGATCTTTTTCTTCCCATTTTATAGATAAGCAAAATGAAGCTTAGCGAGACTCACTTCTCTCATACAGTTAGTAATTAACAGAGTTAATTAATTATCGCCTCCTATTCCATCTCACTCTGAAATCTGTACTCCTAACTGCCAACACTGCCTGTCTGTTTAACAGAACCGTAAGTTTTTATGTTCTCGGGACATACCATTAATAAATTCGACAATACCAACAACAGCAAATACGCTAAACAGTTTTTACATTCTCCCGCATGTTGTGGAATTGCTCTAAAGAGTAGAGAGAATTAAGCTACAGTGCAACGGGAAGCTTAGGATCTCTTTCTGACACACTAACTGTTCTCACGTTAATGACAAAATGGCAGCACAGGCACGTGCAGGTGACAGGATCCCCAGCACAGTACTCTGTGCATCCTTTATTAAATGGAGCCGTTGGCTACCACCTGTGGTTTTGTAGTTGTGCCTCCCACTGAGCGCACGTTTGATCTTCCGATTAATTAGGTGCACCTTGGCTAGAAGCCCACGATCAAGCGTACATATTTCAAAGCTGAAACTGGGTTCCTCCTAAGATGAAAACAGAATATTTTAAAGTGCAGCATAAATCCTCATGTCATCTTCTTGGAAAATGAATGACACTCACAGTATTAATTTATTGATAAAATAAAAAACATTATAAGGAAACGATGCACTTCAACTTTTACTTCTAATTTTGTATTTTTATGACAACTTTTTTTATTGGAGTAAAGCGGCAGTGATCTTTTTGAGGAGATCTTTAATTAGAAGAGATTAATCCCATCCCTTCAGCGTTAAGAAGACAAGAAAATTGGACTCGCGAAGACATTCTCTCTAAAATGCTTAAAAGTCGACCCACATTTTTACAGAGATGGAGACATTGCATTGCTTTTTATTCCCTTAAAATTATTCAATATTCAATGAGACAAGTAACATTTCCCTGTTTAATTGCCATTTTATCCAAGAGCAGCATCACCAAGCTCCTTTTTTAAGAGGTTCCAGCTGTCCGAGTTACGTGTGTATTCTCCCCTCCTTTGACTTTCTTCCAGACATGTGTCTTTCATCTCTGCAGCTGGCAAGGAATAACCAGCCAAGACTGTCTTCCTCATCTTACCCCTTTCTCTGTACTAAGGTAACCTCAGTATGTTGTGCTTCCTTTCTCTGCAGTGGCTAGCGTACTGCCAGCATGTGAGACACCACACACTCATTTCCAATCTTCAGCCATGTAATTAACAGCAAAGATGAATAGATAGAACAAGGATTCATTTGCACAGCCTTGGTGGCTCTCTTTGTGTGTTATCTAGGATGGATGATCTGTATCTTTATTTTCCTACTCATTTGCTTACCTTAATAGGGTGCCTTGATAAATGTATAGTAGCAACCAGACGTTTGCTCATCAGCTAGGCTGTATAGATCATTCTTTATTTAAACCAGTCTGTGCGAGGCAATTGGATCCAATGAGGGTGGGTAGAAAAGATCCATGAATATGATTTGAATTGTCCTTTCTATGTCACATTACCAATTATCATTACTATCTTTCTAGAATTTTTCCCTTTATAATTTTTGTTATTCGATTAGAAGAAAGAAAATCACTAATGTTAATGTATTCTTGTCATAAGTGAAAAAATAAAAGCCTTTGTAAAGGAAAAGCTAACAATGCTCTCTGCTTCCCATTTCCTTAAGTATAAAGCTAATGCTAACAGCCAAGGATATATGTTTGTACCCCTATTTCCATGGATATATATATCCTAAATTATCTTCTAATTTTTTATTGTTTTCTTTTTAGATTTAGATACTTACTGTATTAAGATTTTATTAATGTACATGGCATGGAGTAGCCTCATTTTCTTCCAGATAGGGAGCTAATTATGCCAGTATCCTCCCCTGAAAAGAATTGTTGCCTTTTTCTACACATTCCCATGTACACTCGGATATAGAAGGTCTCTATCTCTTGTTAGGTTCCATGTACCTTTTCAATTTCTGTAAGTTTTATAATGTAATCAAATGAAGGTAATCATCAATTATGTCTAGAAATACAGTGGTGAATTCATAGTCATCAGTTTCTTATTAATGATTCATCACTCAAATGCTTTTCCTTAGGACTAATAAATGCTGATCACTCTCCTCTGATGAAATTTTTGTATTCACAAATATAGTTCATGTAAAAATCTAAATTGCCTGTAAAAATCTAAATTCCAAAAATAATAAAATAAACTTTACGTTTTCTTACATTACAATGTTATTTGTTGCATTATCTAGGGGCTTTAGAAACATGATAATTTGTTTCTAACATGCCTTATAATTGATTAAATTGACAAATAGTTCTGCAAGCATATCACACCATAAAAATCGTATGGAAGCTAGATACTGGAAAGAATGAAAAGCCAGACAAATCCTCTCTACCTACAAACAACAGCAAGCTCCATACCTCAAAATCCTTTCTTTAGCTCAGGATTTCCCACACTGTATACTGTATCAAATAGGATTTTTACTGCATAACTTCTCAGGGTTTTTAGTATATTCTTGTGGACTGTTGATCTCCAATAGAGGCATATCATATGCATATTGTATTCCCAAACTCATTTGACTCTAATTGCCTTTTTTTTGTTTTTGTTCCTCATGATGCATTTCTGGGGCTGATGTTTCACAGAACATACTTAGGATTGCTGCTCTGGCTTGTTCTTGTTGGTCATCATGGGCTTCCATCTTCCCCATTGTCTTAGTTTCCTAGTGCTGCTGTAAGAGAAATACCACGATTAGGTGGTTTTAGAGAACAAATTTATTTTCTCACAATTCAGGAGGCTAGACTTTAAAATTCAGGATGTGGCTCTAGATGGAAGTCCTTTGTTTATTTCAGCTTCTAGTAGCTGGTAATCATGGTAGTTCCTGGGCTTCTAGATTCTTCTGCCTCCATCTTCATCAGATAACATCTGTCTTCCCCCTTTTGTACTCGCTGGTCTCTGTGTCTGTGCTGCCCTTTATGTCACTCAGAAGTGATTAGATTTAGGACACACCCTACACTGATACGGCCTCGTTAACATAACAAAATCCTATTTCCAAATAGAATTACATCTACAGGTTTAGCTCCCATTGCCGTCGAGTCAATTCCGACTCATAGCGACCCTGTAGGACTGAGTAGAACTGCCCCATAGGGTTTCCAAAGAGTGACTGGTGGATTCGAACTGCATACCTTTTGGTTAGCAGCCATAGATCTTAACCACTGTGCCACCAGGGCTCATCTACAGGTATAGTGGTTAGGACTCCAACACATATTTCTGGGGAATACAATTGAATCCATAGCACCCCCAAAAAGAAAATGCAAATATGAAAAAAATAACCAAACAAGTATGAGTTGGATTAGATTGGCCAAGTATATGGGAAAAATTCCTGACCTATTACTGGCTTTCGTTTTGCATGATGTCTCAATCAAAAGCTTCATGCTTCCTGGGCCTTATCATACCCATTCTACTTTCATAGCTATCCCAATATAGTCTTCTTAATGATGGGCTTTACATTGTTACTAATCTTCCTAAACTCCAAAAAGAAAAGAAAAAAAAAAATCCATTCCCTTTTAACATTGTACTTCCTCCTGTTGTTTTTCCAGTCTAGGGGGTCTTTTGTAGTAGAGGAAAAACATCATAAAGTTGAGTAAAGCAAAAAGAAAGTTTTATTCGGCATATATTCAAAAGGGCAAAAGTGGGAAACGGACAACCACCTTGCCAGAGCCATGTCTGCCCGAGTCCAAGGAAATATCACAGAACAGACAGAAGTGGGAAAATGGACAAGCATGCTGCCACAGCCATGTCTGGCGGGGTCCAAGGAACCATTACAAAGCCATCAGTATATATTAACATTACAAAGGGGAAAAACCATTGAAAGTTTAGCCTTTTCAGATTGGCAAGAAACTGTGATCCTACATTTTGAATCGATTTTCTTAACAATCATTGGTACAGGTTTCAGTAACGACAGTCAGGAGGGTCTTCATTGGTTCAACAAAGTTCTATTCATTAAATGCTAATAGAAAAAAACAGGAGTGGAAAGTTGTTTGTGTTCTGTTTGATTGGCTTTATGTGAAAGTTTCCCTAAAAGATATTTTCTAAGATTATCTTAGCTATTGTCTTTATACCTCAGGGCCCTGTTGATGTGTCCTTGTGAGCCCTTGTGAGCCCAGCTCCAGCTGGGTCACATTCTCTATGCTCAAGGAGAGGGAATAAATGATTCCAATATTATTTCCTAAATCACTTTCTAGCTACATTATGAACATTGAGTGGTTGTGGGAACAATTGCTTATTAAGGTTTATGTTCTTCTATTAGAAACCTATTTATGCTGTAGTAAGGAAAACTACTATAGAGATCTATACATAAAGGGTTGGCTTTACTTCTTTTTTCTCTTTAATCAATATTATAATCAATTTTGTTATCTTGTAAACTTTCTCTAACTCAATTCTATCCTACTGGCAGTCAGTCGGTTAAAAGTCAGTGATTTTTCTGGTGGGGGTGTTCACTGGTTCAGCAATTCAGTACTTAATATTTTTTCTCTTGGGGGATGGTGACAAGAACGCTCAAACAACTTGCCTCTCTTGGCTTTCTTACATGATGGGAATAGACAAGTTCACTAGGAGGAAATGGGCTGACTTTTGGTTTTGATATTAAAAAAAAAAACAATAATAAGACTAAGTGTGTTTTAACTGTTTCCATGAAAATAAGCATTGAGATCTAGTAAACTTTTTCCTTTTCTGTCTCTCTCTTCCTGTTTCCTTCCTTCAGCCTTATCCATTAATACAACACTTGCATTGCAAATTCGATGGGGAAGCTGGGAGAGAGGGAGAGTACAGAATTAGGGAAGCAGTAGGTCATGCATATAAAATTTATTCAAGACACAAATGCTGGTCCCTCATTTCATTTTACAGGAAGAGAACTGACAATGGTAAAAACATTATTTCATTACCATTCTCAATAGAGTTAGTTATGTAGACAGGGAAAGATTCCACACTATTCTCTTTTTATGTGCTACTCAGAAGAAAATTGGCCAGTTTTACTGCCAGCATCTTATTATTGTCATTAACAAACCCCTCTAATCGTTCCTGACTTCCTTAGTTTTTCTTGTCTATGGATATTGTCTGTTAGACTGCTTTTCTCCCCTATTTAGTTGTCATTTGTATTTGCTTCTGTGAGAAATATTGTTAAAAAAGGAAACTGTTTATCCTTCTGTGCATTTCAAACACAATTTGCTGTATGAGTTTTCTTTCCCTCCGACTTTGAGGGTGGTAGTATGCAGGTAAGACAGCATCCATGAACAAAAAAGATTCTTTTTATTGTCGTACTAATTCATGATGATAGTCTAGGAGTCAGAAAACTTGGGCTTTTATTTCTGACTTTCCGAGGTACTTACTTGCTTTTTAAAAAGTAATTGGTACTAACAATTTTTGGTCTATATATCTTATGGAGGTTTCTGTAAAATATGAGATGCTGAATATAAAAGAAAGGACTAAAATATAAAAGTTGTAATAAGATACTAACATAAATCTCACGTACATCAATTGCTTTATAGAATCATATCGCTTATTTATCCACTGATTGATTCAAGTGAATTCTGTACCTAGAATGTGCCAACTATTGTGCTTCATGCTGTGGAGGCAATGATAAATAATCATAAATTTTTGTTTCAAGACAAGATGTACATCACCAGTGTTTGCTGAACCATCAATTGTTATAAGATTTTCCCTGATTTAATTTTGTAAGCTATCCTAAATGTTAATAGTTTTCTAATTGTCCAAGTTCCCTTGTTAATTTTTTTTTGTGTGTGTGTGGAGGTGAGAGTTAAAAAAAAACAACAACACAAAAAACATTGCCATTGAGTCGATTCTGACTCATTGTGACCCTACAGGACAGAGTAGAACTATTCCATAGGGTTTCCAAGGAGTGCCTGGTGGATTCGAACTGCCAACATTTGGTTAGCAGCCGAACTCTTAACCACTATGCCGCCAGGGTTCTGGAGGGGAGAGTAGGGTTCCATAATTTAAATAATCCAGATAATGTCTGAATTTCCATGACTTTCCCATACTCTACCTTATTGCTAATAATGAAAACCATTTTATTAATATTGGATACTACCTTTTCTCTCTCATATCTTAGCTTGTCTGTTTTGTGGTTTGCACACACCTTTTTTCATTGATAGACTTTTGTACCCTTGGCTCAAGCAGTCTTTCAACTGTCTTTATTTTCTCCCTGTCACAGATTACATATTTCATCTGTCTTTAGCTTTTGTTTTCAGTGGAGAATTTTCATTTCCATAAAGTATCAAATGATTCATACAGGAAACAATTATATATTACTCTCCTTTTTATGTCAAGGTATATGATAAAACATTAAATGTTTATAGAGCTGAGTAAGAGTCCATGTAAGCTGCCTTCTTTTCTGTGTTTGTGTGTGTGCATAATGCACTCGTGTGTGGTTTAGAACCTTCATTCACTAGTATCATTTTGTGATAGGTATTTTATAAAGGTCATAGAGCACATATAAATTAAATACTTCCATCATGGCCTCATTTTCCTTGAAGACGTTCCTTGGAAACAGAAGCATGTGTATGAATAGTTTAAGAATTAGTGCTTTAGGAAATGTATTCGCTTAAGAGTTTTCTAGAATTATTTCCTCTTTTGTCCCCAACAAATCTTTGGCTTTGATGGTGTCTTCCATTAGAATTGGAACAATTACCTTTAGTTTGTTAAATGTATTTGTAAGGAAATCACCACATTCATTAAGAAAATAAAAGCCTAAACTTTCAAGATTGACAATGGAGGGGAAAGAAAAAAGCCTCATCATGGGAAGACCAACTGGTTCCTAACATCATCTCTTGTATTTATTCAGGAATTTTTTGATTGCAAGTAACAGAACTAAATGAGCAAAAAGATGATGTATTGAAAAGATTCTAATTTAAATAATGGTATCAGAATCAACGGAGCTGAAGAATAACCAAGCTTTGAAAGTCAGGAAACTGGGAAACTCCCTCAGGGATTTTGTTGTTATTAGCTGCTATTGAGTTGTCCCCGGACCCATGGCAACCCCATGCACAGTAGGACAAAACACTGCCCTGTCCTGTGCTGTACCCAAGAAAGATTGTAGATCAGACTGTTGGGATCCATAGGGTTTTCATTGGTTGATTTTTGGAAATATGTCACCAGGCCTTTCTTCCTAGTCTTTCTTAGTCTGGAAGCTCCTGTTCAGCATCATAGCAACACACAAGCCTCCACTGACAGACGGGTGGTGGCTGCACATAAGGTGCATTGGCCAGAATCAAACCCAGGTCTCCTGCATGGGAGGTGAGAATTCTACCACTGAACCACCACTGCCCCCTCAAGGATTTTAATAGGATATCAGTGCAGTTTTTTGGTTTTTTGATAGCATGGCTTGAACAAGACAGAAGTTTATTCTTCTCCTATTAAAAGCCTGAACGATTAAGTGGCCCAGGAGGAGTAAATCACCTGAGCTATTATTTCATCCAAAGTCCAAGTTTCCTTCTATCTTGTTGTTCCATCACACCAACATGTGCTGTACTTTCTCCATTATTTATTCTGGATCATTTCCTGTCAGGTCTAGTTTCCAGCACCTGAGAAGGAGGAAAAAAGAGGACAGCAAGCTGTTTCCTTATAAGAACACAGCACAGAAGTTACTTACATCACTTCTGCTCACATGTCTTTGTCTGAACTTAGTCATATAGCTGCAAGAGAGTCTAAGAAATATGGTTGGTAAGTCACATACCTGACTAACACTGGAGGTTCTGTTACCAGAAGGGAGAATGGGAGAAAGGATACTGGGGACAAATAGTAATCTCCACTACAGGAATAAGAACCCTTGAACATGGTCAAGACTATCTTTGCTACTTGTATTCTCGACTCTCTACAAATGGGCTTCATTCTGTCCTACTACAGGTCACAGAGAAGGAGATATGGTTATTAGTGGCTCTGTGTTTACATCTCCCCAACATCAAAATCAATGTAATCTCTAATGAGTAGGCTCAATTTTTTTCTATCCTTAGTATATTAGCAAGGGAGGCCATGACTACAGAGGGGGGTGGTTTCTTAGGTAATAGTAACATTCATTTATTTGTTGCTGTTGTTAAGTACCCACAAGTTGGTTCTGACTCATAGCAACCCTATGTACAACATAACGAAACACTTCCCAGTCCTGGACCATACTCACAATTGTTGCTGTTCTTGAGCCCATCGTTGCAGCCACTTTGTAGATCCATCTTGTTGAGGGTCTTCCTCTTTTTTGCTGACCCTCTACTTTACCAAGCATAATGTACTTCTTCAGAGACTGGTCCCTCATGATAACATGTCCAAAGTACGAGAGACAAAGTGTCTCCATCCTAGCTTCTAAGGAGCATTCTGGCTGTACTTCTTCTGAGACAGGCTTGTTTGTTCTTCTGGCAGCCCATGGTATATTCAGTATTCCTCACCAATACCACAATTCAAAGGCGTCAATTCTTCTTCAGTCTTCCTTATTCATTGTTCAGCTTTCACATGCATGTGAGGTGATTGGAAATGCCATGGCTTGGGTCAGGTGCACCTTAGTCCTCAAAGTGACATCTTTGCTTTTTAACACTTTAAAGAGGTCTGTTGCAGCAGATTTGCCCAATACAATAATTCGTTTGATTTGTTGACTGCTGCTTCCATGAATGTTGACTGTGGATCCAAGTAAGACGAAATCCTTGACAACTTCAATCTTTTCTCCATTTATCATGATGATGCTTATTGGTCCATTTGTGAGGATTTTTGTTTTCTTTATGTTGAGGTAAAATCCATACTGAAGGCTGTAGTCTTTGATCTTCATCATTAAGTGCTTCAAGTCCTCTTCTGCTTTCCATAACAAATTATGAACAACATTATTCATTTATTTAATGCATACTTATTAAGCACCAATATGCCAGGCAATGTTCTGGAACTAGGCCAAATCTAGCCTGCCATCTGTTATTGTTAATAAAGTTTTATTGGAACACAGCCACACCCATTTTTTACATATGGCTGCCTTTGTGCTACAACAACAGAATTGAGTAGTTGTGACAGAAACCATGTATTCTCTGAAGCATGAAATATTTATTAACTGGCCCTTTATAGAAAAATTTGCTGAGGCCTGTTCTAGATGTTGAGGATACATTGTTGCTCAAGACATACAAGGTCTCCATCTTTATGGAGCAAATATATATAGGGTTTGCCTTCTCATATCCAGTTGCTGGGTGATTCCTACCTCTGGTCAGGCTGCCTGATATTTATCTGCATGGGCTTCCAGGTCTACACAGCATAGTAAGTTCATACAAGGAGGGTCACACCATTGCAACCCTAGTTCAATGTCTTTATGGACTTAATTTAGAAAGGATTTCATAGCCATCAAAGTGAACTTCATACATTTGGTTATGTCTTGTACTTGGCTCCTGGCCCTTTTTTGGTCATGGATAATTCAAGTTATCTTTGCTGTGTTATCTATTCACACTGCTGTTTTCTTGCTTCTAATCATCTTCCATAAGGTTGTGCCAATTTTCTTGCTCTGTATTCCCATACTATTTTGATTATTTTGAAAACTGAATGTGTTACCTGTGGCTGAAATAGTAATAGCTTTTTTCCCCCATTTAAATATTTGTATCCACTCCATTTAGTTCTTCATTTTTGTTCCTAAAATTATATAGATGTAAATTCAGAATACAGAAATTCCTTCAGTTAGGTTGAGGTTACTCATTACAGATCTCACTCAACGGGCAAAGTAATGCAGTGCATTTGTTTAACACTCCACACACCCTCTGCTGCAGATGACATCGTGTCAACGTCTGATTATAAGTATCAAGATTAGAGCCTTCCTGTAACACAGCCATTGGGAGTTCAGCTCGTCTGCCTAGAAATATGCTGTCATCAGTAGGTGGACTATTAATATAATGGGAAGTAATGAAGTAGGGGGTAAAGGTATAAGAGCCTCATGGCAGGAGAAATTTATGGTGTGGAGAACTTTATAATGAGAACGAAGTATACAGTAGTAAATTTATCAAAGGGTCGAATTGAAAATCTATTGAGTATGGTGTGTGCTCGTTGACTTCGCCTTCAGTTCAATCAAGACTGAGAGACTTAGTGTGGCCTCATTTAGTTTATTAGTTATTAGTTTATTCTTCTTGACTTTGTACTCGTGTGGGGTGTGCGTGGGTGTTTCCTTCCTTTCTTCTCTTCCTCTCTCCTTCCTTTCCTCTCTCCCTCCCTTCTTCCTTCCCTTCTTTTCTCCTTCCTTCCTTCTCTTTTTCTTTGTTTCTTTTCTTCCTTTCTTCTTTCCTTCCTTCCACAAACAATTACTGAGTGCTCACTATGTATTGGATTCTGAGCAAGATGCTGGGAATACAACTCTGATACAGAGAGACATAATCTTTATCCTCATAGATCTTATGTTTTCACAAGGGAGATGGACAAGAAAAAATGCAATTATTGGAGGAGGCTGTGGAAGAATATGGGGGGGGGAGCCTCAGCCAGGTGCTAAGATTTTTCTTCCAGTTAAAATGCACTAAACTCTGCCCCCCGCCCCAAAAAAAACAAAAAACAAAAAAACAAAACAAAACAAAACAAACCCACTGCGGCTGAGTTGATTCTGTCTCACAGCAACAATATAGAATACAATAGAGGTGCCCCATAGGGTTTTCAAGGTTGTAATCTTTATGGAAGCAAACTGCCACGTCTTTTTCCCATGGAGCAGCTGGTGGCTTCGAACTGCCGACCTTTTGGTTAGCAGCAGAGAACTTAACCACTGTGCCACCAGGACTCCTTTAAAATGCATTAGTAATGATATAATCATTCTTTGATTAATATGAACTTCATTAGTTCAATTTTTCTGTTCATACCAATGAGCTTTCTAAATGACTAGGTAAGTAATTAACAGCATCCAAGAAGAGTAAAATGATAACTAGACAGTATAATCAGGGCCTAGCATCTTTAGACTGGTGCTTTGACCCTAGTAACTAGCAATTAAAACACTGTCTTCTTTCAAGGCAACACTTGATTAGCTTCATGTTATTCTGTATAGTAAACTTGCATTTTTGAAAGAAATTCCGACTCAAAATTTTTACTAGGGTTCTCTAAGATTCTGTTTTTTAGCAATTACAATTGAGAGACATTCCTCCCCCCTCTCCTCCACCCCACCAGCATTGATCACTAGAGAGTTGGAAGGCTGGTGGATGTATCATAGAGTGTGGACAGCTTTCTAGAAATTGTCATTACTCCTGATTACTTGTATCAAAGCAAGGGCAATGATGGTAAATAATAACAGCAAAAGCAGTAGAAATAGCTAACATTCTCATGGTGCTAAGTTATAAGTGCTTTATATGTACTAACTCATTAACCCTCACAATAGCTTTATTACAGTCTCCATTTTTATATATGAGGTTACTGAGGTCCACAGCTGGTAAGTGATTGAGCTGGGGCATTCAAACCTAGGTTCTAAGTTATACACTTTTAAATGCTCTGCTCTACTGCCTGCCATAGCAGCGTAACACAGGACAGTTTTGTGGTGTTGAGGGAAGAGCATAGTCCTAGGAAATAGTTGACCTCCATCAACAAGTCTTTTGCCTTGGTTTGTTCTTATTGTTAGCTGCCTTTGACTCAGCTCAGACTCGTGGAGACCCCATGTACAAAAGAACAAAATATTGCCTGGTCCTGTGCCATCTTGCATGATTGTCTATACACTCAAGTTCATTGTTGCTGCCACTGTGTTTTTTGAGTAACTTCTGATCTAGAGGGATCATCTTCCAGCACTGTTTTGGACAATATTCTGTTGTGATCCATATGATTTTCATTGACTAATTTTCAGAAGTAGATCACCAGGATTTTTTTCCTAGTCTGTCTTAGTCTAGAAGCTCTGCTGAAACCTGTCCACCATGGGTGACTCTGTTGGCATTGGAAATACCGGTAGCATAGCTTCTAGCATCATAGCAACAAGCAAGCCATGACAGCATGACAAACTGACAGATGAGTGGTAGTGCCTTGGTTTATGTATCTAAATTTGGGGATTGAGATATATTGATATTCTACAAAGCATGTTTACTAGACATGTTCTATAAAAAAGGGCTTGTGCAATTAAATAAGCTTAAGAAGTGCTTCAAAGTGTATCTCCCCCTTGGAAAGTCACAGTATTCTAAAAAGCCTTGCAGTAGATACACCTAGGGAACATTGATGGTTTGGTGGTAGAATTCTTGCCTTCTATGAAGGAGACCTGGGCTCGATTTCAGGCCAATGCACATGCACAGCCACCACCTAACTGTCAGTGGAGGCTTGTGTGTTGCTATGATGCTGAACAGGTTTTAGTGGAGCTTCTAGACGAAGACAGACTAGGAAGAAAGGCCTGGTGATCTACTTCTGAAAATCAGCCAATGAAAATCCTATGGATTACAATGGTCTGATCTGAAGTCCAATCATGGGAATGACATCAGACTGAGCAGTGTTTTGTTTTGTAGTGCTTAGAGTCACCATGAATTGGGGACTGACTCAATGGCAGCTAACAATAACCACAAAAACATCTAATTTTGTTTAATCCAACTCTTCTGAAGCTTTTGACTGAAAGATACACGTTTTTTGGAGCAAAATGGAGGGGATAATATACTTTAACACCCTAGACAGGTGTTGTTATGTTGTTAAGTGCCGTTGAGTCGGTTCCGACTCATAGCAACGGTATAGGACAGAGGAGAACTGCCCTATAGGGTTTCCAAGAGTGGCTGGTGGATTTGCACTGCCAACCTTTTGGTTAGCAGCTGAGCACTTAACCACTACACCGTCAGGGCTCCTAGAGAGATAGTGTTTCATAAAATCACTTACAGAAACTCTGGACTGTATAACCTCTAATCTCTCAACCTCAAAATGACTATGATTGTAAACATAAATCATCTATTTCCCTGCATTTGCAAATCTATATCTCCAATGTTGACATCAAATGGACTGAGAATTTAATGAACCCACATAATGTATAATACTAAGGGTAGAACGTTTACTTTATATTCTTGACAAACAAGCACAGATCAGTAGTATCAAATTTACAGTGTGAAGCCCTTCCAACTGGTTTTCAGGCATGTATTATTTACGCTCCCCATCAAGCTAAAGTAGAACCTGCCTTAACCATAGCTTATTAGAAGGTTTAATGGCAATAATTTTCTGTTGAAGTTAACTGAATTACAGTTTTGCTTGCAAATGGGTCTACATTGTAACATCTCTGAGGGCTTGGTGTTAATAATAGAAAATAAAGCTCCCAATGTTTGTTTCAACTTACATGAAGTTTTCTGCAAAGATCTGCCTCTAGCACAAGAGTTTTCTAAGTTGTACCCTTACTCTTTTTCCTAGCTGTTTCAGGAGTAGTTAGTTGAAAGCTAAACTCTGTGAATGCTAGATTTTTGTGTGAAGTCATTGTTCCATGTGTATTTGTGAAAACACACGCACAGGGAGTGCTTGCCCAACCTCCTTTGTGCGATGTAGTTCAAGGCCATAAATGGATCACAGCACTGCTTTTAGAGCGAATGCATTGAAGCCTCTTATAATACAGTCATTGAGGGCAAGAGAACCTTTTCCAATTTCAGCCCACAATCAAGAAGTAAGAAATTAGAGTTGGTAGAGGTGCTCTTCATGAACATTTCAGGTGGTGAAATTGAAATGGTGCAACTTATTATCTCCAAGTTACATCCACAATCTAGAAGCAAGAAATTAGTCTTGCTAAGTGAAAAGATGTCTTCCTGCAGAACTGAATAAATGGGCAATTTGACAAAGTGTCACTGTAATAGGACTGGTTAGCGAAGGCCTTTAGAAACGAATCACTCTGTAATGAATGAACTATAGTGGGCTAAAAAACGGAAGAAGAAATATCTTGTGCGGAAACACTGAACCTGGTCCTTCTCTCATATAAGAATTTTTAATGGCTCTAGTAAGCATTGAAAAGATAACTTAATGGGATAAGTTGGCCTCTTTTACGGAGTTTTTAGCTAGCTCACTCTTGCAGTTTCCAGTTGAAGATCTAACTGCTAGTGGCTTAAATTGAAATTCTTGACAGACATTTCACAGTGCCCTCTTCTTTGTTAAAGACAAAATATAGATCTCTAGCTGAGCAAGAGACCCTTTTCATTTTAGGAAGTGCAGGGCTGCCTGGGCACTAATTATGCACCTGGCCCAAGGAGGGTCGGTATACTAAATTGGTCTGAGAAAGATTAGTAACTTACTATCGTAATCTGAAAGTGGAAAGGGGCAGCAACATCCCACGAAAACCCACAACTTAGGCGATTCTCTGACTGGGGTGGTGCATATAATTGGAACTTCATTTTTTAGGGGCTTCACTTTCTAGCTGCATGTCTCAGGCCAATTCTCTTCGCCTCAGTTTTCTCATCTATAAGACGGGGATCGTGAAATGTGCCTCTGGCAGGAATGTTGTCAGGATCACAAGAAGTAGCATATGTGGTTATTGTTGTCGTGTGCCATCAAGTCATTGCCATCGAGTCGACTGTGACTTATAGCAACCCTTTATGACAAAGTAAAACTAGAACTGCCCCATAGGATTTCCTAGGCTGTAATCTTTACCGGAGTAGATCACCAGGTCTTTTCTCTCGTAGAGCAGCTGGTGGGTTCAAACTACTGACCTTTTGGTTAGCAGCCAAGCACTTACCCATTGAGTCGCCAGGGCTGCTTAGCATACATGTGGAGCGCTGGACTTACTTCTATTGCTCTGAAACATTAGGTGTGATTTTAGCAGTTGCACAGAGATTCAAACAGTTTTCATCAAGCTTGTAAATTCAGGGAAGAATATCCAGCTGGTTCATCAGCAGAGCCTTTGTAGGTCCTTAAAAAAAAAAAAAAAAAAGAATTGTTTCTTAAAAGAGAAAGGCAATACAATTGTTGAAATTGCTGCAGTGATTCCCTTCATGGTTATGTTACATTGCACCCAGGTTCTTAAATATATCTTTTAGTTTCTGGCTTATTATGGTTTAAGAACATAAAGAAGAGGAAGAAGACTCAGCATGAGGTTGATGGTTGAGTGGTAACTGTAATTTTCCATATAACAGAATCTTTGCGAATATAAAAGCTACCTTCCGGTTATGCAAAAGTTTAATGAAATATAGGCACAAAGTGGTGTTTTTCTATCCAACAAAGAGCAAGTGCAGTAGCAGAATTTAGCATGTTGAGTTATTCTTTCCAAAATCAACCACCTAAGGACTGAAGAATGGTTTAAAACAGAATTTCTAGGCGTTCACTTTTGAGGGAACAAAATAGAGTGTATAGCTAAACTGGGTAGCTGTAGCGTAATTTGGTAATGTTTCTATTTGTTGAAGAAATGTCAAATATTTGCAGGAATGGCAAGGGGCAAAACATAGGCCTCATCTGTATGCAACATAGTCACAACATGAAATTATAAGCTCAAAGATATGATTTCTGAAAAGATTGAATTAACATTGGGAAAATTAGATCCCAATTTGCATAAATCTGGGGAATGCCGTTGCATGACAAAGCTAGCAATTTGGGACAATTGGTAGCAGGGAAGTCACACAGCATGTCAGAGCTCTGCCTCACTCCTGCAAGTAAGGAGGCAGCAGTCCACTCTTTGTGGAAGGGTCTGGGAATCAGCATAGTTCAGGTTCCTTTCCTAAGTCAAAGCTCCCCAAAATAAAAGGAGGCACCTTAGAAATGCTGCTTGAAAAATGAGGGGCAAGTTCTGACATTAGCTATTTGTTGTGAATTTTCCTCTGAGAGAGGAGTGTAATTATCTGCTCAACACAAAATCTTGTAGCCATTTTACCTAACTATAGTTACGCTTAGGTGACCTCTGATTCCTTGAGCTTTCAAGAAGGAGAACAGGGAACACAACCTGGAGCGAATCAAAGCTTTTGCTTGGAAACCAGGAACCTGCTGACATGTTCCTGGGGTCTTGTGATCATTTTATATACAGAAAGTTTAGGTGGAAAGAAAAAAAAATCACTAACATTCACAGAACCAACAAGCTGGTCTCTCTTCTTAGGTGCCTGATGTGTTACATTTACAACTAAAACGGGGCTTTCCTGTGTTACATGCATATTAACCGCTAAGGGTGCAGGAGTGGAGGAGCAGAGATGAATAGCAAATCATGGGTGTGAAATGTTGAAGATAACAAGGGCACTCATGATACGTTGTGAGGATAGAAGAAGAAGGACGTGAATAAGGGTTCATTTGCATGTCTTCCTCTGTATTTAAGAGATAATCTCTGTGCAGCTGGGATGTGTTGTACGTTAAGAAATACATTATATCAGTGCATTGCAAAAGGAGTTTGATTTAGGAAAGTGATGTCTGATATACCAGAAAAGGCTGTTCCAACTTAGGTAAAAGGATCCTTGCAATGAAAGACACGGAGGTTGAAAGTGAGTCAGTTTCCTGGCTGCTGAGATGGTGGTTCCTGCTTTCACCGCAGGCAATTATATTGACACTGTAGAATTCTACACCAAACCTTCTCACATAACATGAATTGTGTTTTTCCCAAGGATTCTTTTTCATGCCCGGAGGCCTGCGTCAACCTGTGCCACATTCATAAAAACAAATGTAAAACATCAAAGTTAACAATTAATGTAGGTAAACATTTCTCCCCCTCTCAACAAAACAGTTCTCCTTTTATTAAATTAACAAACAAACAAACACTAGAACACAGTAACGACGGTTATAAGGATTCTAGGAGCCACACAATGGAAGTAGAAATGGCTGATTTCTCACTATATATCAGGTAAAATTGATTCTTGTGCTTCAAATCCCTGAATAATTCATAGTCTCATCTTATGGAGCATGCAATTTATAACTAAGACAATACTTGATGAAAAAAAAATAGAGTGCTATAGGAGAAAAGAGGATGGGGCAGTAATTTTTAGCTGGAAGGAGAGACAACAGGGGAAACTACAGAGAAGGGGACATTAGAACTGGACAATTAAGAATGAATATGATTCTCTTTTTTAGAAAAGTAATGATAGACATTTTGAAAAAGGGACTAGAATAAGTAGAAACAATTTTATGTTGTGAACATTTATGGTGTGTTTAAGGAAAAAACAAGTTGATCTGTGTGGCTAGAATACAGAGTACATGAGTAGGTGAAGGGGCTAAAGATGTAATTGGAAGGTAAATTCGAGTAATATTGTAAAAGGTCCTTGCAAGTAAGTCATGCTGTTAGATTTGGATTTCATTAAAACCGCCAAGGGTTTTAAGCACAGCAGTGATGTGATCGGTCTCTGCAGAGTAAAGGCTACATCTGAGATTGACTTCTTCATTGCAAATACCTTTTTTCACCAACATAAAACGGTAACTATACATGTGAAACTCTACCGATGGAATACACAGGAATCAAATTGACTACATTTGTGGAAAGAGACGATGGAAAAGTTCAGTATCATCAGTCAGAACAAGGCCAGGGGCCGACTGCAAAACAGATCATCAACTACTCATATGCAAGCTCAAGTTGAAGCTGAAGAAAATTAGAACAAGTTCATGAGAGTTCAAGTATGACCTTGAGTATATTCCACCTGAATTTAGAGATCATCTTACGAATAGATTTGATGCATTGAACACTAATGACAAAAGACCAGACAAGTCATGGAATGACATCAAGGACATCACACATGAAGAAAGCAAGAGGTCATTAAGAAGACAGGAAAGAAAGAAAAGACCAAAATGGATATCAGAAGAGCCTCTGAAACTTGCTCTTGAACGTCGAGTAGCTAAAGCAAAAGGAAGAAACGATGAAGTAAAAGAGCTGAGCATAAGATTTCAAAGGGCATCTCCAGAAGACAAAATAAAGTACTATAATGTAATGTGCATAGGCCTAGAGCTAGAAAACCAAAAGAGAAGAACACACTCAATATTTCCTAAGCTGAAAGAACTGAAGAGAAAATTCAAGCCTCCAGTTGCAATAGTGAAGGATGCTACTGGGAAAATATTAAACGACGCAGGAAGCATCAAAACAAGATGGAAGGAACACACAGAGTCACTGTACCAAACAGTATTGGTCGATGTTCAACCATTTCAGGAGGTAGCATATGATCAAGAACTGATGGTACTGAAGGAAGAAATTCAAGCTGCACTGAAGGCATTGGTGAAAAACAAGTCTCCAGGAATTGACAGAATACCAACGGAGATGTTTCAACAAACGGACGCTGTGCTGGAAGTGCCTAGTCATCTATGCCAAGAAGTTTGGAAGACATCTACCTGGCAAACCGATTGGAAGAAATCCATATTGTGCCCATTGTAAAGAAAGGTGATCCAACAGAATGCGTAAATTATCGAACAATATCATTAGCATCGTACACAAGTAAAACTTTGCTGAAGATCCTTCAAAAGCGGTTGCAGCAGTGCATAGACAAGGAATTGCCAGAAATTCAAGCTGGATGTGGAAGAGGACATGGAATGAGGGATATCACTGTTTATGTTGGATCTTGGCTGAAAGAAGAGAATAGCAGAAAGATGTTTACCTGTGTTTTATTGACTATGCAAAGACATTCGAATGTGTGGATCATAACAAATTATGTATAACATTGCAAAGAATGGGAATTCCAGAACACTTAATTGTGCTCATGAGGAACCTGTACATAGATCAAGAGGCAGTCATTCGAACAGAACAAAGGAATACTATGTACTATGTAGTTTAAAGTCAGGAAAGGTTTTTGTCAAGGTTGTATCCTTTCACTGTATTTATTCAATCTGTATGCTGAGAAAATAATCTGAGAATCTGGACTATGAGAAGAAGAGCCGGGCATCAGGATTGAAGGAAGTCTCATTAACAACCTGTGTTATGCAGGTGACACAACCTTGCTTGCTGAAAATGAAGAGAACTTGAAGAACTTACTTTGAAGATCAAAGACTACAGCCTTCAGTATCGATTTCACCTCAGCATAAAGAAAACAAAGATCCTCACAAATGGACCAATAAGCAACATTATGACAAACGGAGAAAAGATTGAAGTTGTCAAGGATTTCATTTTCCTAGGATCCACAATCAACATCCATGGAAGCAGCAGTCAAGAAATCAAACAGCATACTTCATTGGGCAAATCTGCTACAAAAGACCTCGTAAAAGTGTTAAAAAACAAAGATGTCACGTTGAGCACTAAGGTGTGCCTGACCCAAGCCATGGTATTTTCAATAGCCTCACATGCATGTGAAAGCTGGACAATGAATAAAGAAGATTGAAGAAGAATTGATGCCTTTGAATTATGGTGTTGGTGAAGAATATTGAATATACCATAGACTGCCTAAGAATGAACAAATCAGTCTTGGATGAAGTACAGCCAGAATACTCCTTAGAAGCAAAGATGGTGAGACTTCGTCTCTCATACTTTGGACATTTTATAAGGAAGGACCAGTCCCTGGAGAGGTAAAGTAGAGGATCAGTGAAAAAGAGGAAGATCCTCGAGGAGATTGATTTACACAGTGGATGCTACAATGTGCTCAAGCATAGCAACAATTGTGAGGATGGTGCATGACTGGGCAGTGTTTCATTTGTTGTATGTAGGGTCGCTGTTAATTGGAACTGCTTTGATAGCACATAATAACAACATGGGATGGTTAGGTGAAAATGTTAAGTAGACATTTGGAAGGTGGTTTTGGAACCCTGGAGAGATCAGAGTTGGAGAAATAGATTTGGATGTCACTAACATAATGGTTAGTTAAGGTAGTGAGAGATAATGAAACCACCAAGAAAGAATGTATAGAGAGGAAACAAGTATACTAAGGTGACGCCCTGAGGAGAACCTCACATTTGTTGGACAGGCTAAAGAAGATGAACCAGAGGAAGGAACTGTAATAAATGACAGAGAGGCAATAAAATAATCAGCATAAAATAGTGTTTTGGAGAGTAATATAGAATAGAGTTTCAAGAAGAGGAAGTGCTCAATGATGGCAGATCTTGCAAAGAAATCACATTGCATAAAGACAATTTTCTGTTTTCTTTCTAGAAAGAAACTTTGTATGTTCTCCAAGTATGCTTACCTATCCACTGGACCACAGTATCTACTGTCCCCATTGTGTGAATTAAACAAATAAGCCCTTCCCTGAAGTTGAAAGCAGCACTTAGAGTTTGGCAAAAAGAGCTTCTCTTGTCTCTTTGCCCAAACAACCCTGTGCAAAGCACGAGCAGCAAAATCTTATGTGGCTCTGCAAAACCAGGTACAGTAGTAAGGGGGTAAATTAATGATTATGAATTGGCACAAGAGTGTAGGAGAAGGAGATGGAGGAATTGAGGTGGTACTTAGTATTTATTTAAAATGCTAGTCCTTTCGTCCAAGTTGGGTAGAGAATGATGCAAAAAGAAGAGGCTCGCTGATTCAAAGAAGAGAAGAAGTCAATAGAGATCTTGATGAGATCAAAGAGCAGATTTTCTAAAGACTGATAGGGGTGAAAAATTGATTACAAGATCAATGGAAATAGATTCTGGAGAAGTAAGGGTTTGACATGGAGGATGTCATGAAATGATGAGGTCAGAGTGTTGAGTGGTTCAATCAAAATATATGTTGAAATCACTCAGGATGACAGTAGGCAATTGAGTAGAAAAGACAACTGTGATCCTTAAGGAATGTGAGAGAGTGATGGTGGGAGGGATTTGTCAATAAGAGAATGAAGTTAGCAAGATTGTGGTATAACCTGATGACATAGGCTTCAACAGATGGGTGAAGATCTTGGGTAATTTTTTTTATGCATGACTAATTTATAATTTTAATTTAATTTTATTTTTATTGTACTTTAAGTGAAAGTTTACAATTCAAGTTAGTATCTCATACAAAAATTTATACGTACATTGTTATGTGACCCTAATTGCTCTCCCTATACTGTGACAGCACACTCCTCCTTTCCACCCCTGATTTCCCATATCCATTCAACCAGCTCCTGACCCTCTCTGCCTTCTCATCTCACTTCCAGACCTGCCCATTTGGTCTCATGTATCTACTTAAGCTAAGAAGCACACTCTTCACGAGTATCATTTTATGTCCCATAGTCCAGTCCAACTTTGAAGAGTTGGCCTTGGGAATGGTTTTAGTGCTGGGTTGACAGTCTGGGGGCCATACTTTCTGGGGTTCCTCCAGCTTCAGTCAGACCATTAAGTCTGATCTTTTTACTAGAATTTGAGTTCTGCACCCCACTTTTCTCCTGCTCCATCAAGGCCTCTGTTGTGTTTCCTGTCGTGGCAGTCATTGGTGGTGGCTGGGCACCATCTAGTTCTTCTGGTCTCAGGCTGATACAGTCTCTGGTTCATGTGGCCTTTTCTGTCTCTTGGGCTAATACTTTCCTTGTGATTTTAGTGTTCTTCATTCTCCTTTATTTGAGGTGGTTTGGGACCAATTGATGCATCTTAGATGGCCGCTCGCTAGACTTTAAGGCCCCAGACGCCGCTCACTGAAGTAGGATGCAGAACATTTTCTTAATAAACTTTGTTATGCCAATTGACCTAGATGTCCCCTGAAAGCATGGTCTCCAGACCCTCACTCCTGCTACTCTGTCCCTCAAAGTGTTTTGTTGTATTCAGGAAACTTCTTAGCTTTGGTTTAGTCCAGTTGTGCTGACTTCCTCTGTAGTGTGTGCTGTCCTTCTCTTCACCTACAATAATTCTTGTCTACTATCTAGTTAGTGAATAACACTCTCCTCCCTCCCCACCCTAGTAACAATCAAAGAATATTATCTTCTGTGTTAAAACCTTTTCTTGAGTTCTTATAATAGTGGTCTTATACAATATTTGTCCTTCTGTGAGTGACAAAATTCACTCAGCATAATGACCTCCAGATTCTTCCATGTTATATAAGATGTTTCATGCATTAATCCCTGTTCTTTATCGTTGTGTAGTATTCCGTTGTGTGAATCTACTATAATTTGTTTATTCATTTGTCTGTTGATGGGCATCTAGGTTGTTTCTATCTTTTTGCTATCATGAACAGTGCTGCAGTGAACACGGGTGTGCATGTATCTATTCATATGATGGCTCTTATTTCTCTCTGATATATTCCAAGGAGTGGGATTGCTGGATCATATAGTAATTCTATTTCTAGCTTTTTAGGGAAGCACTTAATAGATTTCCAAAGTGATTGTACTGTTTTACATTCACACCAACAGTGTATAAGTGTTCCAGTCTCTCCACCTCTCCAGATTTATTATTTTGTGCTTTTTGGATTAACGCTAGCCTTGCTAGGGTGAGATAGTATTCCATTGTAGTTTTGATCTGCATTTCTCTAATGGCTAATGATTGTGAGCATTTCTTCATGTGTCTATTAGCTGCCTGAAGTGCCTGTTCATATCCTTTGCCCGTTTTTTAATTGGGTTATTTGTCTTTTTGTTGTTGAGGTTTTGCAGTATCTTGTAGATTTTAGAGGTTAGATGCTGATTGAATTTGTTGTAGTCAAATATTTTTTCCCAGTCTGTCTTTTACTCTTTTGATGAAGTCTTTTGATGAGCATAAGTGTTTGATTTTTAGCAGCTCCCAGTTATCTAGTTTCTCTTATGGCATTTGTGCATTGTTACTTATGGTTCTAATTCTATTTATGCCATGTATTAGGGTTCCTAGTGTTGTACCTATTTTTTCTTCCATGATCTTTATCATTTTTGATTTTACATTTAGGTCTTTGATCCATTTTGAGTTAGTTTTTGTGCATGGTGTGAGGTATGGGTCTTGTTTCAGTTATTT
>NW_004444037.1:2150670-2243160 GCF_000243295.1 Trichechus manatus latirostris | reverse complement strand
TAGTTTTTGAGCAAGGTGTTGTTCAGTTTCCATGTGTTTGATTTTTTTTTTTCCTTGCTTTTTCTGTTATTGATTTCTACTTTTATAGCCTTATGGTCAGAAAAGATGCTCTGTAATATTTTGATGCTTTGGATTTTGTTAAGGCTAGCTCTATGGCCTAATACGTGGTCTATTCTGGAGAATGTTCCATGTGCTTTGGAAAAGAAAGTATACTTGGCTGCTTTTGGGTGGAGTGTTCAGTGTATGTCCATGAGATCAAGTTGGTTGATTGTAGCATTTAGCTCTTCCATGTCTTTGTTGAGCTTCTTTCTGGATGTTCTGTCCTTCACCAAAGTGGTGTGTTGAAGTCTCCTACTACAGTATTGTCGAGCTGTCTATCTCTTTTTCCAATGTTGTTAGAGTTTGTTTTATGTATTTTGGAGCCCTGTCATTGGGTGAGTAAATGTTTTTTATATAGTTGTGTCCTCCTGGTGTATTGACCCTTCAGTCATTACATAGTGTCCTTCCTTATGCTTTGTGGTAGATTTTACTTTAAAGTCTGTTTTGTGTGAGGTTAATATTGCCAGTCCTGCTCTTTTCTGAGTGTTGTTTGCTTGATATATTTTTTTCCATCCTTTGAGTTTTAGCCAGTTTGTGTCTTTAAGTCTAAGGTGTGTCTCTTGTAGGCAGCATGTAGACAGATTGTGTTTTTTTATCCATTCGGCCACTCTCTGTCTCTTTATTGGTGGATTTAGTCCATTTACATTCAGCGTAATTATTGATAGGTATGAATTTAGTGCCGTCATTTTGAAGTCTTTATGTGTTGTTGACAGTTTCTTTGTTCCACTTAATTTTCTGTTCTGAGTGATTTTTCCTTATGTATTTTCTTTTCATCTTTTCATTGTTGTTGATTTTGTATTTGTTGAGTCTTTATATTTTTCTTGTTTTTTATTTTGATGTGTAGGATTGTTAGTTTCCTTTGTGGTTACCTTAATATTTACCCTTATTTTTTAAAGTTTAAACCAGTGTTTTATTTCTTTATACTGTCTTGACTTCCTCTCCATATGAAAAATCTATGTCTACATTTTTTAGTCCCAGTTTTTGTTTTAAGGTTGTCATCTTTTACATACTGAATCTCTGTTTCCCTATTTTCAGTGTTTTAGCTTTGATTTATTTTTATTACTCCCCTATCTGAGTTGATATCTGGTTGCTTTGTCCTGTGTTCTAGTCTTGGGTTGTTATCTGATGTTATTGATTTTCTAACTCCAGGACTCCCTTTAGTATTTCTTGTAATTTTGGTTTGGCTTTTGCAAATTCCCTAAACTTCCGTTTATCTGGAAATGCCCTAATTGTGCCATCATATTTGAGAGACAGTTTTGCTGGATATATAATTTTTGGCTGGCAGTTTTTTCCTTCAAGCTTTTATATATGTCATCCCATTTCCTTCTTGCCTACATTGGTTTCCACTGAGTAGTCTGAGTTTTGTCTTATTGACTCTCCTTTGTAGATAACTTTTTGTTTATCCCTAGCTGCTCTTAAAATTCTCTCTTTATCTTTGGTTTTGGCAAGTTTGATTATAATACGTCTTGGTGACTTTCTTTCAGGATCTATCTTATGTGGGGTTCAATGATCATCTTGGGTAGATATCTTCTCATCTTTCATGATATCAGAGAAGCTTTCTGCCAATAAATCTTCAACAATTCTCTCTGTATTTTCTGTTATCCTCCCCGTTCTGGTATTCCAATCACTCTAGGTTATTCCTCTTGATAAAGTCCCACATATTTCTTAGGTTTTCTTATTTTTTTAAATTCTGTTGTCTGATTTTTCCTCAAATAAGTTGGTGTCAAGTGCTTTATCTTCAGTCTCACTAATTCTGACTTCCATTGCCTCAATTCTGCTCCTATGACTTTCTATTGAGTTGTCTAATTCTGAAATTTTATTGTTAATCTGCCAGATTTCTGATTGCTGTCTCTCTATGGATTCTTGCAGCCTATTAAATTTGTCATTATGCTCTTCTTTAATCTTCTTAAGTTTCTCTATTGCTTCATCCGAGTTTTGCTTAATTTCCTTACTGATCTCGTGAAGAATTCTGTATATTAGTATTTTGTGTTCTGTCTCCAGTAATTCCAGAAATTATCTTATCCTGAAAAATTTCTTGATTCTTTATTTTGGGAGCTTGCTGAAGCCATCATGGTCCACCTTTTTATGTGATTTGATTTTGACCTTTGTCTCTGAGCCATCAAGAACTTATTATATTTATTTATTTTATGTTTGCTTAGTGCATCCTAGCTTCTTGTTTTGTTTTGATATGCCCAAATAGGTTGCTCGTGTGAGCTAGCCTGATCACTGTCTCCCCTAAATCTCCAATGTCCTACCAGCAGATGGCAAGAACTGTCACTAAGTATGTGAGCCCAGGAGTTCACCCACTTCTCCTGTGTGTATTCAGCTCAGGTGTCCAGGTAGTCGATCACCAAGTGTGTGATGCAGGCTCTCACCTACAGTCCTAGACAGGCATGGGTGATTGGTGTAGGTACAGGCATCAGGCTGCAGCAGCAGGACACATGCTGAGCAAGGCAGGGGGCCGACAGCCACTCCTGAGTGTCCAAGAGGAAAGCTTGTCCCTGTTCACTAGAGTGTGTAGGTGGGTGGGTTTTGTAGCCGAAGTATGAGCGCCCAGTGCTGTTGGCTGTAAGGACTGGGGAGCACCTCTTAGTCTTGGGCCCCTGTCGCAGGTGGCTAGGTGGCGTGTGTGGAGCCACTAGTCTTCAGGCCTCTGATGTCGGTAGGTGAAGACCCTGCTTAATGGGCATAGCAGTGTCAAATGTCGGGAACCTGCCACTTCACAGCTGAAACAGCTGAAGTTAAACTTTAGGTATATAACCTGTCATACTGTGGTAATAAGGGCCTACTCTGCTGAAATGGGTCCACACAAGTCTATGCAGGGGGAAAGGCACTTGAAGTCCACGGACCCTTATTCCTGTGCCTAGGCAAAGGAACTGTGCCTACCCTGAGTTCCTGGCTTCGGGCAGCCGGCAGATTATTTTTTCCCCAGTTTGCGAATTTGTTCCCTCTCCGAGGCCAGGAGAATGGCTCAGGGTGCATGATAAGTATTACTTCTGACCCACGGGACTCAGCAATCATTGAAGCACTCCTGAACCCAGTGCAGAGCAGGGAGCAAGGGGGTAGATGGGAGAGAGGTTTTTCCCACAGGGGCGTGTTTTTGATCCACACGGAGGCCAGATGCAAGTACTTATCTTTTGCCGATTGAGGGCTGCTTCTCTGGTTCTGGATGTCCAAGTAGACCTCTGCTCCTGGGTCTCTCCTGGTGTGGAAAACACTTCCTGAGCACTACTGCTTGCCTCACTGCTCACCACGAGCTGATCCAGCCTGAAGGGCTCTGGCTACCACCGGGTCAGGTCTGGCAACTCCTTGCTGCTTCCGAACAATTTCTCCCTCCCCTTCCCACTCAGTCCGATTCCTCAACTTTGTCTTTGATGTTCAGGGCTCCTAGATTGTCATATATAATCAATTTGCTTGTTGTTTTTTGGGTCTTTGTTGTAAGAGGAACCACTGGAAGCATCTGACTACTCTGCCATCTTGGCCCCCTCAATTTATAATTTAATAATTCTCTGGGTAATTAAAAATTTTTACTCTATCTTGTTTGGCTATAACGAGCTAAAGAGAATAGATGAGAGAATGTGAATAGTAAAGGAAACAATAAATTTTAAAATGACAATCAGGAAAAGGTGTGGTTTGAGGAGAAATTAAAAATTTTTATTGCTATAGTAGAAGAATAACCAGTTCAAAGCTATATGACTTTTAATGGCATTCTCCCAGGTGGTGAAACTTAGAGTAAGTCTCCTGTGCATTTTTCTTTGGAGGATATTTCAGCTCAACTAGGCGTCTTCACCAAAATGTCCCAATTACAAGAAAACCTCGGATAATCCTGAAGCTTTTTCCTGGGAAAATTTGATATTACATCAGTATGATGCTCTTACTCGTTGTGTCAATGCTTGAGAACTTGAAATGCCAGTTTGCAACTCCTCCTCGATCAGGACTTTTAATCTGGATCTTTGGTTTGGATAACGTATTGGAAAAAGCTGAAAGTCTTGAGCTTACCTTGTCTTTCAAGAAGGCACGTACTTCAACAATGTATGAGAGGAAAAGAAGGAATATAAACTTTTTTTGTTTAACAATCAAATCAAATATTACAAACTCCTGTTCCTTCTCTGCTGTTTCCAAATTCTTAAGAGTAATAAGTGCCAATGACAACAACCAAAAACCAAAACATAGGGATGTGTCAGTGACCATAATTATTGCCTTATTTGTGTTCTGTAATACTAAGTGGCATGACTGGTGACAATGGTATATATACAAAACAAAGAGAGCCCACCTCCTTTCTCCTTGGAGTGGAAGAACTAGATTTGGCTAGGAAAGCGTTAGGGCATGACTGGTTGGTGGAAGCTAGCACTTTGGAGAGATAAGGGGTCAACTGAGGAGAAGAGAAGAGAGCTGAAGGAATGTATTTGCAGGAACACAACCTCTTTCAAAGCTGGGTGGGTGGATGGGAAAGGATTCTAAGACCTACTGTGAACCACATTGCCTTTACTTCATTGGTTTTGACTTAATGATTAAAAACAGATTAAAAAAATAAACAAAAACAAAACCATTGCCATCGAGCTGATTCTGATTCATGGTGATCCCAAGCATTACAGAATAGAACTGAGCTCAGTAGGGTTTTCTTGACTGTAACCTTTACAGAAGCAGATTGCCAGGCCTTTCTTCCATGGTGTCACTGGGTGGGTTCGAACTACCAAACTTCTGATTGGTAGTAGAGTGCTTAGCCATTTAGGCCACCTAGAGACCTTGAAAACAGACTAGGGGTAGCATTTTCAAATTACTTATATTTATTATAAAATTATTTAACATAACAAAACTATCAAATCTAGCTAAACCAAAACTTCCTATTCATGCACACACTGAACACTCATATATTTCTTTCGGGTTAAGAAAGTTTAAGTTACCTTAACCTCTAGGTGGATATTTGCAGTGGTGCCATAGTTGTCTTGTTAAGTATGGATGCTTTGGCCATCATAATGAACGAGATCTCATGAAAGACTCTCTGCAGAGTGAGATCCAGTCTCTCTGTCCACAGACTTGACCTTCAAGCATTTGGAGATGGCCATGAAAGCGTAGGGTTCTTACAGTTAGTGATCCTTAATATGTTCTTCCTAGATATGGTTAGTGCACATGCTGCTACCATCAAACAGTTGGCTATACATTTATCATATATGCAGATTAGGTAACCCTAATGTCCTGGGTCTTAGAGTTATAAGTCGTTCTGCAGTCTCATACACCACAGATCCTGAGAAGCATGGAGAGATGGTCATTTTCCATGGCTAGGCTGGGGTGGGAGGAAATGCCAAGACTGAGAGGAAGTTGCCTTTAGGTCGGCTCTCACAGCCTCTAGGGAGAGACTGTAAGGTTTTGAGAGAATTCAAAGCTTCTTTTCAGAATCTTCTCATCCCATTGCCTGCTGCCTATCCTGTACAACATGGGGTTCTGGACTCATATATCACTGTTTTTCATATTAAATTAAAACATGTACTGCAATTATTTATTAAGTAGACTGAGAGTGCTTTGAAGCATTACGTCTTATTTGTCTTTGCCTTTTTACCACCTACTAGAGTGTTTGGTACCAATAGGTGTTTAGTAATTTTGCTGAATTAAATTTAATTCCCTACCCTACCTGTTAAGAAGATGGATATAAGGCTGAGATAATGATGATGATCATAGATACTCTGTTCAATGTTTGCTATGTTCCAGATGCTGGTCCAAGTGCATGAGTATACATAATGGCTTATTTAATCCTCACAATAATCCTGTAAGGTGGGTTACTATTTCCCCCACTTTACAGATGAGGAAACTAAGGCTAATTAACTTGCTCAAGGTCATCCAATTAATAAGTGACAGAGTTGGTATTAAAACTCAGATGTTCTGGCTTCAAAGTTCAGACTCCCAACTATATACCATATGGCCTCTCAGGAGGTGAAAAGGCTGATTGGAGACAGTATATTATCAACTGTAGTGCTTAATGTTTTTTTTTTTTTTTGTCACATAGATGATTTGTCTCATCTCTTTTTCTTTCTTTTATATCTAAGTTCTTCCCTTTCAGCATTTGACTCTGAGCAAATGTCTTTCTTCCATCTTAAACTAACTGACTAACTAACTTCTCTAACCATACACCCTTCTCTAGTTTCCGGGACCTATCAGAAATACCAAATCAGTTACTTTTGGGCAATAGCTTTTCCCAGCACTAAGACCTAGAGAAAAATCTCTGATCTGTCTTCATAAAGAGGTATGGTGTGAGATAGCAGACAACTGCTTCAAGGACATGTTGACAATGGCTATATTATAGGCTGTTCTTATAGGGTTTCTCAGTGTGGTCTGAAGTTATAAAGACAAAGTGTTGTTCATTAAAGGCAATTTTAAGGTGGTATCAAAACAGTGTGTTCTGAATTTGTAACTCTCTGATAGTTGCTTGAACTGAATGCCTAGTTCTTATGTAGCCTACCTGATCATGCTATATCTTTCTGAACACCTACAACATTTCTTCTTTTTCCATTCACTGGCACTGATGACATTCATACCAATGCAGGCCCTTAAGTTTCTAGTTTAAGATATAGGTCATCCTGGGAGATTTTATTGGCTATGTGGCATCCTTCATGCCATGGGAGTCTAGAAGTGTCCGAGGCAAAACTGACTCAGAGAAATTGTCAAAAATTTTTTTGTAACCTCTAAAATTAAGACAACAACTGAAGTTTCATTCCAATGGTTTCTTCTCCTTCCCAACATAGTACCAAAACCACATATCTGCATGGCCAAGAGAAGAGAGGTTGGAGGGAAACTCATCAGACAATATTACTACAATGACCTTAACTTTTTACTGAGAAAATGATTTCTGTTCCTATCTTATCCACACGATTCTTAATATTTTAACATTCCCATCCTTAAATCTTAAAGAATCTAGACAGTTTAAGCTATCTTGGCTCCTATTGCTAAACCTAAAAAATATATATATAATTTACGACTTATTAAGACATCCAATTTCTGGAACTGCTATGTTCAGCATAATTTCTGTGTGTGCATGTGTGTGTGTTCATTTTCCATAATGTCTTAAGATTTTTTAGCTATTTAAACATTTTTACTGACCCATAAAATGTAACTGGTTTTTCCTCTATCCACTGTTGCCAATGAGGTGACAAGGTACCATAAAAGTGAGTGTCAGTAATTGAAGTCGTGCAATAACCATTTTTCAAATCACTGTCATGGATTAAATTGTGTCCCTCAAAAATATGTGTATCAATTTGGCTAGGCCATGATTCCCAGTATCCTCTGATTGTCCACCATTTTGTCATCTGATGTGATTTTCCTATATGTTGTAAACCTATCTCTAAGACGTTAATGAGATGAGAATAGTGGCAGTTATGTTAATGAGGTAAGACTCAATCTACAAGATTAGATTGTGTTTTAATCCAATCTCTTTTGAGATATAAAAGAGAGAATCTAGCAGAGAGACGTGGGAACCTCATACCACAAAGAAAGCAGCACCAGGAGCAGACCCAAGGTTCCTGCATGGAGGAGCTCCTAGACCAGGGGAATATTGATGACAAGGACCTTCCTCCAGATCCGATAGAGACAGGAAGTCTTCCCCTGGAGCTGGCACCTTGAATTCTGACTTCTAACCTCCTAGACTGTGAGAGAATAAACTTCTCATTGTTAAAGCCATCCACTTGTGGTATTTCTGTTATAGCAGCACTAGATAACTGAGACAATCACCTATATACATTATTGGAGTCCTAGTGGCAAAGTGATTAAGAACTCTGCTGCTAACCAAAAGGTTGGCAGCTCAAATCCACAAGCCGCTCTTGGAAACGATACAGGACAGTTCTACTCTGTCCTATAGGATTGCTATGAGTTGGAATTGACAGTAATGAGTTTTATAGTAAAACCCAAAAAACCAAACCTGTTGCTGCTGAGTCGATTCCGACTCATAGCAACTCTGTAGGACAGAGTAGAACTGTCTCATAGGGTTTCCAAGCTGTAATCTTTATGGACCCCATGCGTCTGCAGTTTATTGTACTATGGGGGCTTGCATGTTGCTGTGATGCTGGAAGCTATGCCGCCAGTATTCAAATACCAGCAGGGTCACCCATGGTGGACAGGTTCCAGCTGAGCTTCCAGACTAAGACAGAATAAGAAGAAGGACCCAGTGGTCTACTTCTGAAAAGAATTAGCCAGTGAAAACTTCATGAATAGCAGTGGAACATTGTCTGATATAGGGCTGAAAGATGAGCCCCTCAGGTTGGAAGGCACTCAAAAAACAACTCCTAAAGTAGAGTTGACCTTAATGACATGAATGGAGTCAAGCTTTCTGGACCTTCATTTGCTAATATGGCAGACTCAGAATTAGAAGAAACAGCTGCAAACATCCATTGATAATCAGAACATGTAATGTACGAAGTATGAACCTAGGAAAATTGGAAATTGTCAGAAATGAAACAGAATGCATAAACATTGATAACCTAAGCGTTAGTAAGCTGAAATGGACTGGTATTGGCCATTTCGAATCAGACAATCATATGGTCTACTATGCCGGGAATGACAACTTGAAGAGGAATGATGTTACATTCATCGTCCAAAATAACATTTCAATATCTGTCCTGAAGTACCATGCTGTCAGTGATGGATAATATCCGTATGCCTACAAGGAAGACCAGGTAATATGACTATTATTCAAATTTATGCACCAAACAATAAAGTCAAAGATGAATAAATTGAAGATTTTTACCAACTTCTGCAGCCTGAAATTGACCAAACATGCAATCAGGATGCACTGATAATTAGTAGTGATTAGAATGTGAAAGTTGGAAACAAAGAAGAAGGAACAGTAGTTGGAAAATATGGCCTTGGTGATAGAAATGGTGCCGGAGATCACATGATAGAATTTTGCAAGACCAATAACTTCTTCATTGCAAATACCTTTTTTTCACCAACATAAACGGCAACTATACACTTGGACTTCATCAGATGGAATACACAGGAATCAGATCAACTGCATCTGTGGAAAGAGACGATGGAAGAGCTCAAAATCATCAGTCAGAACAAGGCTAGGGGCCGACTGTGGAACAGACCATCAATTGCTCATATGCAAATTCAAGTTGAAATTGAAGAAAATTAGAATGAGTCCACAAGAGCCAAAGTACAACCTTGAGTGTATCGCACCTGAACTTGGAGACCATCTCAAGAAGAGATTTGACGCATTGAACAGTAATGACTGAAGACAAGATGAGTTGTGGAATGACATCAAGGACATCATACATGATGAAAGTAAGAGGTCATTAAAAAGACAGCAAAGAAAGAAAAGACCAGAATGGATTTCAGAAGAGACTGAAACTTGCTCTTGAATGTCAAGTAGCTAAAGCAAAAGGAAGAAAATAGAAGAGATGAACAGAAGATTTCGAAGGGTGGCTCGAGAAGACAAAGTGAAGTATTATAATGACATGTGCAAGGACCTAGAGATAGAAGATCTAAAGGGAAGAACATGCTCAACATTTCTCTACCTGAAAGAACTGAAGAAAAAAATCAAGCCTGGAGTTGCAATAGTGAAGGATTCTATGGGGAAAATATTAAATGATGCAGGAAGCATCAAAAGAAGGTGGAGAGAATACACAGAGTCAGTATACCAAAAAAGAATTAATTGACATTCAACCATTTCAGGAGGTAGCATATGATCAGGAACTGGTGATACTGAAGGAAGAAGTCCAAGCTGCACTGAAGGCATTAGTGAAAAATAAAGCTCCAGGAATTGATGGAATATCAATTGAGATGTTTCAACAAATGGATGAAGCACTAGAAGTGTTCACTCGTCTATGCCGAGAAATTTGGAGGAACCAGTACATAGATCAAGAGGCAGTCTTTCGCACAGAGCAAGAGGATACTGAGTGGTTTAAAGTCAGGAAGGGTGTGCATCAAGGTTGTATCCTTTCACCATACCTATTCAGTCTTATGCTGAGCAAATAATCAGAGAAGCTGGACTGTATGAAGAAAAACAGGGCATCAGGATTAGAGGAAGACAAATAACACAACTTTGCTTGCTGAAAGTGAAGAAGATTTGAAGCACTTACTGATGAAGATGAAAGACCACAGCCTTCAGTATGGATTACACCTCAAAATAAAGAACACAAAAATCCTCACAACCGGACCAATAAGCAACAACATCATGATAAACGGAGAAAAGATCGATGTTGTCAAGGATTTCATTTTACTTGGATCCACAATCAACACCCATGGTAACAGCAGCCAAAAAAATCAAAAGATGCATTTCATTGGGCAAATCTACTGCAAAAGACTTCTTTAAAGTGTTGAAAAGCAAAGATGTCACCTTGAAGACTAAGGTGTGCCTGACCCAAGCCATAGTGTTTTCAATTGCTGCATATGCATGTGAAAGCTGGACGATAAATAAGACAGACTGAAGAAGAACTGACGCCTTTGAATTGTGGTGTTGGCGAAGAATGATGAGTATACGATGGACTGCTAAAAGAACAAACAGGGCTATCTTACAAGACCAGAATGCTCATTAGAAACAAGGACAGCAAGACTTCATCTCACATTTTTTGGACATGTTATCAGGAGGGATCAGTCCCTGCAGAAGGACTTGGTAAAGTAGCAAAAAAGAGGAAGATTGTCAACCAGATGGATTGACACAGTGACTACAACAATGGGCTCAAGCCTGGCGATGATTGTGAGAATGGCACAGGATTGGGCAGTGTTTCATTCTGTTGTACATAGGGTCGCTGTGGGTCAGAACTGACAGACGGTACCTAATAACAAGAACAAATCATTACGGAAGCAGACTGCCACTTTTCTCCTGTGTCAAGGCCGGTAGATTCGAACTGCTGACCTTTGGTTAGCAGCCAAACACTTAACCACTGCGTCACTAGGGCTCCTATAATTTGTATTAGAGAAGGGAAATGATATCTTCAGTATCTCTCTGAACATATTTCAAAGTCTGAAGGAAGCTTTCTTTAATAGAGTTTTTATTGTACATAATTGTGTTTTGCTGTCAGTAACATAAAACACCACTTCAGAGACTTACTTAAACAAGTAAGAGGTTTATTTTTTTTATGTAATAAGAAGGGTTGATGGAGATAGCTGATTTGGCAGCTAATAAAGGAATAGAGGTGAGAAAATAGGCATGAAATTGCTAGAGAAAGGGCCTCTGGTAATTCTATTATTATTTTTTTCTTTATGGAAAGATATAAAGAGTAGGTATGCTTTGGACATCCATAGAGTTTCTCCTAGTTGCCTTATTCTATAAGACTGGGAGTTTATAATTATGATTATATCTTTGCTTTTCTCAAACATAACAGATAAGTGCCTAGGAGGAAACTTCTATGAACCTCATCTAGAACAGTTCAATAAGTTCCATTTTGCTTACTGATATGAAGAGAAGAAAAATATAGCCTTTCCCTGTAATGCTATCCCCAATAGAAGGATGAATAAAATTAGAAAAATTGTAAATTGTCATACCAACTGTGACAGTCATGGTAGATTTAAGTGAATCTATTAGATGCTTTACTTGAGCCTCTGGAGGAACCTACAGAAAAACAAAACAAAACAAAGCAAAAACTCAAAACCCCAAACCAAAAAACAACGGAAATGGAAAACTTTATAAAATTTGTTTAGTCAAAAGCGTACATTGTTGTTGTTACCTGCCGTCAAGTCAGCTCTGACTCAGCAACCCCAGGTTCAACAGAAGAAAATGTAGCCAGGTCCTACGCCATCTTCATGCTTATTGATACGCTCTAGCCTGTTGTTGTGGCCACTGAGTATTTTAAGTGCCTTCTGACTCAGGGAGCTCATCTTCCAGCACTAGATACGAAAGCATTCTGTAGTGATCCATAGGGTTTTCATTGACTAATTTTCTCCCTAGTCTGTCTTAGTCTGGAAGCTTCACAAAATCCGTCCATCATGAGTTACCCCGCTGGTATTCAAAATACCGATCACATAGCTTCCAGCATCAGAGCAACATGCAAGCCACCGCAACAGCACAAACTGACCACCTTGTGGTGCAAAGGCATATATGAAGCAGCGAAACATCAACCCCAAAATGTTACATACCAATTAAATGTTAATCTAATTAAAACAATTATTAACTAACAGATAATGTGATAAGAGGACTAAACCCTAGATTCAGAACACCTGGATTTAGTCTTAATTCTACTACTGACTTTGTGAGGTTGGGAAAGTCACTTAACATTCCTGGAACTTAGTTCCTTTATCTACAGATAAATAACAGTGTTGGATTAGATCATTTCAGAGAGTCCTTTCCAATCTAAAATCTTATGTTTTTCACCAAGATGAAGATTATAACTCCTACTAATTAAACAGTTTATACATCAATAATTCAATCTTCAAAAAATAACAGTAAAAAACATAATAAATTAGCTTAAAAAGGCAAAATTAGGCAAATTACATACAGTATAGATAAGCTTTAATAAGTTAGAAACCAATCTTGTATTACCCAGCTAGAAACTCTGCCACCCATATGTTCATAAAAACACTGTGGTTGTTTTATTGTTCTTCCTGGCAGTGCCAATCATAGTTAGCACTAATTAATGAAATTCCAGGGCGCCGTTTGCCAGGAGGTTCATGCAATGGGTGAAGCAAGCTACAGTGGCAAAGTTTCCATCAGTTATATTGCCGTGACAATACTGGCTCCAGTTTCAGAAACAGTAATTCCAGCTCCCAGTTCCTGTGAGAACAAATGTAGATTGATTTATGTTCTGAGCCTCTCTAGCATATTGTCAACACTGAGATGGCTGCCAGAGCTTATCACGCAAAGTGCTGACGTTTTCTGGGAATCCTCTTGCCTTTATACATATTCACTTTAGTAGCTTACATTTGACCACATTGGTTTATTTATTTTATTTCTGTTTCTTTTAAGGCCTAAGGCAATAGATTATTGATATTAAAATTATGCTAACGTTATTAACCCAGTTTGTGACAATACAAAATCTTCTGGGGGCAAGTCACGCTCAGGAAAGCACATAAACTCCCTTTAAGCTATGTTGGTAGGGCCATCAACAGGGATTAGAATTGGTGGACTTTTCTTAGACTCATGCTTCCTTTTAATTAACCCTCTTTTTTTTTTTTCTTCTGGCTTTATTACCTGCCTACTTTCATTAATTGGTGAACCTCTCTCCTCAAGTCCATCTGTCCTACCCTAACCCAGATTGTCATTGCTGCAAAGTCTAGGTCTTTTGGGCACCGATGGTGCTTTCTAATTGGTTCCAGTCTTAGACATATGTAATTTTTTTTTTTAAATCTATCTCTAGAGAAGGAAAAGAGCCAAATATTCCCATTGATTGTTCCAGCAAAGCTAGACACATCAATACAAATAGTGAAACATCTCTGTATAGGTATGTTCAAATAAATTGAATAGTTTCCTCAAAAAAACAAAAAAATGTGGGAAATCAAAAGTTACCATGGTGCAGATTTCTAGCACATTTTCTTTTCTCCTGGAAATATAACACATTTCAGTTCTTCTTCAAACAAATCATTGAGATAAAGCATGGACTTGACATGATTACTTTCATGTTCCATGTTTCTGAATGGGAACATCATCCCCACCCCCAGCAATTTTTGAAAAATTGAGATGTAACTTAGTTATCATAAAATGTAACAGTAACCTACAGTAATGTTTACAGTAAAGTAATTTAGTAAGTGTAGTATAGTTAAGTCATAGTATAGTTAAATGTACAGGTTGATTAATTTTATACCTTCACTATTGTCCTGATCAAGATATCAAACTTTTCTACTCCCCTGGAAGGATCTCTCATGTGTTCTCCCAGTCCATAGGCCCATCCTCACCGCTTGTCATGGATTGAATTGTGTTTCCCCAAAATGTGTGTCAATTTGCTAGTCCATGATTTCCAGTATTGTGTGATTGTCCACCATTTTGTCATCTGATGTGATTTTTCCATGTGCTGTAAATCCTACCTCTATGATATTAATAAGGGGGGATTAGCAGCAATTGTGTTAATGAGGCAGGGCTCAATCTACAAGATTAGGTTGTGTTTTAAGTCAATCTCTTTTGAAATATAAAAGACAGAAGTGAGCAAAGAGACATGGAGAACCTTACACCATTAAGAAACAAGAGCCAGGAGAACAGCCGTCCTTTGCACCTGGGGTTCCTGCTCTGAGAAGCTCCTTGACTGGGTAAGATTGATGACAAAGACCTTCCTCCAGAGCCAACCAGAGAGAAAGCCTTCCCCTGGAGCTGGCACCCTGAATCCAGTCTTCTAGCCTCCTAGACTGTGAGAGAATAAACTTCTGTTTGCTAAAACCATGCACTTGTGGTATTTCTGTTATAGCAGCACTTGATGACTAAGTCACTCCTGTAATTTTCAGTTGCAGTCGAGTTGATTTTTTTAAATTGTACTTTAGGTGAAGGTTTACAGAACAAATAGTTTCTCATTACACAGTCAGTACGCATATTGTTTTATGACATTGGTTAACAAACCCACACCATGTCAACACTCTCCCTTCTAGTAGAGTCAATTTTGACTCTTGGTGACCCCATGTGTATCAGAGTAGAACTATGCTCCATAGGGCTTTCAATGACTGATTTTTCTGAAGTGGATTCCCAAGCCTTTCTTCTGAGGCACCTCTGGGTGGACTTGAACCTCTGATCTTTCAGTTAGCAGCAGAGCATTGTTAACTGTTTTTTCCATCCAGGACTCCCAACCCTGGAATAGATAAATTATTTTTTTGAATGGGAAAAAACAAACATTTTAAGAATTGTATTATTTTTTTTCTCTTTATTTTTTGTCATTGCATAATTGGTTTTTCTTTAAGAATCCTCTTTCAGATTTTCCCCCTGAAAAATAGGGTAGAAAATGGCCACTGGGCCATTTTGTTGTTTACTTGTTCGCACTGATGCACCTCTAGAGCCGAACATTTCTTGTTGTACCTTACAAGGTTGTTAATAGTGTGGTAGAAGATTGATTATATTTTTTTATTTTTTAAAGAATTTCTGAAAGATTGCTTACATAAATGAAAGGATTGAATAGTTTTTCACTTGTCTGTCAGTGGAGACTTTTCTCATTCATGCACAGTTTATTTTATTGTTCAGTCTCTGAAGAGGTACCAAGCTCCTTCAAATTTTCCTTTGGATCTTCATTTTGTTTGCAGCCAGCAACGTTACACTTTTAAGGTCCACTCAGAAGCAAAGAATGAAGTGAAAGAGCAGTACTGCATTAGTGGGCTTTTGTGGAGGTGATTCAAGCATCTCCCTGAGGTTCTACTGAAGAATGAGATACATGGATAGCAGGAGCAGTGGGGTTACAGAGGGCAGAAGTGGGTTATTTACTGCAGAATTCTGACTTCCTAAAATCCTCAATGCAGAGCTCCTGGTTCCCCATATTCAGTCTCCGGCAGATTGGAAATCTGGTTTCCCCCACAAATCACCATTAAAGTTGACAATGTTAATGTTGAAACTTTATGTCATACTTTTATAGTTCATGAGATCCATCCTCCTATTTTAGCTCATTATTTATTATGGCAGCCCTGTAAAGGAAGTGCTCTAAACTTGTTATCCCTTTTTTACTGTTACGAAACTGAGACTTAAAGAGATTAAGGGTCTTTCCCAAAGAATATGCCTTCCTTAAGTATTTTGAATCCTCGCAATCTGGCTCCACAGTTAGAATCTAGGGAATTTCTAATTTTACTAATGACTCTGAAGCACATATTAGTTATTCCCATATATTCAGAGCATAAAAGAAGGCATGCAAGGTGGTTTACATGGTCCTTTACGGCTTGAAGTTCTGAAAATCTGAAAAACCAAAACCTGTTGTCATCAAGTTGATTTCAACTCATAGTGACTCTATAGAACAGAGTAAAACTGTCCCATAGGGTTTCCAAGGAGTGGCTGGTGGATTTGAACTGCCGATCTTTTGGTTAGCAGCCATAGCTCTTAACCACTGTGCCACTAGGACTGCTTGAAGTTCTAATCAAGTATTTATAAAATTGGATTTAGTAGGACAGTCTAATCCAGGACAGATTCTCCTCCACCATTCTTCATATGATTAGTTTTGAATTACTTCAGTCTGTCGTTTCAGAAATAACTTTTCCATGTAGGTATTACTTTAGCATAGCTCTTATAGCACCCCTGGGATAAGAGAATCTTTAAAACCATGAGCTTGTCAAATTGGATGCTATTAGGATTTAAGACTGGCAGGAGCCTGGATTAAGATAGTATAGGCTGTGATGGGTGACTGGTAAATATTACTGACTGATTGAATGGTTCTAAGTATGTTTCATTATTGTTGTTATTATTTTATAGCAAGAACAAAAGCTTTGTTAATTTTATAATGCCATGAACACTACAGGGAAGTTTACAGATTCAAATAAAATACATAATTTTATTCCAATATTCTGGATATGGTCAGTAGCTGCAGTCCTTCTGAATTGTTGTGGAATTCCTGGAATGAACAGAAGCCTGTGTTGGTATCAAAAACTGCAGGCATGGTATTTCCTTTGCTGTTAGATTAGCAATATGGATAAATTATTTAAAACGTATTTAGTAGAAGAAAGAATAAAAATTGCTCCTCAAATCCTTTCTGCATTCTCCGTTTTACAGAAATGTCAGAGTTGACGTTCTTTTCTCTTAGCCACTGGATCTTCAGGACTGTAGATGGCAATCCAACCACAAAAATCAAAGGGTTTGCTCAATTTAGTTGTGGATTTGCTTTTCTTAGCAGCACAAAATTATGTTTTTCTAGGAGAGCAGCATATCAGGAAAAAGAATCATAAAAACAAAAGTAAATCTCGAAGAAATAGAAAACAAGATAATTTTTTTGCAGCCTTCTCTTTATAAGTTCCACTACATGTAAGTTTACAAAATGCAATTTTGGGCTTGTGAGTTAATCAAGAAATACTGTGAAGGCATTTCAAGTGTTGGACAGTAGAAAATCTCAGTTTCCATGGAAACAAGATACCATATATGAGAACAGGCCACATCATATAGAAGATTTAATTACAATGAAATGATAAGTGAATAAAGGCAAATTTTAGCCTATTTGTGGCTAACATCTATTTGAAGTCCGGTTCCCAAGGAAACCCATGTCTAAAAACAGTAACAAGAAAAATTATGGAATAAGATACACTACAGTTGAAAAATATTTTAAAAGACAACAGCAGCCTCATCAATTAAGAAAAAACATTTCTAATTTTGAAAGAATCACTTAGGAATGAACTTAAATTTCTTGTGAGAATCATGAACTAGCCGTAATGACAATAACATATGCAGTTTCTACACAGAATAATAAAAATACTTGTCTGAAAAGTGTTCAAGAATCTGATTTTTAGAATACATTTGGAATGGCATAGTAAGATATGTTTTTGTTTTGAAGTGAGTTTCCCTGTGATTTAAGAGATCAAAGCCTGGTGGGAAAACACAACATGGTTGTGTGCGTGGATCAGTTTGATTCCAAATGTTGTGTCTTATTATCAAATTTGCTGCTGATTTATGCATGTGTGTTTGGGCTGAGCCAACATGAAATAGACCGTCTGGAAGACCCTTTGAAGTACGAATGTGAGCACAAAATATTTACTATCCAATGTAGTCTCACCAAGGTGTGGATTTAAGTCTAGGTGGTCCAGAGAGTCCTTGAAAGCAGAGTATGCTGCAAATATTAGGCCATCAGGAGTAAACATATTAGCAGGGGGTGACTGTGTGGTGGTGAGCCTTTGTTCTAGGTATTGGTGTTTTAAAGGAGAGGAAAATATCTCCACCCTCTCTCCCCTTGTAGGATGCAAATACACACAAAGCTGGAGCATGATAAGAGACAAGAGAAACAAATCCAGTGGGCTAATATTCAGGGTTGCACAGCGGTTAAGAGCTACGTCTGCTAACCAAAAGGTCGGCAGTTTGAATTTACCACCTACTCCTTGGAAACCTTACGGACAGTTCTACTCTATCCTAGAGGGCTGCTACGAGTCAGAATCGACTCAGCAGCAATGGATTTGGTTTTGTATCACGTCACAATTGGAGGCAATGGTGGTCTAGTGGTAGAATTCTTGTCTTCCTTGTAGAAGACCCAGGTTTTATTCTTCGCCAATGCACCTCAAGTGCAGCCACCATTGTCTGTCAGTGGAAGATTGTGTGTTGCTATGATGCTGAACAGATTTCAGTTGATTTCTTGGTTGATTTGGATTCTTTTAAAAAATATAATATGAAGACCAGGGGCTTGGAGTAAAACCAACATGGATTTAAATCCCAGTTCCACTCTACTAGTTGTGAGGTCTTGGGAAAGTTACTTAAATTCTTTGACCTTGGTTTCTTTACTTGAGTGTCAAGAATAATATCTAGTGTTGGGTTGTGAGAATAAGTGTCAGTATATATGTACAGCAGGGATTTTCAACATTTTGACGTTTGGATAAATCTTTGTTGTGAGGGGCTGCCCTGTTCATTAGAGGATGTTTCGCAGCATCCCTGGTCTTTATCCACTAGATGCCAGTAGCACCATCCCCCTCCCCCAAGTTATGACAACCAAAAACATGTCTCCAGACATTGCTAAATGTTCCCTATGGGGTAAAATTGCTCCCAGTTGAGAACCATTGATGTAAAGTAAACTGCTTATACTAGATGCACAATCAATTTTAGTTAGAGCATTATAAGATTTTTCGTTTTTTAAATTTCTATTTGTTTTCCACATTCACCTTTCATAAATGTGTTTCTTCTTTATGATTTTGTTTCTTATTTTTTTTTTAACTCATTGGATGTTATAACAATTACATTATTTTAAAGTCTCTTTCAGATTGCCTTGTTACTGATGATTCCTCAGTATCTGCTGACTACCCATGGCCATGTATTTCCTCGTGTGCTTTATAACTTTTGTTAGCTCACTTTTGATGGAGTTATTTGTTGATATGGTTCCATATTTTCTTTGATTTACAGAGATATCCCTATGGACAGTTTCATGGTTGCCTCTCATGAAGACCTAAACGTTCACTCATTCTGAGCCTGTTTTTATGTTAGTTCTTTAGCTCAGGGTTTCCATGCAATTAATGAAAGAATTTGGACCCCACGTCCTTGCTTGGTGTGGACTGGGAAGTCTTATTTCTTGAGGTAGACTTTTTCTGTCGGAGGCTCAGGATCGATGGTTCATTTTCATGTCATATCCTTGGGCCAGTAAGTGGAGCTTCGCCAAGGGAATTTTCCTATATGGCTTCTGGCTTTATTCAGACAGCCTTGATGTAAGCAGTTAACGGGCTAGGCTGCTAACCAAAAGGCTGGAGGTGTGAGTCCACCAGGAGGTAACTCAAAAGAAAGATCTGGCAATTTACTTCTGAAAAATCAGCCATTGAAAACCCTGTGGAGCACAGTTCTATTCTGACACACATGAGTGACCATGAATTGAAATCAGTTCAACAGAAACTTTTTTTTTTCTTTTTAGTTTTCAGTTTCTTGCTGGAGTACTAATGCTTGAGAGATCCGTTACGCCCCTCCTCCCCACCCATTTTGTGGAGCATCTGATTGTAAGACCCCTATCACTACTCTGCTTTCTCTTTTAATTTCTAGTACCTGCAGAATGGCCTTTGCTGCTTTGAATCATTACTATTTATTTTTAATTTTTAATTAAATTAATTAACTATTTAAAAAAAAATTTAACATTTCTATGTTTCCTTGGTGGTTTCCTGTGTCAGTTCAGCCTACCATTATTACTCAAAGTTCATTTTAAGTTTTCTAAACCTCAGTTTTTCACTGGGATAAAAATAACATCTACATTGTTGTTGTAAGGATCAAATGAAATAATGAATTTAAAATGTTTATTTGCTGGACACAAACTAATTGCTCGGTACATGCTACTATCATGGAAACGCTGCTGAACTTCCCACCAATATTCAGATTCTTAATAATTTATACCTATAATTGTGATTATTACCATGAATCATCATCTCAGATCCATTCACAATTGGGAGCTGTATCAAGAACTGAAAAATCCTAGTAAATTGTGCCAGAACTCTTCAAATATCAAATATCTACAGATCATATTTGTTTTGAGACTCATTAATACATGTGCTTTGACTAGGTTGGTGGTTCCCAGTTGGGGGCAATTTTGCCTCCAGAGGAACATTTGGTATTGTCTGGAGACATTTTTGATCATCATGACTTGGTGGGAGGGTGCTACTGGTATCTAGTGGGTTAAAGCCAGAGATGCTGCCAAACATCCTACAGTGCTCAGGACAGCCCCAACAAAGAATTACCTGGTTCATAATTTCAGTGGTGCTGATGCTGAGAAACCCTGGACTAGGTTACTAAAGCTTTTCATGTCTTGAATTCAGTTTATTTTAAGCCATTTGTCTCAAGAAGGCACTGTGAATTGTACTGCTCACTGGGTTAGTAATACGCTGCAGATTGTTAGTACTTTGGCAACTAAGGTCATCAATCTGATTCAGTGGGAGAACGTTTCACATAAGCTAGGATTTCTTTGGCAGTACAGGGTAAAGAACAGTTACCAAATCCACACATTTATGTGACAAAAAAAGAAAAATGTTGACAGAACAACACAACAACAGTATCCATAGGGCAACAACAAAAACACAGACACCTACAGGTACACATAAACACAGCCACACACAAAAAGCCAATGGGATTTGGGTTAGGTTTTGAGAAAGAATATGAAATTAACTAGGGATGTCTTTAGATACAGGAGTAGATAGAATCTAATGTTTTGTATTGTTAAAATTGCTGGATTTGCTAGAAATGGAAAAATTGAGTTCCTCCAGAAATCCACCCCTCTTCCCACCCACCCTCCAAACTCTCTTTTTTTTAAAAGTCTTCTTCACCGTATTTTAATGATCTGTTTCTATGTATGTCTCATTTTCTATACTGGGACCTCTTTCAGGGCAAGTACCTTGAATATTTACTTTTGTACCCACAGCATGAGGACATAGAAGACACTCAATAAATGTTTGAAATGAAGAATGATTGGGCGAGTGAGTAACACCCATGCCTAGATTTGCTGTTGTTTCTAGTGATATTTAAGGGTATGCACTCTAACTGAGCTAGACATTGGAGAATCCAGTGAGTAGCTACAAAGTGGAAGAGAAAATTTAAGGACAGAAAGGAAACCCAGCCTCAAATGACATGACAGAGTTGTACAGGCCTGGAAGACCTAAAAACGCTTGGTGTACAGCAATCCAAAATGAAATTTGAACAAAGACTGAAGTAATTCCTTCTGTCTCAGCATCAGACAAACATCCCTAGTCTCTGCAAATAGCAATAGCAGCCTCAAAGCCAAGAACACACTTTGCTTGTGTATGCATCTGCTGGTGTCTTGGGTTTATGTAAACCAGCTAGGTTTTTCTCAGGCAGAGATTAGCACAAAATCCAGTAAATTACGCTCTCTATAAAATAGACATATTCAAATATGAGCACCAAATCTCTATTGCCGCTACTCGTATGCTTAATTCAGTAAAAGTAATATCAACCCAGATCTGGAGAATTATATATCTTAGGTGAAAATTTATTTATATCTGTTTGGATAATTTTCAATGCTTACCAATGATTTCTGAAATCCTGATATTTTGTGCTCTGTTTAATGACAACCATTTAATTTATTTTCGCTTAGGATGCTGCCATATGCTCAACTGAAAATAGTCGTAGAATTCTCACCTTCCATGAGGGAGAACCTGGTTGGATTCCTGCTGATGCACCTAATGTGTAGCCACCACCTGTCAGCCAGTGAAGGCTTGTGTGTTGCTATGTGCTGAACAGGTTTCAGTGGAGCTTCCATGCTAAGACAGACTAGGAAGAAAGGCCTGGCAATCTATTTCTAAAAATCAGCCAATGAAAACCCTATGGATCACAATAGTCTGATCCCATTGTACATGGGATCACCAGGAATTGGGAGCTGACTTGATGGCAGCTAACAACAGTAACAAGATGAAGAAACTGAGCCTTTGAAAGGTGAAGTAACTTGCCCAAATGTCACATTTAGTAAGTGGTGGGAGAAGAGATTCAAGACTAGGTCTTCCTGATTCAGTGTCTTGGCCTCACAACCTCATGGCCAATTTTCAGTCCTTTGACAAACTTCTTCACATGCAGATTCTGCATTTTCTATTTTTAATTCTTCAGTACAAAACATATTTGAACAGAAAAGCCTCTGTTTTGAGTTACAATTATTCAGAAATTTCTTCACAATATATAACATTGTACGAGGCACTACATAAACCATTGCCATCAAGTCAATTCTGACTCATGGCGACCCTATAGAACAAAGTGGAATCATCCCATAGGGTTTCCAAGGAGCAGCTGGTGGATTCAAACTTCCCACCTTTTGGTTAGCAATGGATCTCTTAACCGCTGTGCCACCAGGGCTCCTCATGGAAACCCTGGTGATGTAGTGGTTAAGAGCTATGGCTGCTAACCAAAATGTCAGCAGTTCTAATCTACCAGCTGCTCCTTGGAAACCGTATAGGGCATTTCTACTCTGTCCTATAGGGTCACTATGAGTTGGAATTGACTCGATGGCAACAGGTTTGGTTTGGGTTTTAGGCACTCCATACATACTGTGAAAGAAAATGATATCTTAAATAATTTTATTCATTCTATGAATGTATTAGGCAAATATAAAGTTAGTTCATTTGATAATCAACCAAAAATTACCTTTGGAAATTCTTTATTTTTAGATTTCAAGCAAAGTGTGGATATATTCTTGTAAAAGATTCCAACCACAGAGAGAAAGCAAAGCCATCTCCCACTTTTAGCCTCATCTCCAGATGTAGCCACCCGAGCTAGTTGTTTATCTAGATTCTTCAGTAACAAATTCACCTTCCATTACTCTGTGATGCTGCAGCTGGGGCTGTGCCTCTGCCGATGGTATTTTCCAGAGTGCTTACCAGATGGCTTCCTGGAAAGCTTTACCAATGGGAGGTGGGAGCGGGGGAGAAGGGACTTCCTCTCTGTGTTTCCCCATTCTTGTCAGTATTAGTGCCACCAGTGGCAATTTGTCCCAGTCTCCATGTTCTCTTGGTGGTCTCAGAACCAGCCCCAGGGATCCCTCAGAAATACATCTGAAATGGATACCTGAGAAAAACACCTGGGACCCCTCCTCTATCTGTCTAGGTTCTGGTAACACTACCTCGTCATTTTGTTTCCCTAGACGTAGGAAGGTAGCTCTTTCCTGAAGTTATTATCTGTCATTTCCCTCAGTGTCCCCTTTGTATTCTCTCAGCCTTCTAGCACTCGTGTTAAATCTCCTCCATTTGAAATATAATGGGTTGGTTTTCTAGTCTCACTGAACTCTGACAGATACACCACCATGTTCAGTTTGATCTACATCCCTACAGATACCTTTCTTTCTCTTTTATCCTCAAGCAAATATTTTATGATTTCATCAATCATTATTTACATATGAAAGAATGTGAAAAGTGATAATATAAAAAGAGAGTAGCAAATACAATCCTAGCTGTGAAGAAGAGGGCAATATTGCCACTGATAGATGAAGGCTTTAAGAAGAAGATAAGCTGAGTGGAATTTCCAGATCGGAGTCTGGCTTCAGCCTCCCTGAGAATTTACAGGCACTCTTTTTTAGAAGACGTCTTAGTTACCTAGTGCTGCCCTAACAAAAAAGACCACAAGTAGTCTTCTTATTTTCTCACAGTTCTGGAGACTAAAGTCTAAATCAGGGTTTTGGCCATGCTGATTCCTTCCGTGATCTGCTTTCCTAGCTTTTGGTGTCTGCTGGCAATCCTTGACATTCCTTTACTTGTAGACAATCCTCACATGGCATCTGTCTTCCCCCTGTGTGTGTGTCTCTGTGTCTATTCTGCTTTCTTTATAAGACAAAGCTTAGAAGTGATTAGGTTTAGGAGGCATCCTACTCAGCTATGACCTCATTAACATAACAAAAGAAAACTCCTATTGCCAAACAGGGTCACATTCACAGGTACAGAGGTTAAGACTTCGGTATAACTTTCTGGGTGACTTAATTCAATCCATAACAGAAGGTAAGGGATGAAGACCATGCATTAGTCTTGGGAGACATAAGGACAACCACACTGTATTACCAATAGGCTTCTATCTAGCCAGGAGCTGGTTATTTAGTAGGAATATAGTCATGGGATACTCTGAATTCTTCTTCCAAGTTCACTTTAGCCAGCCTCTAGTTCTAAGAAGTATGTTAAAGCAGAATTTCTCTGAGGATGCAGTGAATATCCTCAGCTGATCCAGGCAGCAAGGCATGGAGAAGACAGTAGGAGCTTCACCAGCATATGGTCCAGGCAAGCTATCTTGGTGATGATAGCACAACACCTAGTAAGTTTAACTTTTGCATACACTTCTAAAACTGGCTGCCCTTTACACTGCCCATGTGCAGCTGTCTTCCTGGATCTCCATTCACCATTATCCTGGCATTCCTTTTGTTTCTCTTTTGTGTTGATTTTTTTGTTTCTTATATTTCATAACTTCCTGTTTCTTGGATTACTTCCTCTTTGGTGGGGCATCCTCTAGTAGCTTCCTGAGAATGGTGTATGGTAAATGAATATTTTTGAGACTTTGAATATCTGAGTTGATATTCAATATCTGATTGACGGTTTGCCTGAGTATAGAACTATGTTGTTGTTATTAGCTGCTGTCGAGTTGACTCTGACTCATGGCAACCTCATGTACAAAGAAAACATTGCCTGATACTGCATTGTCATTAGGATCACCAGCATGTTTGAGTTTATCATTGTGGCTATTGTGCCAATCTATCTCACTGAGGGTCTCCTCACTCTCATTGGCCCTCCACTTCACCAAGCATGATGTCTTCCTCTAATGATGGATTCCTCCTAATGATGTGTTCAAAGCAAGCAATGTTCTGTGATCCAGATGGTGTTCATTGGTTAATTTTTGGAAATAGATCACCAGACCTTTCTTCTAGTCTGTCTTAGTCTGGAAGCTCTACTAAAACCTGTCCACCATGGGTGACCCTGCTGGTATTTGAAATACGGGTGGCATAGCTTCCAGTATTGTAGCAACACGAAAGCCACCACAGTACAACAAACTGACAAACAGAATTATGGTTAGAAAAAATTTTCCTGCATAACCTTGAAGACATTTTCCCACTAGCTCTTAATTTCCAGTGTTACTGTGAGAGGTCTCAAGGCATTCTGATTTCTAGCCTTTTCATATGAGCTGCTTTTCCCTCTCAGGAAGCTTGTCAAATCTTTTCTTTTACCTTCATGTTCTGAAATTTCTTGGTGATGTGCCTCAATGTGTCTATTTGTATACATTGTCTTTCCCTTCAGTCTGGAAACTCACATCCTTAAGTACTGAGAAATGTTCTTGAATTGTTCATTTGATAATTTACTCCTCTCTGTTTTCTCCAATTTTGTTTTCTGGAACTCTTATTACAGTATATTTTTTCTCTAATTTCCTAATATTTTCTACCTCTTGTCTTTTTAGCTGACTTCTGTGAGGTTTTCCCTGCCTTCTGAGTCATTCTTTTTCCATTACAGTCCTCGGCGGCTTCTGAAGAGAGCATTGGAAATATGCTATTTTTGTTGCCAAAGCAGTGTTCTCAGCCTGTTTACGGCCTGTAGAAAGTTGCGGGGGCTAGTAGGTTGAATGATGGCCACCTAAATATATCAGATCCCAATCTCTGGAACCTGTGAATGTTACCTTATAAGGCAAAAGGGTTTTTACAGATGTAATTAAGTTAAGGATCTTGACACAGATGTCATTATCCAGGATTATCTAGGTGGGCGCTAAATCCAATCACAAGCGTCCTTATAAGATAGAGGCAGAAAGAGATTTGACAGACCCAAGAAGAAAAGGCTGTGTGACCACTGAGGCAGGTACTGAAGTGATGCTGCCACAAGTCAAGCAATGTCTATCATAAGCTGGAAGAGGCAAGGAATGGATTTTCCCGTAGAGCCTCTGGAGGGTCGTGGCTCTTCTGGCACCTTGATTTCAGCTCAGTGAAACTGATTTCAGATTTCTGGCCTCCAGAACTGTGAAAGAATAAATTTCTGCTGTTTTAAGCCACCAACTTTGTGACAATTCATTACAGCAGCCACAGGCAACTAAAACGGGGGCTGTGAAGTCTGTTAACATCTTGAATAGGCTCACTCCCTTTTACTCCAAGCTGGTGGCTCTCTTGCCAATTCTGTTCTCACAAACACCTGACTGGATTTTAATGTATTTGATTCCATTTTACTCCACATGACAAAAACTACACACATATTTCTTTTCAAGACATTGAAAAGCCTCTCCCTTGACTTAATAATAGGTGCTGGTATATCAGGCTTGTGTGGAACTACACCCTTCAAGTCAGTGTCAGTTTTTGACAGGTGTAAGCCATATGATTCTATTCTAGATTTTTTTTTTTACGTATGAGCTTTCTTCTTTCTTCTGTAGAAACTTGTGAAATCCTCTCTTTGTCTCTCACATTCTATAAATTTGCACTTCTGACTCTTCCCTGAGAATAAGGCTCATATTTTTGCTGGATACACTTGGCTGTTCCACAGACATGTTGAATACCACATGTCAAAAGAGTGTGTTCCCCTTGCCTTCTTTGTTTCCTATCCCGCTCCTTTTCCTGTATTCTCCTATCGTTTATTTGTACTGCCATCTGCCCATTCATCTTAGACTCAGGTCTCACTCCTAATGGACATTTGTGCATGTTTTTCCTTCTACCTTGAATGCCCATCCTACCTTTCTTCATTTGGATGTTCTTATCCCTCTTTCAGAATTTATCTCAAGCATTATAATCTCTTGGAAGCCTGTATTTAACCTCCAAACTGGATTAAGTTCCTTTTCTCTGTGTTCCCTTAGTACCCTGAGTATACCTCTAGGTCAGCACATACCCTATTGTATCGTCCCTAAATGTATTTGTCTTTCTCCTCCTCTAAATGCTAAATTCCTCTGGTGCACAGATTGTGTCATTTATATTTTTATGTCCGGTGGCTAGCACAGTGCCTGATCCATGACAGGCATTTAATAAATATTTGTTACTAAACTAAATAAATGTATCATTTTACTCCTGTTGTGAATTTATGTTAACCGCCCAGAACTTCTGAACAGTTTACTGGTAACTGTATCTGCAGTTTATTTTCATTTTCTGTGTTGAGACATTTCATGTTCACATTATAAATTCAAAACCATTCTGACACCAGGATTCTTTTTACAGTCTCAACCTCACATTTATAGTACATATGAGTTCATATCCTGAGACTAGTGGATCCAATTTCAGGTATTAGAAAAAATTGTACTTGAGCTTCATCAGTAGGGTTTTACCCCAGTGGATTCTCAATGTTGACCAATGGCTTACTGAGAGCAGCAGTTTTTAGATAAGGGAAGTTCAGGGTATCGTGTTAGGGTAGTTGTTGAGATCAAGCCAAAACTGTGTAGCTTCTGGAGTGTATATATCATCCATATGCTATAAAGCTGGATTAGAATAAGTGAAACATTTGGGCATTCTCATCAATATTTCTTAGAGTAAATCTCTGAAAAGATGACAGCAAGTGAGAGGCCATCTTCTTCTGGAATGAGTGAGAGCAAAGTGAGTCATTTTACGAAGAGAGTAATGGGTAGAAAATGCGTTTTCAACCGTAAAACCCATTGCTGTCAAGTTGATTCCTACTAATAATAACCCCATAGGATTTCCAAGGATGTAATCTTTACGGAAGCAGACTGTAATCTTTCTCCCTTGGAGGGTCTGATGGGTTTGAACCACAGACCTTTCAGTTGGCAGCTGAGCACGTAGCCACTGTACCACCAGGCTCCGTTTTCAACTGTAAAATACACACAATTGTTTACTCTTATGATTGTTATTAAGGCCAATTTGAAAGTTAATCACCTATCTCAGCTAAACTAAATTACTGGGACTGCTATATTGTTTCATGACTCAAACCAATGGATTCTATATGTTATTCGTAATGGATTCTAGTAAGCTTTTGTTTAGGGAAAATGACTAATTTTTCTCTTATCCCCCCCCCCCCTTTTTTTTTAAATAGTGTGAGCAGGTAACTGAGGCCTGGCCAAACTTAATTCTCCCTTCTTCTGGACAGAATAATTTGTCTGGGGGGACCCAAGGAGAGCTAATCATAATTCTTCCATGGGATGCATATACAGATGTTGGAAACATTCTCTTTTCTATGGGCTTTTGAGATGCAGTGTTACGGACATTTGATAAGCTTTTTAATGGGCTTTTTTAATTGCTCCTGGTCAACTTCCTTGACTGTATTGAGGAAATCCATACACAGTTTTGTAATAAGTTAGAATTAAGATAATACTTGGAGAAAATCATTGCTGAGAGATGGGGGATTTGAGTGAGAGCTGATGATGTCATTTTCATTACTTGATCCAGCTGTATCTGAATCTAGCAACTTCTGGACTTCTCACTTACATGAATTAATTCATCCCTTTTTTACTTCTACTTTTTTTTTTTTTTTTAAGTTAATTTTGCTTCCTCTGCACCTGAATGTGTTCTGACAAATGTACTATTCTTGTCTAGGACTTTTCAACGACCAATCCTCATCACCTCATTCTTCTTCCTGGACTCTCTCTACTCCACTTCTTAATTCCATGATGGCTCAGATGTTAAGCAAAAGGATACTAAAACTAGACTTTCTGCTTTTGAATCTAGGCTTTTCTACTTATAAGCTTTGTAATCTTCAGCAAGTTATTTAACCTATTTGACCTTGTTTTTACATCTGTACAATAAGGAAATTAACTGTACTCACTTCTTAGGGATTTATTGAGTACTACATGAGTTAAGTGTTAAAAAGCAAAGATGTCACCTTGAAGACTAAGGTGCGCCTGACCCAAACCATGATGTTTTCATTCACCTCATATACATACAAAAGCTGAATGATGAATAAAGAAGACTGAAGAAGAATTGATGCCTTTGAATTACAGTGTTGTCGAAGAATATTGAATATACTGTGAATTGCCAAAAGAACAAACAAATCTGTCTTGGAAGAAATGCAACCGGAATGCTCCTTAGAAGCAAGGATGGTGAGACTACGTCTCACATACTTTGGACATATTATTAGGAGGGATCAGTCCCTGGAGAAGGATATCATGTTTGGCAAAGTAGAGGGTCAGCGAAAAAGAGGAAGACCCTCCATGAGATGAATTGATACAGTGACTACAACAATGGGCTCAAGCATAGCAATGATTGTGAGGATGGTGCAGGACTGGGTAGTGTTTTGTTCTGTTGTGGCTATGAGTCGAAACCGACTCGACAGCACCTAACAACAACTACAACAAATGAGTTAATGAGGGCAGTGGTGGTTCAGTGGTGGAATTCTCTCTTGGGTTGGATTCCTGCCAATGCACCTCAAGTGCAGTCACCACGTCTGTCAGTGGAGGCTTGCATGTTGCTCTGATACTGAACAGGTTTCAGTGGAGCTTCTAGACTAAGACAGACTAGGAAGAAAGGCCTGATGATCTACTTCTGAAAATCAGCCAGTGAAAACTCTATGGATCGCAATGGTCTGATCCCATGTGGATGTAGTTGCCATGAGTTGGGGGGCCAACTTCCTGGTAGCTAACAACAGCAATAACAATGAGTTAATACATGTGAAGTGTTTAGAACAGTGACCGGCACATGGTACTTGTTCAGTAAGTCTTAACTACTTTAATATTGTTTTCCACAAGAGAGCAAAGATCAAAATAGTGACATTTGCATTGTATAATTTTAAATTGTTAGATTTCTGAGGGATAAAGACCTTGGAGTCTTACCTTCCATCAATTATGGCACCAAGCTTAATCTCATGTCCATGGTAAGCATATGTCTGGCTTACCTATTCCCACACCACACAGACAAGAGGGACTTGTCATTTACAGCCTTTTTTCTGACTTGCTTGTCTTGATCCATTTCTTAGTGCACTTAACTTCTCTTTTGATCTCATAAGTTTGTACTTAACTCAAGACTTTCTCTTTTGACTTTTTTTCTCTTTTTCCTTCCTTCTTGCTATGCTATTTCAACCTACCACCCCTCTAAACAAAACTCCTAATAAAAAAGACTTTCTCTGGGTTTAGCCAAGCCCTATGAGCAAAGTCAGGACAGCATTCCAGCAATATTCAATACAGAGCACACCCCAAGCAGTAATGCTTTAAGCCCATAGTGAAGGGAAGCTAAGTACAAACTGATCATGCACAGGATGGTCAAGCTTGTGCTTCTCAAACTTGGTTATTCTGTGCCTGAACCAGTAATTTTACTCAATGGTAAGTTATTTGAAAGCATTTTTATATTAAAATATACATGGATATTTTCTTGAATACTAAGCAAAATTTATATGGTTTCAGAAGTTGAAAACACACTCTAAAGAAATCTCGTCATTTCTGTGGGTGGTAGGTCTACAGACTCACATGCCTTGGGGAGGGCAAGGGATGGGACATAGCTCCTGTTCTTTATTGCTAAAGATACTTCCGTAGAAACATTTGAAAAAATGACAATACTGTACATTTACTTTCCCAATGCTAGACGAGATGAATGTTTCACAACAGCCAGAAAGTAATAATACTTACCATTTTGGAACACTTATTATATGCTTGACACTCTGCTACCCATTTTACAACAAAATATTATTTAATATTTAGAGCAACCCTATTTGACAGAAGAGGAAACTGAATCTTAAAACATGAAATAACGTGCATGAGGTCTCACAGGTGTTTTGTGTTGGGACATGGAGTCAAATCAGGGTCTGTAAAGTTCCAAAGTGCTCTTAACTACTATAGTGTATAGCCTACGCGGAATCGTTCAGAGTAACCTTGTTCAGGGACTTCAGGGTAACAGGCAAAAGGGAGAGGAAAAAAAAAGTAGGAGAATATATGTATATAAATATAGATATATGTATGTATACATATATAGCAATTCCAATATGTGTATGACAACTTGTTTCAGGAGACAGAATTGCAAATTATTCCTATATTTCAAAATTGAAGTTATTATCGTTGTACTTTCTGCCGATTTAGTTTTAAAACCAGCCAGTTTTTTTTTCTAAGAAAGGATACTCTGGGATTTGCTTTGTGTAGATCATGATCTATTCAGGCCCCAAGCACACAGTGGTGAATATAATGAATACTAACATCTTGATGGACAATTTGTCTTGAATATTGTCCCCTAGGATTACAGTTCTTCAACTAAAATCTCATTGGAGAAGGTCAAAGAGCCTCTTTTATTGTACATTATTTACAATAGAAAATTCATTAAATTCCTTTCTTAAAAGCTCATTGATAGAGCTATTTGCCATCATCACATTTTCCTTTCCATTTTCTCATTTGCAAAGGATGACTTGGCAAGAACTTTGTTTCAATTTGATACAGAGATGTTGCCTTCTCTGCGGGGCACCTGGGTTTGATTCCCAGACAATGCACCTCAAGAGCATCTATAGGAGGCTACAGCCACTTTTCTAACCTGAGCATGAGTGGACTTGAACTTCCAACCTTTCAGGTTAGCAGTTGAGAGCATTAGCTGTTTGCATCACTCAGGGACTCTAAAGAGCAGAGTGAACACTGTTTAATAGGAGGAGATGATGATATAAAGGTGACCATATTAAGCTTCAGAAACTGTCCCATGCCAGAGCTGCTGCTCATGGGGGTCAGGGGCTGCTTCAGGGGAGCTGTCAGCTGGTGATGACTTTCCACCCACCTGGCCACTTTGGAGGCCGAGCAGGGGCTGGGGAGCTGGATATTTTTTAGCTCATCCCTTAATCTGCAAGCCCTGGTGGTACAATGGTTAAGTGCTCAGCTGATAACTGAAAGGTTGGTGGCTAAACCCAACCATCCGCTCCAAAGGAGAATGACTTTGCGATCGGGCTTCGTAAAGAATAATTGTGGCCTCAATACAATTAAATAATTATAAAATACAGCTCTTAATGGTTATTTTATATAAAGTGATGAATGCTAGTATACTCAATAATTCTAGAAGATTGTTGTTTTTGTTATTGTTAGGTGCTATCAAGTCAATCCATGAGTCAAGTGCTGACTCAACAGCAGCTAACGACAACACAGAATGTATGGAAACTTCTTGGTCAAGTGTAGTGGGAGACTAAGACTAGATTCCAGCATGTAGCTGGGTGCTGAGTGCCATTGCATTAGGGAGTTGGCATGAGAGTCATAGAGGAAGATAGGGCTTTGCTAGTTGGCAGGAGGGGAGAGAGACGGTGTTGGCCTTCAAGCCACAGTCCTTCAAACTGCAAAAGTCTTCCAAGATCGTCTAGTCACGCTCTCTTTTTACAGAAGGTGGTTGTGTGACTCCTCAAAGGCCACACAGCAAGTGAGTAGTTTCAACACCTAACTGTTTATAGGGAATAGAAGGCAGTAACATCTTTCTCTGACTTGACAAACAAGCTTCTAGCATTTTCATGCTTGCCCCCTACTCCAGTGCCAGGCAAACTAAGATGATGGCTGCTGGAAGATAATACTGTAATATTTCCAAATTAAAAAACAAAAATAAAAAAAGCAAAACAAACAAAAAAACCTTAGTTTGTACCACAAAATTGAAGCCAAGCTTCTAAGATAACAGCAGGTAACTTCACATAGTTCTCTAAACTCCAGTGTTAGTCACCGATGGATTAAATACATGAAATCATCATCTAAGATAAGGCAATGACATTGGTTACATCCTTCATGTTGTGTAACCATTATCACTATCCTTTTCCAAATTATTCTACCACTATTAATATAAACAAGGAGCCCTGGTGACATATTGATTAAGCACTTGGCTGCTAACCAAAAGGTCAGCAGTTCAAACCCACTAGCTGCTCCATGGGAGAAAGCTGTGGCAGTATGCTTCCTTAAAGATTTACAGCCTTGGAAACCTTATGGGGCAGTTCTACTCTGTCCTGCAGGGTTGCTATGAGCCAGAATTGACTGGATGGCAACTGGTTTGGTTTTTTTGGGTTTAATTTAATTTTATTTTAAACCCTAAGTTTACAAAAAAGTTATAATTACAGTAAAAAACAAGCAAAAAACCCCAAACACCCCACCCCCTCAAACCACTTGAGAATAAATTGCTGATTTATTATGTTGGCTATTTGGCTTAAACTGGTCCACTGCGTGGTGCGTTAGACAGCAAGAATGTGGCCTAACCTGCTTTCTATTGATACATTTGAACCTCACTGATCCACAAACACAAAGTTTAATGCAAACTTGTAAACATAACAGCTCACTCAGGCTTCTAATCATAATATCAATTCTACTTGTGCCTCTGACAGCACAGATTCATGCTGTTTCTCAAAGAGTGTTCATTGGAAAAGCGTCAGTATCTTAAGATGCTTGCGTAAAAGAATTTTGATGATCAAATGAATTGTGGTAACACTGTATAATCTACCTTGTTATAGAGATTTGCACCATACTTAGTTTATTAAGGTCTCTAAAGCATTTTGCAATTAAAAAAAATAAACTAAAAATAAAACTAAAATAACTTTACTTAACCCAGAGTTTCGTAACCTTATTTGGCCAAGTGTTTAAAAGCACTGGCTCTCAAAGCAACAACAAAAAAAAAGGGCAGCAGCTGTTGATACTACTTCTTGTGGTTAGGTGCCATTGAGTTGGTTCCAACTCATAGCGACCCTATGTACAACAGAAGGAAGCACTGCCTGGTCCTGCACCATCCTCACAATCGTTGCTATGTTTGAGTCCATTGTTGCAGCCATGTGTCAATCCATCTCATTTAGGGTCTTCCTCTTTTTCACTGACCCTCTACTTTACCAAGTGTCATGGATTGAATTATGTCCCCCCAAAAATGTGTCTATCAATTTGTCTGGGCCATGATTCCTGGTATTGTGTGATTTTCCTATGTGTTGTAAATCCTGCCTCTATGATGTTAATGAGGGAGGATGGGTGGCAGTTGTGTTAGTGAGGCAGGACTCAAATCTATAAGATTGGATTGTATCCTGAGGCAATCTCTTGAGATATAGAAGAGAGAAGTGAGCAGAGAGACAGAGGGACCTCATACCACCAAGAAAGCAGTGCCAGAAGCAAAGCATGTCCTTTGGACCTGGGGTCCTTGTAGGGAGAAGCTCCTAGTCCGTGGGAAAATTGATGAGAAGGCCAAAAGAGAGAGAAAACCTTTCCCTGGAGCTGACACCCTGAATTTGGACTTTTAGCCTACTTTACTGTGAAGAAATAAATTTTTCTTTGTTAAAGCCATCCACTTGTGGTATTTCTGTTGTAGCAGCACTAGATGACAAAGACACTAAGCATGATGTCCTTCTCCAGGGACTGGTCCCTACTGATAACATGTCCGAAGTATGAGAGACAAATTCTTGCCATCCTCTCTTTTATGGAGCATTCTGGCTGTACTTCTTCCAAGACAGATTTGTTCATTGTTCTAACAGCCCATGGTATATTCAATATTCTTAGTCAACACTGTAATTCAAAGGCATCTATTCTTCTTTGGTCTTCCTAATTCATTGTCCAGCTTTTACATGCATATGAGGTGATTGAAAATACCATGGCTTGGGTCAGGTGCACCTTAGTCCTCAAAGTGACATTTTTGCTTTTGAACACTTAATAGAGGTCTTTTGCATCAGATTTGCCGAATGCAATACGTTGTTTGATTTCTTGACTGCTACTTCCATGGGCGTTTAGGGTCATGGTTTCATGGGTCTATCCACTCAATTGGCCTAATGTCTTTAGAGTCTCTGTTCTACCTCCTAGTTTAGTGAGTCACACCTTGGGTCTTAAAAGCTTGCCAGTAGCTACCCAAGATACAACAACTGGTCTCTGTTCTCCTGAAGCAACAGAAGAAGGATACCCAGGAATCAGAAAAGGAAAGAAATGAATGGTCCCCAGCTACCATTACTGAACATTTTGATCAAGGACCCAATAGATGTATCCTGATCAAAAGAAGGAAAAAATATGGAACAAAATTTCAATTTCTCATGGAAACCAGACTTACTGGATCCATTGAGACTGGGTGAACTCCCAAATCTATTTCCTGGAAGCAGAGTTTAAATCTTGAACTGAAACCATGCAATGAAATAATTTTTAAACTAAGCAACAGTTTAGCTCAATTAATAAAGAATTTTTGCCTTGAGCATAGTGCTCTTTTTGACAATTATCTAAATGAGATCAAAATGAACCTCCTCCCACTCCCCCCCACAAAAAAAGAAACAAGCCTGTTGCTGTCAAGTCAATTCCAACTCTTAGTGACCCTATAGGACAGAGTAGAACTGCCCCATAGGGTTTCCAAAGAGCGGCTGGTGGATTCAAACTGCCAACCTTTTTGATTAGCAGCCGTAGCTCTTAACCACTACACAACAGTAACCCTAAAGTACAGATGATAATTTTAAGGGGCAGAGAGTCTAAGTTAATGGTGGTGAAACAATCCAGTTAGAGATAGCGAGAATGGTGACACAACATGAAATATGTAACTTTTGTCATGGAACTGCACATGTAACCATTGTTAAATGTGTGTATGTTTTGTTGTGTATATTTTCAGCAAAAATAAAAATAAATAAATACATAAATATTGGCTTGTCTGTACTCACTGGTTTTTAAGTTCAGTAGGAACTGGATTAAAATTCGAAACCTTGCCCAGAATGGTGTAGTGTATGGGAAAAATGCCTAGGAATCTAGCCCTTTTGCTCTCATGAGGATGATGCTAGTAAACAGATGAAGTTAATAAACAGAGGTGGAAAGAGTCACGAGAACGGCAGGTCATAGAGACTAAGCCTTGTCCATACCCTTTCCAAGCTTGCCCAACCTGTGGAATTTCTAATTACAGTTGATTCTCATTGTTGCTGGTAATTATGGTCTATAAAGTCATCATGAACACTGAATTAGCAAATACTGAACCAGGCTTGTTCAGCTTCAGCTGGGAATGTGCACATCGGGTGACTCAAGTACGTGCATGTTTGTGAAATATTGTGAAAGCACTACAAGTATTGATTTTGAGATTATAGGCAAATTTTAGTGATAGAATTCCCCTGTACTTCCTGTTCAAAGATGACATTTTTGAGTGTGTTTCTAGGGATGGTGAACAATCTATATTTTTCCCAATTTTCCTAACAGTGATATACTTTCACAGAACAACTCACTGTGCTGGGGGTGGTGGTGGTTCCTGTGGCTATGCAGAAAAATAATGTAGAAAGATACTGTATTTTTACTCATATAACGTGTACTGTCTGTGTTTGTTTGCTTTCCAAGGCTTCCTCACATGAGACACCCTCACAAGCGCCACCATGCCAATCCTCTTCCACATGTTGTTGCGAAAAAGTTAGCATATCACACTTGGGAAAATACCTCGCAGGGGAGTGTTCGGCTGGCAAACAAACGCAGAAGGCGTATGTTATTTGCATAAAATAGGGTAATCATAATGACAAATAACTGACTCGATTAACACTTATTAAGCACCAGACATTGACGTTACTTTCATATTATGTGAAGTGTATCAGTGAATTTTCACAGGAACTTGCTGAGGCAGTGTATCAGTCAGGGTCCAGTAATTTAATATAAAGAATTATTAACCAACTACTACCTATTAACTTCTAAAGGGGGCAATAGAGGTCTCTAAAAAATACAGGGATACATAGAAAAGCCACCACCCCTGAGACTAAGAAAGAGTGAACAAGGAAGGAACTAAGAATATGGACAAGGGCTTCTCACCATGGGTGAGATTCAGAACTGAGGGCAGGACTGGCTACAAATTTGTGGGGTCCAGTGCACAATGAAAATGCAGGGCACCTTATTAAAAAGTTGTTAAGAGCTGAAAGACAGTAACAGCAGAGTATTAAACCAACGGGCCCTCCTGGGCATGGGGTCTTGTGTGACTGCACAGATTGTATGCCCATGAAGCTGGGCAGACTTGGGGCATGACTGCCACAGGAACACACAAACTGTTGGAGGCAAAGAAACTAGGCAGAGGGTGCAGGCCAGAACTGGTTTGTAGTAGCAGCCTTCTGAATACTCGAGAAACCTGCTAGAGGTTATGGGCAGGCCAGAGTTTATGTATAGGAAATGCCTATAGAAATTTGCTTGCTAGAGGGTGTTGACAGACCAGAGCTGATCTGTGGGAAGGAAGTTTATCCTGGGGACATCAGCAAAACTCGCTGGAGTGTGAAGGCCACTGTGACCTTTTACACACCACTGGAAGCTGCAAGATAGAAGGGGGAACTACACTGGAACAAAGAATGGAAGCCCCTTCCTCTTGCAATGTCCTTCCAGTGCGCTCTTTTTTTTTTAATACTTTATTTTTTGTGTTTGCTGAGAATATACACAGCAGAACATATACTGATTCAATAATTTACACATGTACAATTCAGTGACATTGATTACTTTCTTCAAGTTGTATGACCATTCTCACCCTCCTTTTCTGAACTTTTCCTCCTCTATTAACATAAACTCGCCCCCTAAGTTTCCGATAGATAGTTCTTTAAAAGAGCACAGTGTTCAAGGTAGACATTCAACATCAGTGCCCTCTACTGATGAAGCATAACACTGTGTCAGCTGGCAAGAAAGAAATGTTAACAGGATCCAGCTCCACTATCGCAAAGCACGTGAAGAAAAGATGATTTTGGAGCTGATAGGTGGTAAGGTGATAACCGGCACAGTGCCACATTGCAAATGAAATAACTGCATTTGAGAAAGCTGAAGTCTCCAGGCTGGGAAGTTATATGTAATTCTAGACCTCAAAACGGTACCACTCTGCTATATAATATACTCCTTGAATAGCACATTCATAAGCTTTGACTGACTTGGCTGGTGCTAACCAGAAACAGCCTGGGGTAGCAGAAGCTCAGTGAATAAGAAGCAAATCAGGCATTGGGAGTAATGTGTATTTTTAAAGTAGACCTATAAAAAGAACATCTCACAGGAAACAAGCCACTGGAATAGGCAATAGGAGAACGAAAGTTTTTCTTTCATTATATCTCAAGGTGAGGGCAGTGGTGGTTCAGTGGTAGGATTCTCACCTTCCATGAGGGAGACTTGGATTCAATTCTTGGCCAATGCACTTCCAGTGCAGCCACCACCGTCTGTCAGTGGAGGCTTGTGTGTCGCTATGATATTGAATAAGTTTCAACAGAGCTTCCAGACAAAGACAGACTGGGAAGAAAGTGTTCTTGATTCTATTTTCGAAACTCAGCCAATGAAAATCCTATGGATCACAATGATCCAATCTCAGTGTGCATGGGGTTCCCATGAGTTGGGGGTCAACTTGACAGCAGGTAACAACAACAAAACATATCTCAGGGTAACCAAATAGTTGGTGAAGGGAAGCTTCTTTTTATAGAAGAATTTCAGCTAACAAATAAAAAGGAATAGTACAGAAGTAAAATATCAGCTTTTATAACCCCTAATGTTATGAGTCAGAATTGACTCAACAGCAACAGGTTAATGGTGTAATAAGAGGCCCTGGTGGTGTAGTAGTTAAGCACGTGGCTACTAACCGGAAGCCGGCAGTTCGAACCCACCAGCTGCTCGGTGGGAGAAATATGTGGCAGTTTGCTTCTGTAAAGGTTGCAGCCTTGGAAACTCTATGCGGCAGTTCTTCTCTGTCCTATAGGGTTGCTATGAGTTGGAATTGACTCAGTGGCAACTTTTTTTTTCTTTTAATGGTGTAATGGATATAGACAATATTAATTACTGGTTGCTGATATCAAAAAGGAAGAAAAGCAAACATTATGTGCATCCTGATTGAAGCACATACCACCTTTGAAGTATTTTTGCCAAATATCTATGAATCTGGTGGAGCTTCTGGATCTAACTGCCAGTTTCAAGAAAATCGAGGGGCCAAGGAAAATGTTAAAGTAAATTATAAAGATAAAATCAGCAAAATCCAGAATATGAAAAACTACAGGACAAGTGATCCATATTTTTCAACGAACAAAACCGAAAACAAAAAAAAGGTGGAGGAGGAACTTATAAATTATATGAAACTTTAGAGACACAAACCAAGTGAAATATGTCGGCCTTATTTGAGTTCTTAATTGAACAACAATAGCAGAGACAAAAAATATAAAGAGAACTACGAAATAATTGAAACTATTTGTTAAAATTATAGAATAATTGTTAGTTTTTAAAGTATGATTATGGTATGTATGTGATTTAAGTTTAAAGAAAGAGTCCTTGTAGAGTTACATAGTGAAATATATACATGGTAATGATAAAATGTCTGCAATTTGCTTTAAAATACTTTTGTTTTAAGGATATCATGTTTGGTAAAGTAGAGGGTCAGAGAAGAGAGGAAGACCCTCAATGAGATGGATTGACACAGTGGCTGCAACAATGGGCTCAAGCATAACCACGATTGTGAGGATGACGCAGGACCGGGCAGTGTTTCGTTCTGTTGTACATGGGTTGCTATGAGTTGTAATCGACTGGATAGCACCTAACAATGACAACAATAGGAAAAAATAAAATAAAAAAAAACGAAAACTGTCCATTAATTGATAGTTGTTGAAATAGGACGATGGGGTTCATTATACCATCCTGTTTATCTCTTTACACTTGAAAAGTTCCATAATGAATAAAAGTTTTTCTTTTGTTAAAATAATTTGACTTTTATTTATGAGTTCAAGTAACTTGCAAATTACTGGCTGTCTTCGCTAGGGCTGAGAGAGAAAATATGATATTTCCTACTATAGCAGTGCCATAATATCCCTGTTTTTATAAAAAGAAAATGTCTAGGAGAATGAATAAGATTTTTGTTATAAAACACATACTCGATATTCTATATTTATGTGTTTTGGTTATTTCCTCTAATTAAGAAGCCTAAAAGAAAGAAACCCTATTCTTCAACATGGAGCACTTTGATGAGAGTATGCCCAGAAAAGTGATTCAAGACATCTCTCTCCTTTCTCTTCAAAGTGTTCCTGATTCTGAGGTCTACCTACTCTTAGCAGATCTGACACAGCAGAGTGTTTAATGAGATTTCTTTGCAGTTTCCAAAAGTGCTTTTTATACTCTAGGTGACTTGAAACAGGAGAGAAAAATTTATATTTTTCTATTAATCAAAATGTTTCAAACAAAAAACACTTTTAGGGTATCCTTGGGCTACCAAAATTCTCTTTCTATTTCACTCTGTAGACATTTCTGAACACAGGTCAGCAAAAAGCAACAGCAATATCAGGAGTCTTCATTTAATTACGCCTCGGGGGCTGTGTAAAACTTTAGATACCATTTCTTTTCTGTATTCCTCTTAGGGTACTTGCTGGGCAAAGCATAGTTTCTTACACTTAGTAGGTACTCGTATGTTTTTGTTGTTGTTGTCTGGTGCTGTCAACTTGGTTTCGACTCACAGCGATCCCATCTATAACAGAAGAAAACACTGCATGATCCTGCACCATCCTCACAATTGTTGCTATGTTTGAGGGCATTGTTGCAGCCACTGGGTCAATCCATTTTGTTGAGGGTCTTCCTCTCTTGCTGACCCTCTGCTTTACCAAACATGATGTCCTTCTCGAGGGACTGGACCCTCCTGATAATGTGTCTAAAGTGCATGAGACGAAGTCTCACCATCCTTGCTTCTAAGGAGCATTCTGGCTATAATCCTTTCGAGACAGGCTTGTTCGTTCTTCTGGCAGTCCATGGTATATTCACTATTCTTTGACAACACCGTAATTCAAAGTTGTCAGTTTTTCTTCAATCTTCCTTCTTCAATGCCCAGCTTTTGCATGCATATGAGGCGATTGAAAATATCATGGCTTGGGTCAGGCGCACCTTAGTCCTCAAAGTGACATCTTTGCTTTTTAACACTTTTAAGAGGTCTTTTACATCAGATTTGCCCAATGCAATACATTGTTTCTTGACTGCTACTTCCATTGGCATTGATTGTGGATTCAAGTAAAATGAAATCCTTGACAACTTCAATATTTTCTCCATTTATCAAGATGTTGCTTGTTGGTCCAGTTGTGAGAACTTTTGTTTTCTTTATGTTGAGGTGTAATCCATACTGAAGGCTGTAGACTTTGATCTTCATCCGTTAGTGCTTCAAGTCCTGTTCACTTCCAACAAGCAAGGTTGTGTCATCCGCGTATCACAGTTTGTTAAAGAGTCTTCTTCCAAACATGATGCCAATTTCTTCTTCATATAGTCCAGCTTCTGGAATTATTTGCTCAGCATACAGTTTAAATAAGTATGGTGAAATGATACAACCCTGATGCACACCTTTCCTGATTCTAAACCACACAATATCCCCTTGTTCCGTTTGAATGACTGCCTCTTGGTCTATGTACAGGTTGATCATGAGCACAATTAAGTGCTCTGGAATTCCCATTCTTCGCAATGTTATCCGTAATTTGTTATGATCCATATAGTCAAATGCCTTTGCATAGTCAATAAAACACAGGTAAACATCTTTCTGGTATTCTCTACTTTCAGCGGAGATCCATCTGACATCACAGTGATATTCTTTGTCCCACATCTTCTTCTGAATCACTCCTGAATTTCTGGCAGTTCCCTGTTGATGTACTGCTGCAACCGCTTTTGAAAGATCTTCAGCAAAATTTTACTTGCATGTGATATTAATGATATTGTTTGATGATTTCTGCCTTCTGTTGGATCACCTTTCTTTGGAATGGGCAAAAATATGGATCTCTTCCCATCAGCTGGCTAGGCAACCGTCCTCCAAATTTCTTGGTATAGATGAGAGAGCACTTCCAGCACTGCATCTGTTTGTTGATACTTCTCAGCTGGTACTCTGTCAATTCCTGGAGCCTTGTTTTTCGTCAATGCCTTCAATGCAGCTTGGACTTCTTCCTTCAGTACCATCCATTCTTGATCGCATGCTACCTCCAGAAATGGTTGAATGTTGACCATTTTTTTTTTGGTACAGTAGCTCTGTGTATGCCTTTCATCCTCTTTTGATGCTTCCTGTGTCATTTAATATTTTCCCTCATAGAATCTTTCAATATTGCAATTCGAGGCTTGAATTTTTCTTCAATTCTTTCATCTTGAGAAATGCTGAGCTTGTTCTTCCCTTTTGGTTTTCTAACTCTAGGTCTTTGAACGTTTCATTATAATGCTTTATCTTCTTGAGCCACCCTTTGAAATCTTCTGTTCAGCTCTTTTACGTCATCATTTCTGCCATTCTCTTTAGCTACTCTATGTTCAAAAGCAAGTTTCAGAGCCTCTTCTGACTTCTATTTTGGTCTTTTCTTTCTTTCCTGTCTTTTTAATGACCTCTTGCTTTCTTCATGTATGATGTCCTTCAATGCATTCCACAACTCGTCTGGTTTTAGGTCATTAGTGTTCAGTGCATCGAATCTATTCCTGAGATGGCTTCTAAATTCAGGTAGGATATATCCAAGGTTATATTTTGACTCTTGTGGACTTGCTCTGATTTTCTTCAGCTTCACCTTGAGTTTGCATATGAGCATATGAGCAATGGATGGCTGTTAGACAGTCGGTTCTTGGCCTTGTTCTGACTGATGAAATTGAGCTTCTCTATTGTCTCCACAGATGTAATCGATTTGATTCCTGTGTATTCCTGATGAGGTTCACATGCATAGATGCTGTTTATATTGTTGAAAAAAGGTATTTGCAATGAAGAAGTCCTTGGTCTTGCAAAATTCTATCTTGTGATCTCTGGCATTGTTTCTATCACCAAGGCCATATTTTCCAACAACTTTTCCTTCTTTGTTTCCAACTTTTACTTTCTAGTCACCAGTAATTATCCATGAATCTTATTGCATGTTTGATCAATGTCTGACTGCAGAAATTGGTAAAAATCTTCAATTTCTTCATCTTTAACCTTAGTGGTTGTTTTGTACAAATAGAATAATAGTTGTATTAAGTGGTTTTCCTTGTAGGCATATGGCTATTATACTATTACTGACAGAATTGTACTTCAGGATAGATCTTAAATTGTTCTTTTTGATGATGAATACGACATCATTCCTCTTCAATTTATCATTCCCAGCATAGTAGACCATAAGGTTTTGTGATTCATAATGGCCAATACCACTCCATTTCAGCTCATTAATGCCTAAGATATCGATGTTTATGCATTCCATTTCTTTTTTGATGACTTTCAATTTTCCTAGATTCATACTTTGTGCATTCCATGTTCTGATTATTAATGGATGTTTGCGGGTGTTCCTTCCCTTTTTTTTTGAGTATTGCCACATGAGCAAATGAAGGTCCTGAAAGCTTGACCATGTCATTAAGGTCGACTCTTCTTTGAGGAGGCAGCTCTTTCCCGGTTGTATTTTTTTTTTAGTTCTTCGTTCAAAAACTGTATACACAAATTGTTTTGTGATATTAGCTGCGATCCCCACAATGTGTCAGCACTCTCCCCCTTTCCGTTTACCCCCGGGTTCTTAGTGTCCATTCATCTAGTTTACCTGGCCCTTTCTGCCTTCCCATCTTCACTTTTGGGCAGATACTGCCCACTTGCTCTCATGTAGTTGATTGAACTAAGAAGCACGTTCTTCACTTGTGTTACTGTTTGTTTTATAGGCCTGTCTAATCTTTGGCTGAAAGGTGGAGTTCATGAGTGGCTTCAGTTCTGAGTTAGCAGGGTGTCTAGGGGCCATAGTCTCGAGGTTTCCTCCAGTCACTGTCAGACCAGTGAGTTCAGTCTTTCTTTGTGAATTTGAATTTTGTTCTGCATTTTTCTCCCACTCTGTCCCAGCTCCTCTATTGTGATCCCCAACAGAGCAATCGGTGGTGGTAGCCGGGCACCATCTAATTCTGGGCTCAGGCTGGTGGAGACTGTGGTTCATGTGGTCCATTAGTCCTTTGGACTAATATTTTCCTTGTGTCTTTGATCTTCTCCGTTCTCCTTTGCTCTGAATGTGCTCAGTCTTATTTTGAGTGCCTTCCAACCTAAGGGGCTCATCTTCCGGCACTGTGTCAGACAGTGTTTTACTGCTAGATCATAATGTTTTCACTAGCCAATTTTTCAGAAGTAGACTGCCAGGTCTTTCTTCCCGGTTTGTCTTAGTCTGGAAGCTCTGATGAAACCTGTCCGCTGTGGGTGACCCTGCTGGTATTTGAAATACCTGTGGCGTAGCTTCCAGCATCACAGCAACATGCAAGCCACCGCAGTACAGCAAACTGACAGATGAATGGTGAGAGTGGTTTTTGATTGAACTGAATTTTGTTGCTAAGTGGCAGCAAGGTGTAATGACAATATCTGGTTGCTTGTCTGTGATCCACCATTAAATTGTTATGGGACCTGGCCTGAATTATATCACCTCTATGGACCTGAATGTCTTCATCGGCAAAATTATGACAATAAAGTAAAAAAATCACTGATCCCTTTGAGCTCTGGCATCTGATGGATAAAAAAGGTCAAACTTTTTGCCCTTGTTTCATGTAGTGAGATACTTTTTTGAGATATTAAATTATGTTTTATATGTTTTCTCCCCATATTTCCCCTCTTCCCTGCTTTCCTCTTCAAGTCTTGGATCAGGAGAGATTTGCAGCAGGCCTGAGAAAGGAAGTCTGAGGACCAGATAGGATGAGGAGCTTGTGTACATAAGGCTGACCAAAGATCAGATTCTCCCAGCCCAACTTCCCAACGGATGCCTTGATCCTTCCTAAATTCAGCAGAACCTATGCGTTGCTCCATAGAAATGGAGGGGAAGGAAAAGTCTATGAAGTGACGGTACTTCTCCCTTCTTTATCAGGCAGAAAAAAGGAGTCCTGGTGGCACAACAGTTAAACACTTGGCTACTAACTGAAAGTTTGGCTATTTGAACCCACTTGGAGGCTCTGCAGGAGAAAGATCTGGCTTCTGTAAAGATTACAGCCTAGAAAACCCTATGGAGCTGTTCTTCTCTGTCACAGGGGGTCACTATCTAAAATTGGCTTGATGGCACCTAACACCAGACAGAAATGGAAACAAATTTTAATACAGAAAAATAAAGTTACGTAGCTCTTACATACCAGAGGTTATAGCTGGCAATAGTGTGTTCACTGCACATATTATTTAAACATCCCGTTTGGCTAACTGTTTTCTTTGCATCATCCGGTTGTTGTAGAGTCCTGTAATGACAGTCTGAAACGACATTATGAACAAGATTTAACATTTCTGGCATATGAAGTCTCTGAGTGGAGATTAGGTAACGGGAAACTCGATGCAGACTAATCTGCAGTGAACTTTGTTGACATCAGAATGTCCTCAGAGGTAAGTGACAGCAGGGGGAAGATTTTTACTACTAATTGTTTGAAATAATTAAGGATAAAACTCGAGCTATGACCAACAGTCCCAAAATGAATGAAATCAGATTAGCAAACTGCTGGGAGAGTTGATAATTATAGCTAATGGACTGTAAGTAAAACTGTAAGTCTTCAGTGCCTTTGATTTTGTTATTAACCTCCTCCCTCTGATTTAGAGCCTGTGAATTTTAGATGTGGGGTAAAGCAGGTTAGATCAGATGTGCTAACAAGGGGGCAATTGAGTGAGGAGGCCTTCGTTTCCTACTACAAACCAAAGCACACTCCTTTGACGTTCTGTCTGGAGTCACAGTGGCCTCAGAAATTTCTCCATTTCATCCTCTGCTAGAAACAGAAATCAAGAAATATCTATTAGATTTTAAAGCAGGAGGGTCACCTCTATTTATGGCCATCTCCATTTCTTAGCAAGTTGAAAAGAATGGTTGTGGCTAAATCAACCACAGAATTTTGAAAAACCCTTAATATTTTGCTTGAATTACTGGAATGGTTGTTTGCTGTCTTTATTTTTGGTAGCATGTGTATCTCTCTCAACAGCAATAGGTATATCTCTCTAAGTCCTTGGGTGGAGCAAACGGAAGAAAGGTCTGGTGATCTGCTTCTGTAAAGATTACAGCCAAGGAAACCCTATGGAGCAGTTCTACTCTGTAACACATGGAGTGGCCATGAGTCAGAATTGACTTAACAGAAACAGGTTTTTAATTTTTTAATATTTTTTATATACCTCTCTAATCCAGTTTGCTTAGATTATATTAAAATTCTCTGTCTACCCATGAATGCACCCAGTTCAAGGGGAAGAAACCAGCTTCGAAGCTCACTGGCCAATAATAGAAGCTGATCTCTGTTATTAAAGTTCAGGTGAGGATCATCCATGATGAGTTTAATTGGCATGTAGAAAATCAAATATATATTAAGCTGTAGCTGCTTGAGATGATATCTCAATTGTCCCTTTTCTCTTTATTTCTTCAGTAAGCAATGATTAAACCTCACCATGATTTTGCTGTTTCTTTTGACTTACCTGTGAAATGGCCATAATATACGCTACTTATTCTGGTCATCAGGGAATCCCAGCTAGTGACAGGACCTTCTCAGGTTCTGCTCATTAGACCTTTGTCCCTAACCTCTACTGTGTAATACCACACAGGTCAGTGCCTGTCAATATTTAAATAGAAGCCTCTGGAAAGGGCTCCCATTCCTCACACCGGCTCTCAGGATGATTTCATGGCCCCAGCTCTTTGTCTGACCTTTATGCCCTGATATTTTAAAGAAAGATTGGATACCATGGTATTGGCTGTGACAATGAAGGTTACTAAAAATGACAAATAACTGACCCTTTAATAAGATTTAAAACAAGTTTATTGAGCTGTGAGGTTGCCAGTGGTAATGAGATTTTATTCTCATTTTCTCACATCTCTTTTAATTTACAGCAGAGTTAGAAAAATAGACTGTTTTTAAGGGCAACCAAAAAATATGATTCATGGCTTCTGCTCATGGATATCTTAAGCTCATTAGAAAATTATAAAGATGCATAATACCCATGATAAACTAAAGGCTCATAAAACATTTTTCTTAAGATAAAATTGATTTCAAATGTGCTGGGGAAGTGAATTTTACTTAGCCTTAGATTAATTCCCTTTAGCTTCAAGATGACATTGTATGGGGGCAAGGTAGTTCTTTAAATTAAAGATGCATAATTAAAAGCATAATAAATTGAAATAATTACTTTATTTGATATAGTTTCTATGCAGACTGGTCTTACTGTCTAGTTCTGTCATGGTATTGTCAAAGAGTGGTGACAACTAGGTACTGATTTTCAACGATATTATTCTTCACTGGAATCACCCTTTATTATCAGACTTATCTGCAAGGGTACAGCAATCAGAAAATGTCCATTAATTACACTGCTAATGGTCAGCAAGTGACAGGATTATGCTAGAATGAATAGGCAACGTGCTGTAAGTACTTTAGGGAAAACTCCTGTAACTACAGCAGTGATACCAGGTAGTTCTGAATTGGTAGGCAAAGCTGCCAGCCTGAAGCCAGTCAAATGTATTGACCTTTCATTTACTTGGAAAACTGCAAGAGCCTGAAGCCTAATATTAACAATGATACTTACAGCTTCCCTGGCATGGCGAAGCCTGGGCAATGCAGTCCTCTGATAATGCACAGTGATAAAGATGGTTCTAAATGACATGATTTGATTCTGCTTAAGGGTTTTGAACTCCTTTCTGCTCTGAAGAAGGATGAAATTTGAAACATGAGCCACAAGTTCTTTATATGTGAATGTAAAATGTGGCAAGGAATAATCATTTTTTTTAGATAAGTGGCTTCCAAATATTTCATAGTCTAATGAGTATATTTATTCAATATGCTTATATGTTGATTTTTCCTCCGATAATTCCCATATGCTATAGAATTGATATGTTGTTATTGATAGGTGCTGTGGAGTTGACTTGACTCATAGTGACCACATGTGACAGACTGGAACTGTTCCATAGGCTATACTGTTCTAGGCTATCATCTTTACAGAAGCAGATCGCCAAGTCTTTTTGCCTCAGAGCCTATGGGTGGGTTGGAACTGAAACCCTTCGGTTAGTAGCTGAGTGCTTAGCCGTTGGGCCACGGGGCTCCTAGAATTACTATAAAGTTTGCTGATATACCAATTCTTCATATTTCAGAAGTTATAGTCTTCATTCAGCAGTATCTCACCTTGACCCCATTGGTACTGAAATTACAATTCTGTTTTTTAAAGCCATATTTTGTGTTTTTTAAAAAAATCACGTTTTTCACATTTTGTCATATTTTGAGGCATGGGGCATATCACTGGTGTGATTTTTAAATATCATTCAGCTAGAAAGTTGAAGAAAAGGAAAAAAAGATGCTTTTGAACTGGATTTAATAGAGAAATAGGGAGCATAATATCACATATTAGAGAAAGAAGAAAATGGAGTGAGTATGAAGAAATAAGGGTGTAAGCTCATTTTCATGTTTGAAGTAAAAGAACAGCAAAGAGTAGAATGGAGAGCAGCAAACACTCTTGAAATGAAGTAGAATGATGTTTCCTACTTATCCAAGCTCGCTGCTAAAACAGAAGAGTCACAACTTTTTTGGACTGTTCTTGGCATCAGTCAGAAGCAGTACCAGTTAGAAAGAAGCAGCACCACAAAACGAGTATATAAAGAAACAACCAAAGTTCTGATCTTCTTAAATATCATTGCTCTTCACTGGTCTCTTGACTGAAATACAAGAAAAACCGAAAAGATCCATGCTATGCCACTTAGCTTTTTGTTTTTCTTTTTGAAGCAAATCACTCAATTTTTCGACTCATTCCTTTGTATTCTCTGCCAAAGAACTTTGATTTAATTTTTCAGGTTCTATGAAGGTACTGCTTGTTTTGGGAATTGAGGAGACAATACTTTTGTCTCCTGTGGATACCAAATGTTAGGACAAATTAATATTCAGCATACCTATTACTAGGAAATTAAAATACTATTACATTTCTTCAGAAGGATTTCTTTTATTACAAAGATATATTTAATTAGGCATTTAAAAATGAAGTGTTCCTTGAAATTTGGAAGTAATTTTATTATTTCCATAATTCTCTTGCCAAATTAGTTAGATATTGTGAGCCAAATGCGTAGTTTAAAATCATCAGATTAATGCAAATGACATTTTGTATGTAAAATTAAATAGGAGACTTTCAGAGATTTTTTAATTTAATCTGAAAGGCAATTGTGAAAATAGTTCTCTATATCAAAATTAAAGATGTTATTTAAAATTAATTCTAACCCCAAAGGACAAACATTTCTTCAGATTAAATGTTAAAGGACAAAGATTAATAGTGAAAAATCTTTAATTAGTAGGAAGGAATTGAGTGGAAAGTTATTAACTTGTCCCTTCATAAATCTTTAATACTAATTGATTAGTGCTTTATATTTAAAGATATAATCACCAGAGTGTAAATAAGCAGTGTAACCTTTCTTACTACTGGGCTAAAATATTGCACCAGACATTTGAAAGGCATTTCCTTCTGGAATAGTTGGACTACTCTATTTCATTCCAAAAACAATGGGGTTGTTTTATTAGAAAAACCACATTCTCCTGAATGGAATAATTTCTTAAACTTTGAATCTTTGTATGTCTCTCTCTCTTCCTCCCACAAACCTCACATGCTATTTCAGAAATATTAAATTTACCTCCATCATTAAAAAAAAAGTGATTTCTCAGAGTCTCATTAAATAGTCATTTAAAAACATCCTTATCACTTTATTTTAAACATCTTAACAACTGCTTTTCCTTTTTAGTACCGTCAATAACTGTCCATGCTTATGCTGCTCAAAATGTGGGGCATTGCTAAAAAAAATTTGCTTTATTATTAAACATAACTGGGGATAGTTTTCTTGTCTTCAGTAGTGATGGCGATGTCCAAACAGCAAGGACAAAAGGAAAACTTGAATATATCCTCATTAATATGAAAGGATTGGAAGAAAATTTATTTATCAAAATTTCTCTTGGGGGGAACATTATCTGAGGAAAGTTTTTGATAAAACAATTTAGATGGATGGTGACACCCTAAGGGCATGTCCAAGTAATAAAAGATGGTCCCTAATCTTTCAAGCACGAGATGAGAGGAATAATTTGTATTGCTTCGAAAAGAGAGAGAGTAATAAGATGAGAAAAATAAGCAGTTGGAATGCTGTGTGTTGCATGTTATGGCTGACCCTTGTGATTCCCCACAAATGCTTGGTGTGAGTGTATTTCTTGTAAAAGCTTGAAAAAAGTGCTGGAATTTGCAACTTGCAACAGAAATAGAAGCCAAGGACAGGTGATAGACATAGAGCTGAAATCTGGGATACATGGAGTTAAACAAAGGCATTGTATTAATACATCAATGAAAAAGATCTGCCTCACAGTCTTTAGGAACCATGAATGAGGTTGAGGAAAGAAGCATTGTTTAGAAGAGATGGAAAAAAATTGATTTTATAATAATGTATAGAAGAACTAAATTTAACAATGCAATGTTTTTGACAATATCTTTTTAGGAAAAAGTTTTTTAACAGATCATTTCCAATAAGAATGTGGTCACTTCTTCAACCCAAAGATTATTTTCATTTCTTACTGCTTTCAGAACTGATAAGCAGCATGACACTCATATTAGAAATAATTTCTGGAAAGATATTAACAATAATTTCTGGGATGGAGTTCAACTATGCTTGAAAGTCTCAAATTCATTCAATCATTTAATAACATTGAATGATGTGGGTTCAGGTTAAAACCAAAAAACCTAACCCGTTGCCGTCAGTCAATTCCGACTCATAACAACCCTATACAACAGTGTAGAACTGCCCCATAGGGTTTCCAAGGAGTGGCTGGTGAATTCTAACTGCCGACCTTTTGGCTAGCAGCCAAGCTCTTAACCACTGTGCCACTAGGGCTCAGTGGGTTCAGAATAGGAACTGAGAATCCTGAGGGTAAGGCAAAGTAGTACTATTACTCCAGGACCCTACTCTGTTGGCTGATGGACAGTCTCAAGAAATTGCCATTTAGTTAAGTATAACTTTAGTTCTTCCCTACAAGTGGACAGGGCCTCTCAGTCAAAAGGTCATTTAAGGCTCCTACTATGCCTATATAATCTTCTAGTTTGGTGATCTCCAAAGTGGGCTGTGGTTACACAAGATGAAGGGATGGAGGAAGAAAATAAAAATTCCATACTGTGACCTGTCCAACAATGATGTTAGAAAAAGATGGGGAAAAAGTCAACAGATTCAAGTTATATTTTGAAATTGGAATACACGAGATGGACTTTTGATTGTATTTGGGGGCTTGTGGGAAAGAGTAGAGCCAAGAGTAACGCCTAAGATTTTGGCTTCAGTAATTGGGACTTGGTTAGAACTTTTACTGAGATGGGGAAGAATGGGCTTTGGGAGGGTATATGGAAATATGTTTGGAAGGAAAAAAATAAAGAGTTCTCTTTTGCATACATAGATATATTTGAGATGTCCAGGAGGAAGCTAACTAGAAGAGAGGTCTGGGCAGGTGACATAAATTTGAGAATTATAGACATAATTTCTTTAATGCCATGATATTTAATGAGATCACTCTGAAAGAGTATAGAGAGAAGAAAATAAGCACAAGACCCACTCCTGAGGGATCCCAAGATTTAGATATCAAGTAGAAGAACATACATCAGCAAAGGAAACTGAGAAGGAGCAGTGGTAAGGTGGGTGAACAACCAGTGATGTCCCTGAGGCTAAGAAAAGGAAGTGTTTTCAGAAAGGAGCAGACAACGATGTTGAAAGATAAGGAAGGAACATTTAAATTGGGTTTGGTAACATAGAGGTCTTTGAAGATATTGACTGAAGCAGTTTCTGTGGCATGAGGGGAAGAAACCAGTATGTAGAGGATTTCACAAGGAACAAACAGGAGGTTAGGAAGTGGAGAAGGCTGTGAAGAAAATCCCTTCAGGGATTTGACCATTGAAGGGAGCAAAGAAATGAGGCTGGCCATTAACTTTCAACCACAGCATATTTGGGAGTGCTCTAGGGAGCCCAGGTAGCACAGTAGTTAAAGCACTTGGCTGCTAATCAAAAGTTGGCTGTTCAAACTCGCCAGGTGCTCTGAGGGAGAAAGATGTGGCAGTCTGCTTCTGTAAAGATTACAGCCTTGGAAACCCTATGGGGCAGTTTCATTCTGTCTGTAGGGTTGCTAAGACTCGGAATTGACTCGATGGCAATGGGTTTGGTTTGGTTTGGCTTCTTTCTAGTGGAAATAATGACAATGGCACAGTAGACAGGATGAGATAATTGATGCAGGAAATTGGGGACTAATGATGGATAAAGTCTTTTTAGATGACAAGAGGGGACTGGCTCCAGACAACAATGGAATGGATCAGTCTTTTATAGGAAGAGGGGCACTGTAACAGGAGTGAAGATAAGATGGGTCAAGTCTAATCAGTTTTTAGGTCAAATGGCAGGAAAAGGAGGCATTTGCATCAGATAGCACCTATTTTCTAGTTGTAGTAAATATAACAACATCTATCTTGCATATAATAAAAATTGAATGCATTATTGTATACACAGTCTTTAGCAGCAGTAAACTAAAGCCCTTAATAAATCATTTTATCAGTACTAGTTGCCATTAAGTTGATTCCGACTCATGACAGCCCCATAGGTGTCAGAGTAGAACTGACATCTGAGATACAAGGAGTTAAACAAAGGCATTGTAACAGTACATCAGTGAAAAAGGCCTGACTCACAGTTTTTGGGAACTACGAATGAGATTGAGGACATGGCACTCATATTAGAAATAATCTCTGGGATGATATTAGCAATAATTTTTAGGAACCATGAATGAGGTTGAGGAAAGAAGCATAGTTTATAAGAGATGGAAAAAAGTTGGTTTTATCATAACGCGCAGAAGAACTAAATCTGACAATGCAATGCAATGTTTCTGAGAATCTTTTTTAGAAAAAAAAAAAAACATTTTTTAATTTCCAATAAGAATGTGGTGACTTCTTCAACCCCAAGATGATTACCTTGTCTTACTGCTTTCAGCACTGATAAGTACCATGGCACTCACACTAGATGAAAATTAGCTATAATTTCTGGGATAAAGTTTTGAAAATCACTGCATAGGGTTTCCAATGGCTGATTTTTTAGAGCTATATCACCAGCCTTTCTTCTGAAGTGCCTCTGGGTGGACTTGAACTTCCAACCTTTCGGTTAGCATCTGAATGCATTACTCATTTGTACTAACTTTATTGTTGTTAGGTGCTGCAGAGTTGGTTCCAGCTCATAGCAACCCTATGTACAACAGAAAAAAACTGTCCTGTCCTGCGCCATCCTCACAATTGTTGCTATGTTTGAGCGCACTGTTGCAGCTATTGTGTCAATCCATCTTGTTGAGGGTCTTCCTGTTTTTGGCTGACCCTCTACTTTACCAAGCATGATGTCCGTCTCCAGGGATTGGTCCCTCCTGATAACAAATCCAGAGTACATTAGATGGAGTCTTGCCATCATTGCTTCTAAGGAGCATTCTGGCTGTACTTCTTCCAAGTCAGATTTGTTCATTCTTCTGGCAGTCCATGGTATATTCAATATTCTTCAACAACACCAAAAATTCAAAGGCATCAATTCTTATTTGGTTTTCCTTATTCATTGTTCAGATTTCAAATGCATATGAGGTGATTGAAAATACCATGGCCTTGTTCAGGGTCACCTTAGTCTTCAAGGTGACACCTTTGCTTTTTAACACTTTAAAGAGGTTTTTTTTGTTTTTGTTTTTGCAGCAGTTGATTTGCCCAATGCAATATACATCGTTTGATTTCTTGACTGCTGCTTCCATGGGTGTTGATTGTGAATGCAAGTAAAATGAAATCCTAGACAACTTCAATATTTTCTCCATTTATCATGATGTTGCTTATTGGTCCAGTTGTGAGGATTTTTGTTTTCTATATGTTGAGGCGTAATCTATACTGAAGCCTATGTTCTTTGAATATCATGATAAAGTGCTACAAGTGCTCTTTCAGCAAACAAGGTTGTGTCATCTGCATATTGCTGGTTGTTAACGAGTCTTCCTCCAGTCCTGATGCCGTGTTCTTCACGTAGTCCTGCTTCTAGGATTATTTGCTCAGCATCGTAGTGTGATGGATTGCTTTTGTGTGGCCTTTCTCGCCATAGTCTTGTAATTCCCACTCGGGTGATTGGGCAGGACTGTGCAGATAGGGTAATTGTAGCCCACCAAGGGGATTGGTCAGTTTTACCATCCTGCTGGGCTTGAAATGAAGCATCCCAGAGGCAAGAAAGAGAGGATCCCACCTCCACCAAGGAAGAACAGCCAGGAGCAGAGAGCGTGTTCTTTCAACCTGGAATCCCTGTGCTGAGAAGCTTCTGGACCCAGGAGACTGATAGCGAGCTGTAACCCTGAAGATGATGAGAAACAGTGGTAGAGAAGTGGTGGCAGAGAAGAGGAGGCAGAGAGGCAGTGGCAGGAGAGACCGTGCATTGGGCTTCCCAGCCCATGGAGCGAGAAAGCTGAGGGCCTTTGGGCAGAGGCAGAGGGCCAGGGAGAGGCATGCCGGTGAGCACAGCTGCAAAGAGGCTGTCCTGATGGAAGAACTGTATCCTGAATATTCTGAACCTGACTTGTAACCTGTTACTTCCCTAATAAACCTATATTTGTGAGTATTGTCTATGAATTCTGTGTGGCCACTGCAATGAGTTATCAAACTCAGCAGAGAAGTAGAGAGTGCCGTGGGAAGGACAGTTGGTGTCAGAATTGGTAAAGATGGTGGAGAAAGGAAGCATGTCTGACCTCCGCCTTATAAAGGAATCAGCCTTGGGCTGTTGATCTTGATTCTCCTTCCCCCTTGAAGTCAGAGTAGGTCAGACTCAGCCCCCAAGCCATTTTTGGAAGTATACAGATTGAATAACTATGGTGAAAGAATACAACCCTGATGCACACCTTTCCTGATTTTAAACCACTCAGTATCTCCCCTGTTCTATTCGAACAACTGCCTCTTGGTCTACGTATAAGTTCCGCCTGAGCACAATTAAGTGTTTTGAAATTCCCATTCTTTGTAATATTATTTATAATTTTTTATGATCCACACAGCCAAATGCTTTTGCATAGTCAACGAAACATAGGTAAACATCTTTCTGGTATTCTGTTTTCAGCCGAGATCCATCTTACATCACCAATAATATCCCTTGTTTGACGTCCTCTTCTGAATTTCTGGCAGTTCCCTGTCAATAGCAACCATTTTTGAATTACCTTCAACAACATTTTGGTTAGCAGCCGAGTGTGTTACTCATTTGTATTACTTAGGGACTCCTAATAAATGGTAGATTTTGTTATTATCAGGTCCCTGGGTGGCACAAATGATTTGTGTTCTACCACTAAACTAAAGATAGGCAGTTCAAACCCATTAAGTGGCACCATGGAAGAAAGGCTTGGCAATCTGCTCCATAAAGATTACAGCCAAGTAAACTCCATGGAGCACTTCTACTCTGTAATACATGGGGTCGTCATGAATTGGACTCAAAGACAATGGGTTCATTTGTTTGTTTTTCTTTTATTGTTATTGTTCGTGAATATTTCCCTTATAAAATCTTCCATGAGTGATAGAGCTTTACTTGTTTGTTAGGACCCTTGATCATCTTCTTTATTTGCAAGATTTTTTCTTTGATATTTATTTAAATCAAATGATTTATGAGCTTTGGCACCCAAACCACATGCATTTTTCTGAATCTGTTTGTGCCCCCCATGCCTTCCACCCTCAAGAACCTTAGAGGATTGCCCTGCTTTAAGGAGATAAAGGACAAAGGAATCCATATTTGGTTGTAATTAATTAAGAGTGAATTGCTGAAGATATGAGTGGTGAGTAGGATTTTGATGAGAATTAAGATATTGATGGCAAGAGCAAGAAATAAATTTTTAGGTCAGTGGGTGGGAAGTTTGCATGGAGAAATACACAGAGACGAAAATGAGCAAATCACATGTGGGAGATGGCAGGCAGATTTTGCTGGTGGGAAAGCAGAAGCTGTGGTGGGAGGTAATAAGAAATGAAGGTAGGATGGGATTCTGGAGGGTGTAAGATTAGTGGAAAGCCCTGAAGGCCAGAGACGGCTTGGGGTGTTTATAATAAGTGACACTGAAGTACTGAAGACTGTTGAGCAGGCAAGGATCTGAAGAAAATGAAGTTAGAGGAAAATCATTAGAGTATCATTGAGTAGGAGGGATCTGAATGAAGGGACTGGAGACAGAGAGCTTCTTGGAAACCATCACAGCAATTTAGACATGGGCTGATGGGAACCTCTGGGTTGGGTGGCTATGGAGCAGAGTAGAAAGGGTAGATTAAAATGACATAATTGTAGTGTTTGTGGGAGGTTGTGTGAAGGAAAGCTAAAGAAGCAACTGACAATAACTCAAAACCTGAAAACTTAGAGTACTAGGGGAACTTAGAGATTATAGTGATATGGAATTTGAGGGTAGGTAGGATAGATGGCAGTGGGAGAAGAAAAGAATAATAAGACCAATGTATATTTGGGAAAATCTAACACTTAAATTACCATAGTAAAAGCTAGGACTGTGTACCACGTTATTACCTCAATGAAGGAAGATGGACTATTTGAAACATTCTCCAAAACTGTGATCTTGGGCAATCTCAACCACCCAAGTTTTTGTTTGATTTTCTCATGGATATAAAACAGTGTGCAAAGGAGAGATGGTGAGTAAACATGTGTTCTTTGGGTCCTCGTTTCCCTCAGTCTTCCCTCTGCAGTATCACCTTGAACACTAGAATTTCAAGGACTGGGAATCGGGGAGGAGGTTGTGTACCATGAAGGAATCCCTGAGTGGTGCAAATGGTTAATGTACTCAGCTGCTACCTAAAAGGTTGGAGGTTTGAGTCCACCGAGAGGTGCCTCAAAAGAAAGGCCTGGAAATATACTTCTGAAAAATCAGCCGTTGAAAAGCCTGCAGAGCGCAGTTCTACTCTGACACACGTGGGTTCACCATGAGTCAGAACTGACTCAAAGGTGACTGGTTTGGTTTGCCATGAGACTTGATACCCCATGAGACACCTTAGAGGTTCCAACAGTCACTCTGAAGTTTGGAAGTACAAGATGAAGCAAGATTTTCCTTAGGGGTGGAATTTGTTGAGACGTTGTCTTAGGCGCCACTGGGTCATAAGGTGATGTGGGAATACTCCTGCAGCAATGAGAGTCTCTGATGACTCTACTATGGTAAGTACTTAACATGCCAGGCTCTGTCCTTCCTCTTTTGTAGCACAAGTTGCAAATATAGTTTGCATTTGAAATACAGTTGTGTTTCATAGTCATCACTTGAACATGGCTGTCTTTGAAATCTGTGAAGCAGTGTAGTCAGCATTAGAGTAAAATCTTCCTTATAAAAAGCCCTTGCAAATATTGTACTTTGAAATGCCTTTCTCAACTTTTTCTGAATAAAGAAAGGAAAGACAGTGCCCTTTCAAGTTGGATCAGATTACAGAATTACTGTTATCTTTAACACTGTGAAGGTATCTTTAACTGTGAAGTAAAGCGTAAATTAGCAGGAAAAGCTTGTTAGTTTGATTTCCTGACAAAGATAGGGAGGTTTCAACAGTTGACATCCAGCTCGTTCTTGTTTTTAGCTTATAATTGTTCTGTGTTAGTGCTGACAAAACTTTAAAAAAATAAGTCATGTCGGTGAATATAAATAAGATCCTGTCTTAAAGAATCTCATCTGATTCATTTCATATAGAATATACGTTTCCTGTTTGATACATAATTTATTATATGTTATGCATCTCTATAATGTCTACATCTTTTCTAATTTCAATTGCCCCCTTTTAGTGGGCTTTAATATATGTTTTAAAAAATTATTATTTTCTTGTTGTTCGTGAGAATATACAGAGCAAAACATACATCAATTCAACAGTTTCTACATGTACCATTTAGTGACATTGATTATATTCTTCCAGTTGTGCAACCATTCTCACTCTCCTTTTCTGAGTTGTTCCTCCCCATTAACATAAATTCACTGCCCCTCTAAGGTTCCTATCTAATCTTTCATGTTGCTGTTGTCAATTTGATCCCCTACAGATAGTTCTTAAAAGAGCATAATGCTAAAGGCAGACATTTTTTCCTAGTTAAGCTAAACTATTGTATGGTTTTAAGAAGACTTCAGAGGATATTTTTGGTGTAAGGTTTAAAGATTATCTAATGACAATAATTTCAAGGGTTCATCCAACCTTCATGGCTCCAGGAAGTCTGGAGTCCAAGAGAATTTGAAATCCTGCCCTGCATTTTTCCCCTTTTGATCAGGATTCGTCTATGGAATCTTTTATCCAAATTTTCAGTAGTGGTAGCTGGGCACCATCCAGTTCTGATCTCATGGCAAAGGAGAAATTGTTCATGGAGACAATTAGCCACATAATCCATATCCTCCTTCTATTCCTCACTCTCCTTCTTCCTCTGTTGCGCCAGGTGAATAGAGACCAATTGCTGTGCCTTGGATGGCCACTTACAAGCTTTTGAGAACTCAGGCATTATCCATCAAACTAGGAGGTAGAACAGAAGCACTAAACATGTTATTAGGCCAATTAACTAGGATGTCCCATGAAACCATGAGCCTAAACCTCCAAACTAAGGAACCAAATCCCATGAGGTTTTTGGTTGTACATAAGCAGCCTTGGTAGCTACTATTTTTTTATTCTCTCATTGTTATAAATATGTCTATCATACAACTTTTGCCAATTCAACTTTTTACAGGTATAGAACTTATTGATAGCAATTACAATAACCGGCCGTGCAACCCTACACTTAATCAATGCAATATTTCCATCACTGTTAAGCCCACCTTTCCCCCTCCCTCCTGTTCCTGGTTACCACTAATAAACTTTGTTCTCTATACATTTACCTTTTCTTGTCTTTTTATAGAAGTGAGATCATACACTATTTGTCCTTTTGTGATTGACTTATCTCACTCAGCATAATGTCTTCAAGCTCCATCCATATTGTAGTATGTATACTTCATTTCTCCTACTGGCTGAGTAGTATTCCATTGTATGTGTGTATGTATCACATTTGTTAATCCATTTATGTGTTAATGGGCATTTAAGTTGTTTCTACCTTTTGGCTATTGTGAATAGTGCTGCAATGAACATCAGTGTACAAATCTCTGTTTGAGTCTCCACTTTCAAGTCTTTTGGGTATATACCTGGGAATGGAATGCTGGGTCATATAGTAGTTCCAGTTGTAGTTTTTTGAGGAACTGCCACACTGTTTTCCTCGATAGCTGTACCATTTTGCATTCCCATCAGCAATGGGTAAGTGTTCCAATTTCCCTGAGTCCTTGCCAAGAGTTATTGTTTTCTGTTTTTTTTTATCTTAGCCATCCTAGTGGGAGTGAAATTTTATCTCATTGTGGTTTTGGTTTGTATCTCTCTGATGGGTAATGACACTGAGCATCTTTTTCATGTGTTTGCTAGCCATTTGAATGTCCTCTTTGGTGAAATGACTATTCAAGTTCTTTGCCCGTTTTATGATTTGGTTGTCTTTTTGTGGTTAAGTTGTCCAAGTTTTATATGTATTTCTGTTATTAGATTCTTGTCGGGTATATGGTTTCTGAAGATATTTTCCAGGTTGGTAGCTTGTCTTATCACTTTTTTGGTGATGTCTTTTGATGAATAGAAGTTTTTAATTTTTATGAGGTCCCATTATTTATTTTGTCTTTTGCTGTTTGTGCTTTTGTTATTATATTAGAAAATCCATTGTTAAAAGCTAGGCCTGACAGTGTTGCCCCTGCTTGTTCTTCTAAGAATTTTATGATTTTAGTTTTTACATTTGGGTGAACTTTAATATCTTTTCATGTGTTAACTTATTTGTAGTAAAAATGTGGTATATTGTGGGTATTTTATTCCATTTTAAAAACTACTTTCATATAGGCAAAATATTTAAATTAAATTCTTATGTTAGCCATGACAACAAGCTCAAACATATCAAAGATCATGAAGAAGGCATAAGGATGGGCAAAGTTTTGTTCTGTTTTGGGTAAATTCTCCATGAGTCAGAGCGGATTGGAAAGCAGCTAACAACAACAACAACATGTCGGTATTTAATTACATGTTTGAGATTCCTGTAAGTAATGGAAATATTTTATATTTTTTAGAAATAACTTTTACACTTTGTAAAGGAGAACCCCAAACTACAGGTGCTTGACATGATTAAGGCTTCCGTCCAGGATGTAGGCTGAATTCCATTTTGTTGTATACTGCTCATTCTGAGCTGACTCTCAAAGATCATCTAGCCAGAATACTTCAGGAAGCCTGTGGACTCCACTCCCCTCCTTTCCTCTCACAGCATGCTCCTAGGAAGAACACTTACTCAGGCTGTCCCTCAAAATATCCATAGATTAACAAGATGTTAACTGACTCAAACTTTATGGGATTTCATAATTGTCTTGTGTCTGTTAAAGCATGATTTTGTAAATGTCAACCAATCAGAATTTTTTCCTTGTAAGTTCCTGGATTTTCTGTACTTAAACTCTGTGAAACATTCCTTTCACCAGAGTACTTTTGTGAATGCTCACAAAGTGCCGCCTGATCCAGAAAGCTTTATTCCTTCAATAATATTCTTTGCTTTGATTTTAACGGAGACTTCCAGTTTTCTCTTTGACAACTTCATAATTTATAGATTACTAAAAATTGTTTCTGTTTTGATATAACCTGTGAAATGAGGGAGTTAATCTATTTTGATTTGTAAAGAATGATGTTTTTAAAAATAAACCCAACATCATAAAAATGTTAATACATGTGGCTGAGGGAAAACTATTTTAAAATTGTGCCAGTCAGAGAAGTTTTTAAAGTAACAGTTTTCATATATTCAATCCTCTGTCAATGGGATTAGGCAGGGACTAAGGTGTGTGGCCAATGTGTGAGCAAAAGAAGAGCATTCATCTTTGGCCATACTAATTCACCAGTAAGTTACATTGTCTCCTATATTAGCTCAATGGTCACGTGGGCCCAGAGAGTGGTTTTCCAATTGTGTTCCACCGTTTTCTGAAGCATCTTTGAATGTAGTAGATCTTTGAAATTAAGTGAGATTTTTGACAGACAAGCTTCTGTAAAGCAGAGTAAGAATTTCTTAAGCATAATTGGAAATAGGCTTCAAATCACTTTATAAGGGTTTTCATGCTTGTGCTGAAAGGACAGTGAGAACAGCTCCTCCTTTAAGTGGTCTCACAACTTCAGTGGCGCCTCCACAAATTTTAACACAGTGAAGGCCTTATCTTCAGTCTCTAGCTGGTTGTCACAGCCCTTTCTCAGCTATGACCACTCTTATCTCCTCTTGGAGGTTCTCTGAGACTCCCGGAATGGAGAGAGCTCAGTGAGTAGCTCTTCCCTGCTCAGCCCAGGAAATGTATTTCAGCACACAATCCTCAAACTCCAACTCCAAAATATTTCTGGTCAGCGAGAGATTTCCAAAACACTTTCTTTCTTCCACGTTGTTGGAGAATATCCAAATTTAAGATTGCGGACTTGAGAACCTCACATTTTGGAGCTAAGTTATTTGAACAAAGGGAACTACATGACCTTTTGTTGTTGTTGTTGGGTGCCATCTAGTAGATGCCAACTCATAGTGACCCCACGTGACAGAGTAGAACAGCCTCATAGGTTTGTCTTGGCTGTACTCTTTGAGGAAGCAGATCACCAGGTCTTTCTCCTGTAGAGCCCACGAGTGGGTTTGAACTGCCAACCTTTTGTTTAGCAACTGAGTGCTTAACCATTGGGCCACCTTGGCTCTGTCAGATGATCTTTTGGTGCAGTTGAACTGTTACAATGTTGGGCGAAATTTTGCTGTTGAGGAAGCTGTATAAAGAATAAACTTAAGAAATAAACCAGCCAAGCTAGAACTTGACACTATCGACCCATGAACCTCACTTTTGAGTTATAATTTCCAAATCTAATCTTAGGTTCTTTTTTTTTCTTTTACTTTTAAGCAGTAATGCAAGCATTTTACACTTTCCCATTGAAAGGAAATTCAATTTATGGGTAATTAAAAAAAAAAATGAGTTTCTTTCATTTATAACATTTCTCAAAGTCTATTTACCATTCCCAGTCCAGTCTGGAGCTTCTTTCTTATAGTTCCATTTAGCAGCTACAGCAAGTGGACCAATTCCACCACTGACTATCCTACACATGAAACTTCACCAGCTCCTCTGAAATCAAGTACAGTCCCTGGGTGGTGTAAATGGTAAATACGTTCAGCTGTTAACCAAAAGTTTGGAAGTTGGAGTCCACCCAGAAATGCCTCAAAAGAAAGGCCTAGAAATCTGCTTCTGAAAAATCAGCTGCTGAAAATCATACGGAGTGACGTTCTACTCTGACACACACAGTGTTGCCATGAGTTGGAATCAGCTCGAAGGTAGCTACTTCTGAAATCAAGCACTGAAGCTGTTGTTCCGCCCATGCTGACAATACAGGCTGAATATCAGTGTATGAGGAATGACTGAACTTTAATTCCTAATCACTGTTCCTGGAGATTCCCCTTCATTTTAATTTCTTCTCACAAATTACTGCTTCTACAACACAATGGCTGTATGCATCACTCAAGCAGAGATTCTGAGGTTAGTGCTACTTGGACCTGATTGACTTGACTTGAATCATAGCTTATAACTGAACCAACCAGAGACAGAGTTGATCCAATTAACCAGACTGGGATTAGATATCATCCCAGAAAATGGAAGTGAATTTAGCCACAGCAACCATGTGGCTTATTAGTGAAGGAAGGGTGGATCGTCATATGAATATGGAGGTGGTCCTAACTAAATAGGCTGAATGGCTTCTGAAGGATCCAAAGCAACAGTTGTCCATTCTGCCCTGACGTGCTTTATCTTGAAAGTGTGTTTAGGGAAAGACCTGATATTTTACAAGGCCTAGGTACCTGATTAATACAGTTATATAGTCGAGAGTATTCCTGCCAATTTCCTCCTCATTTGAAAAATAAGGAAGGAAGAAAAATAGAAAAAAATTAATATTAACACTGAATAGCTCAATTCTATGTTACATTTACTAATGACCATGCAACTATCAAACATAATGTATATAGGCTTGGAACTACTGTGGGAAATATGTGTTTATGACTCCCTTAAGAACACCATAAAAGCCCAACAAAGATAATTTGAAGCTTTTGAAATACTTTGAGTGACTAGATATGGTCTTAACACATTAAAATTGCTAGCAATATTTTGAGAAATGCAGAAAAAAACAACAGAATGCAGTGAAGGGGAAAAAGAAGGGAAATTACAATAGATGCTGAGGTTATACAATCCATTATGTTTCCATTCTGTCTTATCCCAAGAATTCTGTTATTAAACATGTTTTCTCATGTCTAAAGAATATTATGACATTAATTTGTAACACAAGCCTATAGCCAAAATAAAATAAAATAAAATAAAATAAATTCTAGATTCTGCTGACATTCTGTGTATTCTTTAGATTTTACTACTTTAAATAAATACTTGCAACTGTCAGCGTTTCATCCTTTTTTTTTTTCTTTCTTAGCTTCTCTGGATACTGGATCAGACTACTATCTCCCCTGTGAATGATATCTGTTTTGTAAACAATTGGCAGAGCATTGTTGACAGCCCAGACAGGTCTTGGAGATTCAGAGGGAAGAAAGAATAGAAAATAACCGTCAAAGTCCACATGGATCCCAAAGTGTGCAACATAATTTCACGTGATGTTTTGGACTAAATATTGCTTTTTATTTGGTCATTTTAAGTAGTATGCACACATACATATATATGCATGCACATATTGTACTTGACAGAGGGGCATTCAACTTTTGAACAATGAGGATATATAGTTTCTACGCATGGCTATCAAGTAGAGTATTTGGATAGAATTAACAATTAATTCAGCCAAATGATCAGTTTTATTTTTCCCAGGGAATCACTGTGCACTGAACTGAACCAACTTAATTGGCCAGTTATTTTGGTGTCATCTACTCATTTAATCAGGCTCCAGGAATTAACAGAATACCAACTGAGATGTTTAAACAAATTGATGCAATGCTGGAATGATGCTCACTCGTCTATGCCAAGAAATTTGGAAGACAGCTACCTGGCCAACCAACTGGAAGAGATCCATATTTGTGCCCGTTCCAAAGAAAGGTGATCCAACAAAACGCAGAAATGATCGAGGAATATCATTAATATCACACGCAAGCAAAATTTTGCTGAAAATAATTAAAAAATCTTTGCAGCAGTACATTGACAGGGAACAGCCAGAAATTCAAGCAGGATTCAGAACAGGACATGGAACAAGGGATATCATTGCTAATGTCAGGTGGAATTTGGCTGAAAACAGCCAGAAAGATGTTTTCCTGTATTTTATTGACTATGCAAAGTCATCTGACTGTGTGGATCATAACAAATTATGGATAACATTGTGATGAATGAGAATTCCAGAACTCTTATTTGTGCTCATGTGGAAACTCAACATAAAGAAAACAAAAATCTTCACAACTGGACCAGTAAGCAACATCATGATACACAGAGAAAAAAATTGCAGTTGTCTAGGATTTCATTTTACTTGGATCCACAATCACCTCCCATGGAAACAGCAGTCAAGAAATCAAATAACATATTTTTCGGGCAAATCTGCTGCAAAAGACCTCTTTAAAGTGTTGAAAAGCAAAGATGTCACTTTGAGGGCTAAGGTGCACCTGACCCAAGCCATAGTATTTTCAATTGCCTCATATGCATGTGAAAGCTGGAAAATGAATAAGGAAGACTAAAGAATTGATGCATTTAAATTATGGTGTTGGCAAAGAACATTGAATATACAATAGACTGCCAGAAGAATGAACAAATCTGTCTTGGAAGAAGTACAACCAGAATGCTTCTTAGAAGGGAGATGGCAAGACTTCTTATGTACTTTGGACACATTATCAGGAAAGACCAGTGCCTGGAGAAGGACATCATGCTTGGGAAAATAGTGGGTCAGAGAAAAAGAGGAAGACCTTCAATGGGACAGATTGATACAGTGGCTGCAACAATGGGTTCAAACATAGTAACAATTGTGAGAATGGCACAGGACCAGGCAGTGTTTCATTCTGTTGTACATAGTGTGGTTATGAGTGGAAACTCACTTGACAGCACCTAGCAACAACAACATTTAGGGACCTCATGCCCTCTTTCATGGAATAATTTAAATTTGACAATATCACCAACAAAGTACTATGTCCCAGATTTATGATTTTTTTCTTAGGGGTAGTTGGGCCAAAACTGAAATTTAGTAGAGGTGATGGCAATAGAAGCCAAGATGTCAAGATAGCATTGTTGTACCTATAAGTGCAAGGGAGACTAAAAAGCATTTCTGGGAAATACTCAAATAGGTATTATGGTATGGCCAACTATTTATTTTTTTAATGAGAATACAAAAGCTGTCTTCTACTATTATGACTGTGGTTAATATAGACTCCTGCTTGTTTCCTTTCCCCCAGTTGGCCAAGGAGAATCCATGTGCTCATCTATACCTATTTATAGAACTAGCATCAGAATCATTGCCAAGCATCACTGAGTGTAAAACATATGCGTTAAAGCAGAATAGTAGGAAGCAGTAGAACGATTTCCATTCTTGAGGGGCTTAAGAGGGTAATTGGGGAATAGGAAATACACCAAAACATGCATAAGAGTAGGAGTAATGCTTATCCGAGTAGGAGTTTAGTATTCAAATTAATGGTATAGATGAAGAGTTAACAAATATTTTTTGTAGGGCCAGAGAGTAAATATTTTAGGCTTTGTGAGCTATATGGTCTTTGTTGTACCTACTCAACTCTGTTACTGTAGTGAAAAAGCAGCTTCATAAGTGAAGGAATGTGGCTGTGTTCCAATAAAATTTTATTTATGGACATTGGAATGAAATTCATATAATGTTCACATACCATTAAACATCATTCTTCATATGATTTTTTTTTTCAACCATTTAAAAATGAAAAACAATTCTTGGCTTTCAGGTTGTATGAAAACAGGTGTTGAGTAAGATTTGACCCACGGGCCACAGTTTGCTAACCCCAGTATAGATGATGAGTTCCTTTTAAAGGAAAGTCAAATATGCGAGGCTATATGCTCAGTTTTCAGAAAACTAAGTTCAGTCTTCAGTTTTTTTGCAATTAATTAATTGGTTATTCAATCATTTATAGTAGGAAACTAGCCTGGTTAAGACGCAGCTGGGATGTACTTGTGTGTGCCACTGGGTGATGGTTTAGTCTGGCTAAACAAAAGGTTTGTATGTAAAGCAGCAGAAAAGAGAAAATTTAAAAAGTGAATCACAACCAAAGGATTTTGAATGCTGGGCTGAGTACGCCATACTTCAGGAAAGAGGTTATTTTTGAGCAGGAGAATACTTTGATCAGAATTGTGCCTTAGGTGGTTTAGAATTTAGACCAGAAAGATGGAAGACAAACAGGACAAGGGAACATTACTGAACTTCTATTATGTATCAGGCACTTTTTAAAGGTTTGTTAGTATGTTTCTCCATTTAATGGAATAAAGAGGAAGGTCAATTTGTAAAATAATGAAAGAAGTAGAAGATAAGGGAAAGGGGCTGGAAAGATCCCACACTCTTTTGCATCAGATGAATGTAGAGAATAAAGGAGAGAAAGGAATCAAAGATAATTCCAAGGTTCCAAGCCCTGGTGACTGAAAGAATAGTTACAGAGAGTCAGGAGGAGTTGGTTTTTGGAAAGAAGTTTGGGTTGAGAACACACACACAGCCAGACAAATTTGTGTAGATCACAAGATTTTATTTCCAAGAGATTGAGCTGAAAATCCATTGTTCTCTTAATAAATAATGTATACAAAACAAACAAAGGAACCAAAAAAACCAAACTCGTTGCCACAGAGTTGATTCCAACTCGCAGAGACCCTGTAGGTTAGAGTCGAAGAACTGCCCCATAGGTTTCCAAGGAGCGGCTGGTAAATAAGAACTGCCATCCTTTTGGTTAGCAGCTGAGCTCTTAACCACTGTGCCACGAGGGTTCCAATAATGTATAAAGGTGATTTTAAAAATGGTTACAGCATGACTTCAATTACTGACACTCACTTGTATGGTACATTGTCACCTCATTAGCAATAGTGGTTATGGGAAAGATTGGTTATATTTTGTGTGTCAGTAAAAATGTTTAAATAGCTAAAAATTTTTAAGACATTATGGAAAATGAATACACACACACACAGAAATTACCATGTTGAATATCGCAGTTTCAGAAATTAGATGTATTGTAAGTGGTAGTTGTTTTAGTCCAGATTTAATATGTTAAAATACATATGTATATCACCTTTGTTTAACATATGCCTCAAAAATATTGTGATTTTTTTCCCGTAACATTTGGTTTATGAATAGTAAAATCAAGAAGTTAGGAATTAGATTCACAAAAGCCTCATTGTTTTAGTTTGCTGATGTGTAGCACTTACTCTTCCTATTCAGAGGAGAATATTCTTCAAAAGAACACTTTTTGACTGATCCATGTCATTCCGTTTAAGTTCCTTATGTGATTTAAATAGATGTTCACACTGCTCTATCAGTCTTTCTGAGTGGCTCAATTATTTTGTCATCTTTGATTATTAAGCTGCCAACATGTTCACATTTTCCACTTTAGACAATTAGTAACAATTTGTGTGATGCCCATCTTCAGTTATTTGCTTTAATGGCATCCATGGATGCTGAGGAAGACTGGCTTTGAGTTCCTGACATTTTAATATTTCCAAAGTACTGAAGAATTAATACTACTCTCCTGAGGAGGTAACATGCACAGAGAATTAAGAACTAGGCTTAACCTGACTCTCCTTAGCTGTGTAACACCCAGGAGGCTATTTCGTATCTCTCTTCCTTTCTCTCTCTTTCCCTCTCTTGTTTCATCTTTCTTTGTTTCCTTTATCCCTCTCTTCTTTCCACTAAAGTGACCTTTTCAGTCAGGCTTAACTCAGGAAAACAGAAGCCACTCTAAATGTTCCAAGTAGGAAGGATTTTCATACAAGAAAATAGGTGTTTCACAACAATTGGAAGGGCTGAGGAAACAAAAGTCAGGGAAGATTCTGCCCCTGTTGTGAGCACCTAAGCAGAAGATTTTTAAGCATTTGCCTGGAATCCTGTAGTGCCACTGGCCTGCAGATTCCTCTGCAACTGCTAGAATGTTGGCTTCTCCTTTTTCTTCTTAGTTTGCCAAGATTTGTGCAAATGCATCTCACTGGCAGATTCTACCCTAGAACAATATGGGAAGAAGAATTCTGGGAAATATAGTTCCAAGCTCCTCACCTGAAGTAGAGGATAATATAAGGAAACAAAGTACTAAAGAATTAATACTACTCTCCTGAGGAGGTAGCATGCACAGATAATTAAGAATTAGGCTTAACGCGATGTTCTGGGATAATATAAATGGAGATGTCAATGACACAGAATTGACAACACAATCAATTGCTGAGCCTCTACCAAGCCAGACAAAGATTCATGTAATTGTTCCTGTCCTCAAGATGCTCACAGACTGGTTAAGTTGACCATGCCTTAGTTTTCTAAGAAGGTGTCTTAGTAACCTAGTGCTGCTGTAACTGAAATACCACAAGTAGGTGGCTTTAACAAACAAATTTATTTTTTCACAGTTTAGGAGGCTAGAAGTCCAACTTAGGGCACCTGCTCTAGGGGAAGGCTCTCTCTCTCTGTCCACTCTGAGAGAAAATCCTTGTCTCTTTTCAGCTTCTATTCTTAGGTTTCTTGGCCATCATTTTGCCTATATCTTTCTCTCCATTTGTGCTTGCTTGCTTAATTAATCTGCTCTTTTATAAATCAAAACAGATTGATTTAAGACACCCTCTACACAAATACTGCCTCATTAACATAACAAAGAAAATCCATTTCCAAATGGGATTATAACCACAGGTATAGGGTTAGGATTTACAACACATTTTTGGGGGGACACAATTCCATCCATTGTTGTCATTACGTGCCTTCAAGTCACTTCTGACTCGTAGTGACCCTATGTACAACAGAACAGAACACTGCCCGGTCTTGCAACATCCTCACAATTATTGCTATGTTTGAGCCCATTTTTGCAGCCATTGTGTCAATTCATCTCACTGATGAATTGGGTCTTCTTTTTCACTGACCTATTTACCAAGCATGATGTCCTTCTCCAGGGACTAATCTCTCCTGATAAAATGTCCAGAGTATGTGAGATAAAGTCTCACCATCCTTGCTTCAAAGGAGCATTCTGGCTGTACTTCTTCCATGACAGATTTGTTCATTCTTCTGGCAGTCCATGGTAGAATCATTATTCTTCACCAACACCATAACTCAAAGACGTCAATTCTTCTTTGGTCTTCCTTATTCATTGCCCAGCTTTCACATGCATATGAGGCGATTGAACATACCATGGCTTGGATCAGGCGCATCTTAATCCTCAAAGTGTCATCTTTGGTTTTCAACACTTTAAAGAGGTCTTTTGCAGCAGATTTTCCCAATGTAAAACGTTGTTTCGTTTCTTGACTGCTGCTTCCCACAGGCGTTGATTGCGGATCCAAGTAAAATGAAATCCTTGACAACTTCAATCTTTTCTCTGTTTGTTCTCATGTTGTTGCTTACTGGTCCAGTTGAGAGGATTTTTGTTTCCTTATGTTGAGGTGTAATCCATACTGAAGGTTGTAGTCTTTGATCTTCATCATCAGTAAGTGCTTCAAGTCCTCTTCACTTTCAGCAAGCAAGTTTGTGTCATCTGGCTAAAGAAGATTGTTAACGTTTCTTCCTCCAATCCTGATGCCGTGTTGTTCTACATATAGTCCAGCTTCTGGGACTATTTGCTCAGCATGCAGATTGAATAAGTTTGGTGAAAGGATACAACTCTGACGCACACTTTTCCTGAAACCACACAGTATCCCCTTGTTTGCAGTATCCCCTTGTTCTGTTCTAAGGACTGCCTCTTGGTGTATGCATAGGTTCTTCATGAGCACAATTAAGTGTTCTGGAATTCCCATTCTTCCCAATGTTATCCATAATTTGTTATGATCTACACAGCCGAATGCCTTTCCATAGTCAATAAAACACAAGTAAACATCTTTCTGGCTGCTTTCACCCAAGATCCATCTGATATCAGCAATGATATCCCTTGTTCCATGTCCTCGTCTGAATTTGGCTTAAATTTTTGGCAGTTCCTTGTCCATGTACTGCTGTAACCATTTTTGAATTATCTTCAACAAAATTTTACTTGCATGTGATATTAATGATATTGTCTGATAATTTCCACATTTTGTAGGATCCTCTTTCTTTGGAATGGACACCAATATGGATCTCTTCCTGTTAGTTGGCCAGATAGCTGTCTTCCAAATTTATTGGCGTAGACAAGTGAGCACAAATTAAAAAAGCTGAATAGAAGATTTCGAAGGGCTGCTCGAGAAGACAAAGTAAAGTATTATAATGAAATATGCAACGACATGGAGTTAGAATACCAACAGGGAAGAACATGCTAGGCATTTCTCAAGCTGAAAGAACTAAAGAAAAAATTCAAATCTCGAGTTGTAATTTTGAAGGATTCCATGGGCAAAATATTGAACAATGCCGGAAACATGAAAAGAAGGTAGAAGGAATACACAGTCAGTGTACCAAAAGAGTTGGTTGACATTCAACCATTTCAGGAAGTAGCATATGATCAAGAACTAATGGTATTGAAGGAAAACGTCCAAGCTACAATGAAGGCATTGGTGAAAAACAAGGCTCTAGGAATTGATGGAATACCAATCGAGATTCAATCCATAACTAGTGGTAAATTTTACAGAGCAACTATGATAGGACATAACTGGAGAAATTGATTTAAACCTGGAAATCCCTGCAGTAGAGAGAAAGTCCTGTTACAAAATGGATTATTCATGCACAGTGTTGGTTATAGCATAGCTCATATCATGTCCACAGATGAAAACTTAGCATATGCATGGCCCCTGGACTCTCTGTCAGCCCAGAACTAAAACAATTTCCGAGGCCACCTCTTCAGACAGGGATTGGACTAGACTGTGGGACATAAAGTGATACTTGTGAAGAGTGTGCCTCTTAGTCAAGTAGATACAAGAGATCAAAGGGGCAGTTTCTGTCCACAAGTGAGATGGGAAGGCAGAGAGGGTTAGGAGCTGGTTGAATGGTCATGGGGAATCAGGGGCGGAAAGGAGGAGTAAGCTGTTGCAGAACGAGGTGAGCAATTAGGGTCGCATAACAATGGATGTAAAAAAATTTTGTATGGGAGACTAACTTGAAATGTAAACTTCATTTAACTACAACAATAAAAAAAAATTTAAAACAAAAAGAGAAATATAGACACTGTACCCCAACTTAAGTGGTATTAAAAAGTGTCACTAAATTTTGAAAGTGCTTTTTAAAATATTAATTTTTTTTCAGATAATAATTTGGGGATAAACTGATCCTAGATTGCAATATCCCTTTTGATTTGGTAAAACGTCTGTTTATAAATTGGATGAAGTCTTAAATGAGGATGACTTCATAAAACTTCAGAGCAGCTCTGTTCATTTTAACACAATGTATTATTACATTACAAAGATGTTTTCAAATAAGATTAGTGCCTAGAGACTACTGAGAATCCAGTGAAACTGATGGGTTTCCACTCTTAGTCCTGTCAAGGGTGGACGATCTTGCCATAGTGGCATGCTATGTTGAGAGGTGGGCACTACATGCAATGTGAGACATTAGCTATGAAATTTGAGTAAATCATTTTATTAAATTATATGTTGTCTCTTCCAATCAGTTTTTTCAATAAGATCCCAATTGTAGGAGAGAGAAAATTTTGTAGTGGAAATTTATATTTAAGTGCTGTGCTTGTGGCAACTATGAATGATTGTACTCTACACAATTTCCTTCAATGGCTGCCATTGCCCACATACAGGATTAACTGTAGGTCCACATCATGGCCCAAAGCCAGCCTCCTTAACCTCAGAACTCAGGGCTTCCTCACATCGACTCCTTTTTCCTAGTCTTTCTTTAAATTTGTCTTGTCATCTCACAGCTTGCTGTCTGTACATGCTGTTTTCTCATACTGAAACCCTATCATCTTTCCTTCCTCTGCCTTGCCAGCCAAATCAAGCTGAGTTCTATTCATTTTTTAGTATTCTGAGCCCCGAAAAATATTGTGTACAATGTGTTCCCGTAGGACCTGGCACTTAATTTCTTTTAGAACAAATGATATGACTGCTTGCAAGTTTTTCTGCACCGTACTAAAAGCTCCTCAAAGGCAGAGATTGTTCTTACCCAATTTGGCATCTTTAGAGCTAGCCAGAACTCCCAGTACATAGTAAACTCAAAAAAAAAAAAAAAAAAAAATCCAAACCTGTTGTCAGCAGGTCGATTCCGATTTGGGCTCATTAACTAATAAATGAATGAATGACCAAATCCAGGGGGCAGGCAAATTCTAATCACAATGATAAAATAAATAAAACAGATCTAACCTTACATTTATCCCCATTTAATTACTTTCTAACTATAACAGTATTACTACTTTTTAAAATATCATTATTCTACAAGAAGCATAGGAATTATAGATCTTTGGTAATGTTTTGCCCAGTGCCAAGTATTCTACTGGGGTCCACTGTACAATCAGCAATGCTTATAATAATGAACTAAGATGGCCAGTATATATATTTTTTCCTTCCAATTAATTCACTCTTTCTAGTTTACTTTGCAAACCTAGCTGCTTGGAGAAGCTCTGATGGTTATGGGGTTAAAGAGGAAATGGTCATAATTTTTATTTAGTGTTTTCCATATAAATGCACCTCATTATTTGCTGTACCTCATTACGTATGATCTATTTTATGACCATTTTGTTCTCCTTAGCAATCCTGGTTTTATTCTGTTATGCTTGCTGTCTAAACTCTCAACTTTATGACTCCATTACCCCAGCTCGCTGCTGCCTGCTGTCCCACTCCGACTGCTGACGTGAGTAAAGTGGCTTCCCTCTTGCCAGGCCAGCATTTCCAATAAATTCCTCACACACAGGCAGGCGGAGGCGTGAGGCACAACAGCTCTGTGTAATGCTTTCATATCACATCAGTAGACTCTCATTAGATACTTGTGAGAGAAATTACCACTGAGGCTTCTTCAGGCACAATAGCATTAATGAAGTTAGGAAATGACTCCCACAGATGTTGGACACTCAATCAATCCTACTTAATTTAATTACACTCTTGAATGAGAGACAAAAGAGACGCTCTTGTAGTCCAACCCCTGCTTTTTATTTTCTAATACACTTTTTTCCCCCTTCTGACTTACTTAATCTTTACTGAGAAATGTCAATGTAATTAAGTTTCAATTATTTGAAGGTGGACTGTGTTATAATACCTTGTATCATTTTCCACTTCTTTCCCTCTACCAAACTGCAAGTACACAAGAGCTCTACAGTATAAATAAAGTGGTGGAGTGAGGCAGATTTGTGCTCTTATAACCTTGACAATTCATCCACTCTTAAACCTCTGTAATTAAGGGTACTGATGAAAGTGGCGCTTACAACTTTATGTTTTGGAATTTTGTTCACTGAGATCTTTTCAAGGGTTTATTCTCGAAGTTAAATAGATTTTGGGATACTATTTTTTACCGGTCTCAGAATGGTAGAATTAACTTATAAAGTACCAAAATTAAAATAATTATGACTGTATTCAGGACTTTATTTTTTATAAAGTATTTATTTGTCCATTCACGTATATGATCTCCCTTCACCCTCACAATGGCATAGTCAGAAGGGTGTTATTGCCATTTTAGAAATGAGAGATATGACACTAATAGAGATCAAAATTAATTATTTTTTATAGTAATTTTATAGTCACTAAACAGTGATCCTAACTTTGAATACCATCTGTCCGTCCGTCCGTCTATCCATCTATCCATCCATCCATCCATCCATCCATCCATTCAACAAATAACTATTGTCTTGGCTCTTAGGAAGTTGTCATATAAGTAGATAATCACAGAACCCTGTGAATACTCCTTGGATGTTGTTGTTGTTAGTTGCCATGGAGTTTTTTCTGACTCATGGTGACGCCCAAGTGTTCAGAGTATAATTGCTCCATATGGTTTTTAAGACTGTGATCTTTCAAAAGCAGACTGCTAGGCCTGTCTTCCGAACCGCCTCTGGGTGGATTTGAACCACCTAACTTTCTGCTAGTAGTCAAGCTCTTAACTGTTTGCTCCATCCAGTGACCTACTGCTTGGATATTATTGTTGTTATTAGGTGATGTCAAGTCGATTCCAACCCACAGCGATCCCATGTACAACAGAACTAAACACTGCCCGATTCCGCACCATCCTCACCATCGTTGTTATGCTTAAGCCCGTTGTTGCAGCCACTGTGTCAGTCCATCTCCTTGAGGGTCTTCCTCTTTTTCGTTGACCCTCCACTTTACCAAGCGTGATGGCCTTCTCCAGTTACTTGTCCCTCCTGATAACATGTCCAAAGTATGTGTGATGAAGTCTTGCTATAATAGCTTCCAAGGAACGTTCTCGTTATACTTCTTCCAGGATAGATTTATTTGTTCTTTTGGCAGTCCATGGTATGTATATTCAATATTCTTCTCCAAAATCACAGTTCAAAGGCGTTAATTCTCCTTCAAACTTCCTTATTCCTTATCCAGCTTCCATATGCATATGAGGTGATTGAAAACACCATGGCTTGGGTCAGGCACACCTTAGTCTTCAAGGTGATATCTTTGCTTTTCAACACCTTTAAGAGGTCCTTTGTAACAGATTTTCCCAATGCAATGCGTCTTTTGATTTCTTGACTGTGTTGATTGTGGATCCAAGTAAAATGAAATCCTTGACAACTTCGATCTTTTCTCATGATGTTACTTGTTGGTCCCTTGTGAGGATTTTTGTTTTCTTTGTTAAGGTGCAATCCATGCTGTGGTCTTTGAATCTTCATCAGTAAGTGTTTCAAGTCCTCTTCACCTTTAGCAAGTGAGGTTGTTTCATCTGCATAACACAGGTTGTTAATAAGTCTTCCTCCAATCCTGATACCCCCGTTTTCTTCATATAGTCCAGCTTCTCCGATTATTTGCTCAACATACAGATTGAATAAGTATGGTGAAAGCATACAACCCTGACACACCTTTCCTGAATTTAAACCACTCAGTATCACCTCATTTTGTTCGAACGACTGCCTCCTGATCAATGTGCAGGTTCCTCATGAGCTCGATTAAGTGTTCTGGAATTCTCATTCTTTGAAATGTTATCCATAATTTATTGTGATCCACACAGTTGAATGCCTTTGCATAGTCAATAAAATGCAGGTAAACATCTTTCTGGTATTCTCTGCTTTCAGCCAGGATCCATCTGACATCAGCAATGATATCCCTGGTTCTGTGTCCTGTTCTCAATCTGGTTTGAACCTCTGGCAGTTCCCTGTTGATATACTGCTGCAGCTGCCCTTGAATGATTGTCAGGAAAATTTTACTTCCGTGTGATATTAATGATATTGTTTGATAATTTCCACATTCGATTGGATCACCTTTCTTAGGAATTGGCATAGATATGGATCTCTTCCAGTCAGTTGGCCAGGTAGCTGTCCTCCAAACTTCTTGGTACAGAAGAGTGAGCACTTCCAGTGCTGCATCCATTTGTTGAAACATCTCAGTTGGTATTCTATCAATTCCTGGAGCCTTGTTTTTCACCAATGCCTTCAGTGCAGCTTGGACTTCTTCCTTCAGTACCGTAGGTTCCTGATCATATGCTACCTCCTGAAATGGTTGAATGCTGACCAATTTTTTTTTTTTTTTTTTTTTAGTATAGCGACTCTGTATTCTTTCCATCTTCTTTTGATGCTTCCTGTGTCATTTAATATACTACTTGTATAGAGGTATACAAAGAATACAATGGGAACAATTGGAGGTAACTAATTAGAGTGGTATATAGGGTGGTGCTGGAAGTAGACTAGAGGATTTTAAGGAGTCTGGACTATGTATTGAATGAAAAAGGACTCAATTAAGTATATATATATATATATATATACATAGAATTTATATATATACATACATATTTTGGAGGGTCCTATGAGTAATGTGATCAATTTAAGTTTTAGAATATTTCAGAATGGGTCAAGTCAAGAATGCCTCACAAAGTGCATGATGTTGACTGACAGCAAAGTAGAAACACAGACAGAGAAGCAGGATTAGAGGGAAGATTATAATTTTCACTTTGAATTTACTTTTCTTGTGCATGGGACTTCCAGATGGATATATTGGTCTGCAGCTTAGAAGAAAGATCTGAGTTGGAGATAATCGTCTGAGAGAAACCAGTACAAAGATGGGAGATAATTAGCTCTGTCATTGAGAATGTGTGGAGTGGGAAGCAAAAAAGGGCTAAGATGAGGATCTAACACCAGGGAGATGTAATAGCTGTGACACAACAGTGAATGGCCCTGATCCTTTGAGAGTAGACATGTTATGCAGGCCAGCACAAACCCTGTACTGCAACTCAGTCCTGCTACACATGGGCTGTTTAATTTGAGAAATAGGATAAAATAAAACAGCATTTTCAGAATACTATGATCTTGTTATTGTTTGGATTCAGAATACTGAGATCTTGTTATTGTTCAAGCAATAGCTTGCCTGTGGGCCTTGGGGAGATAACTCGAATCCCTTCTGGGTCTCAGTTGTCCTGTCTCTGGAAGAAAGGGGCTATAGCAGGTTTCTCTCTCATCCTTCCCACCTCCTACTATTTTGTGTGGCAGACTCCCAGTTGCTGAAGCATTAAGATGAAAGTAAGGACTGAAATCGAGATGAGCACTGTGAATGCTCTGCATTTAGATTAGAACCAGTTCTTGCCTGGATAGGGAAGGTTGACATGGACCAATTTACTCACCTGTAACCCAGCGCCTCAGACATTTTCTCAGGGGGATAGGTTTGTGAGCTGCTCATCACCTTCTCTCCCTCCATCTCATTTAACACTCCTTCCTTGATCAATCCCCTTCTTCAGTAGGTCAATGAAGTAGCCAGTATGATTCTTGTGATGTGATCAAGTATATGTAACTATACCATATATATTTGTTACATGTATATATGATATCTATCATCTATCCATCTGTATAGGTAGATCACTTATTGAGCACTTACTAGGTATACCCGTATCCTATAGCATACCCACAATAACTCATTTACTCCTTAAAATATTTATGTGAATTAGGAATTATTTAATCCATTTTACAAAGGTAGCAACTAAGTTTTGAAAAGGCTTAATAGCTTTCCAAAAGCATAGCTAGAATATGACAACATGGCAGAACCAAGATAAAAATCAGGCAGACTCCACAATCTGTGCTCATAACTGTTATATTCTATTGCCTTTAATATTCTTTGTATTAGTAGTAACTTACTTGTGCTTTAAGTTAATAAATTCAAGGAAACACACTTACAATGCCTGCAACTAGGTATTTGATTTTTATGGAAAATGTAGTAATAACAGCAACACCCATATGGCTTATCTAAGGATTTCTTTTTGACTTTTTGCTTTAAAAACTTTATGCAGTGTTATATGATGCCATATTTCATCCTTTTATTTTATACTTTGCTAAGGAGGCTGTGATTTTGATCTAAACCTTTTCTCATGGTTTATCATATATTTATGTTCCTTGTTGCCAGTTCTTTGAAAATAGCATAGCATAGCTGCTCCAAATCCTTTTGCCCTCAATCTGAAGTTACTGTCTATTCTTTTATACCATGCTTTGTCTCCCTCTGTTAAGGAACAAAAGTCTCCACTGGGGATTATTTTTGCTTAAAAGGTTCCATTATAGAGGTGTAGCTTGCTTTGCACAAGGAGCAGATTCCCCTCAAATATGTGCATGAAGACTAAGGTTGTGTTATGGTTGTTAGGTGCTGTCGAGTTGGTTCCAACTCATAGCAATCCTATGTACAATAGGACGAAACACTGCCCAGTCCTGCACCATCCTTACAATCATTTTTATGTTTGAGCCCATTGTTGTAGCCATCGTGTCAATCCATCTCATTGGGGGTCTTCCTCTTTTTCAGGGACCCTCTACTTTACTAAGCATGATGTCCTTGTTCAGGGACTGGTCCCTCCTGATAGCATGTACAAAGTATGTGAGATGAAGTCTCACCATCCTTGCTGCTAAGGAGCATTCTGGCTGTACTTCTTCCAAGACAGATTTGTTCATTCTTCTGGCAGTCCATGGTAGACTCAATATACTTTGCTAATACCACAATTCAAAGGGACGAATTCTTCCTTGGTCTCCCTTATTCATTGTCGAGCTTTCACATGCATATGAGCAATTGAAAACACCATGGCTTGGGTCAGCAGCACCTTAGTTCTCAAGGTAACATCTTTGCTTCTTAACATTTTAAAGAGGTCTTTTGCAGCAGATTTTTGCAAGACAAAAGTCCTTTGATTTCTTGACTGCTGCTCCGTGGGCATTGATTGCGGATCCAAGTAAAATGAAATCCTTGACAGCTTCAGTATTTTCTGTTTATCATGATGTTGTTTACTGGTCCAGTTGTGAGAATTTTTGTTTTCTTTATGTTGAGGTGTAATCCGTACTGAAGGCTGTAGTCTTTGATCTATATCAATAAATGTTTCAAGTGTTGTTCACTTTCAGCAAACAAGGTTGTGTCATCTGCATATCAGGCTGTTAATGTGCCTTGCTCCAATTCCGGTGCCATGTTCTTTTGCATATAGGGCAGCTTCTCGGATTATCTATTCAGCAGAATTATTTTGCCCATAGAATCCTTCAGTATTTCAACTCAAGCCTTGAAATTTTTCTTCAGTTCTTTCAGATTGAGATATGCCGAGCATGCTCATCCTTTTTGGTTTTCTAACTCCAGGTCTTTGCACATTTCATGATAATACTTTACTTTGTATTTCTGAGCTGCACTTTGAAATCTTCTGTTCAGCTCTTTTACCTCATCATTTCTTCCATTAGCTTTTGCTACTCTACATGCAAGAGCAAGTTTCAGAGTCTCTTCTGACATCCATTTTGGTCTTTCTTTCCTGTCTTTTTAATAACCTTTTAGTTTCTTCATGTATGATGTGTCCTTGATGTCTTCCACAACTCATCTGGCCTTCGGTGATTAGTGTTCAATATGTCAAATCTATTCTTGAGATGGTCACTAAATCCAGGTGGGATATACTCAAGATTGTACTTTGTTTTAATTTTCTTCAACTTCAACTTGAATTTGCATATGAGCTATTGATGGTCTGTTCCGTAGTCAGCCCCTGGCCTTGTTCTGACAGATGATATTGAGCTTCTCCATCAATTCTTTCTGCAGATATAGTTGACTCGATTCCTGTGTACTTCATCCAGCAAGATCCAGGTGTATCGTGGCCGTTTATGTTGTTGCAATTTTACAGTCATTCCTAGAGTTGTGAAAAGTTGCTTTGCTTTGTACATGTTTCTAGCTGAGGTCGAACAAAGTGATGCTCCACCTTCTTGTTATAGCTTTCATACTGTAAACAGGTGTCCTTTTCTTGGTCTATTTACTGTCTTTTTTTTTTATTTTGTATTTTTGTGCATTTTTTTTTTGGGTGATTTTGCTGTTTAAAATAGCCCCCAACCATAGTGAAGAGGTATTGTCTAGTGTTCCTAATTACAGCAAGGCTGTGATATGCCATACGGAGAAAATAGTTGTGTTAGATAAGCTTCATTCAGGCATGAGTTATAGTGCTGTTGGCCATGAGTTCAATGTTAATGAATCAATGAATCAATAGTACATATTAAACAAGGTGTCTTTAAACAGAAACACTCATAAAACAAGGTTATGTAATGATCAGTGGATTAAAATGTTGTGACCAGAGGCTTACAGGAACCTAAACCCACATATCCTCTACGAGCAATGGTGCATTATCTGCTAATGTAGCTTTCAAAGCTGCTTTATAGAACATAAGTACCACGAATAGCAAGAATCAACTTTGTCATTGTTATCAGACTTTTAACGAATTAAACAAATATTTATTGGATAAATAATTTTTATGTGCCAGGCACTGCAATGGGAGGTGGATTAGAGTATCTATCTCTTAGCTAGGGAACCCCAAATGCCCTTTTCTGCCAATTAGAACCTGTTAGGAAGTGACCCTTTCCTCTAGGCAGAGGTGGACGACTTGTGACAATGAACTCTTGATGCATCTGAGAAGACTCAGGAAGCCATTTATAGCACCATATATATTTCAAAAAATTAATTTATTTCATTATCACCACGGTTATATTATGAATTGAACAAAAAGTCTAGATGAAGGATTTTGAACTATACCTTATAAGCAAAGGAGAGGCTTTGTACAATTTAATCCAGGCAGCAAAATGCTCAGATTTGCCTTTTAAAAAGACGCCTCAGTCAACAGAATAGAGAATGGATTGTAGGAGGACGACAAATAACATGAAGAGGCGAGACAGATGATACCGTAGTTTCCCAGTGAAAGTTTATAGTGATTTGGACTAGGGTGGTGGCAGTAGCATGGAGAGAAGAGACTGATCAAGAAACAACTGGGAGATGAAATCAAATGTATTTGGAGATAGCTTGAATATAGGCTGGGTTAAGGAAAAGGGGGTTCTTTGAAAGATATTACTCTTGAGAAACTGGGTAGTTGGTAGACGTATTTATTGAAATAGGCAACATAGAAGGAAGAGCAAGTTTACTGGAAGATCATGAGTTTGGTTTGGACATTGTCTTAGGTATCTAGTGCTGCTATAACAGAAATACCACAAGTGGATGGTTTTAACAAAGAGAAGTTTATTTCCTTACAGTAAAGTAGGCTAAAATTCCAAATTCAGTGTGTCAGCTCCAGGAGAAGGCTTTCTCTCTCTCGGCCTTCTCATCAAAGTTCCCCCAGACTAGGAGCTTCTCGGTGCAGAGACCCTGGTCCAAAGGACATGCTCTGCTCCCGGCCCAGCTTTCTTGATGTTATGAGGTCCCCAACTCTCTGCTTGCTTCCCTTTTATCCCTTGAGAGATCAAAGGTGGTGCAGACCACACCCCAGGGAAACTCCCTTTACACTGGATCAGGGATGTGACCTGGGTAAGGGTGGTGTTACAATCCCACCTTAGTCCTCTTTAACATAAAATTACAATCACAAAATGTAGGTCAACCACACAATTCTGGGAATCATGGCCCAGCCAAATTGATACACACACTTTTTGGGGGACATAATTCAATCCATGACAGACATGGTCAAGTTCATATGCCTGAGATACATGTAAACGGAAATGAAATAATGGGCCAGAAGTAAGCATGATTTAAGGGTGTGGATTAATTCTATAATGTTCCAGAGTATCAGTACTATTGTTTAGCAGTTTGATAAACTGATAAGGCATAGGAAAACCGGGCATCCAAGAAGAGAACCAGAGCCATGTAAGTTGCTTATTCCAATCCTTCTATTGTTTTTGGTGGGTAAACGGGTGGCTGGGTTATGAGGTGCATGCCTACCTGCTCACAGGGACCACTTGACTGGGAATGGGCCTTACCAGCTGGGTTTTTCCAACCTGAAAATGCAGGACAACACATAAGAATTTTAACATGGATAATTTGGAATTCCAATAGCACAATTGCATCTAATTTAGAAAGAAAAAAGTTATTGGTCTTAATTTTTCCTAAATACATCTAATATTTAGGCACATATGTCATACACATGATTATGTGGTATAGCTATGTGTTTTACCAAACCTGAAAAAGGAATTACTTGTTATTTTCTGCTCCTTTTCACTGCAGACATTATTGCAAACCTCCTTAATAAAGGAACATTATAGGTGAAACCCTCCAGTCCTTATATGATTGCTGTTATATATTCTGACCATTCCTAATCTTCCCTTTTGTAGGAAGTGACTAATTTGAGAAGACAAAATGTACAATCAAGGCTTTAAAATGATAATTACTTCTCTTGTACAGAAGTAAAGCACTATCTATTCTGAAAATTGAGGGAATCACACAACAGTATTGGGAAAATTTGTCCTTTTATTTGTAAATCAAAAGTGGATATGCAGGCCTTTTAGCACTTGCATTCAACATTAGTAAGTGGGGCTTAGTGTCCGAGCACTGGCCCATTATTTTATTGCTACACTTGCTGGCAGAAGCAGAGCTACACTTAATTTTGGGGGGAGAAAGCACATCTATGAGACTTGGGATCGATGAGAAGATTGGAAATAATAGTATTTCAAATGGGGCATGTAGTAGATCAATAATTACGAATCTCTTTTTCTAACCACACCATTTGCCGTGTGTGACTTTGCAGTTTCTTTTTGCTCTTATGTGAGTCTGCCTTGCTTCAGTTAATGGTATATTAGAGGTGTGAAATGACCAAAGGCTTAAAAAATGCTTACTCAATTGAACTTGTTCTATTCTGTCCTCACCACGAGAAGAACATTTATTGGCTGGTCCTCTGGTCTCAGGAGGAGGATGAGAGACAGATGGAGCACAGCCATATCATCCCTGACAATCCAGTCTGGATCTGCCAACCCTCTGCTGAGCCTCAGATCCATGAGAACAAATTATTGCTGCTTTCAGCCATTGAGTACTGGTGTGGTTTATGACGCAGCAATTATGTGACATTAGTTAACTAATAAGGGGAACTGCAGACTCAGTTAAAAGACCCTAGCTAAGTCTTATGTAAGTGGTGTTAGTAACCTGGGGAGGCAAGAGATGAGAGGGGAGGAGAAGAGATTGTTTGAGAGAAATAGTGAGAGAGAGAAAAAAGGAGGGAGAGAGAGAGAAAGAGAGAGAAGGAAGAAGGGAGGGAGAGAAAATGAAAAGAATTTTGGAGTCAGGACGGACTTTGCTGTCAATAAATAATTTGGCATGAGAGAACACAATTGTTTTGAGGCTAAAGTGGTAACGCTGAGGAAAGTTAAAGGCTTGGCACATGAGGAATGGAAACACAAATGTGTCTAGAAAAAAAAAAAAGATTCAACAGGTTTTTGAGGCCAAGGAAAATAACAAATCATCAGTTTATGAATGGCCTGAACATAAAAACAGCAGGAGTCACAAGATTCATTTCTACTTAAGGCAAATCTTCTCTTCCTTTGTCTCCTCTCTCACTTTAGCCCCTAAAACCGTCATTCTCCTGGGATGATTTTGTCCCCCAGGAGACATTTGGTAATGACTGGATATGTTTTTGATAGCTATGACTTGGGGAGTGGGTGTTACTGGCATCTAGTGGGTAGAGGCCAAGGATACTGCAAAACATTTCATAATACAGAGGACAGCTCCCCACAGCAAAGAATTATCCAGCCCCAAATATCTACAGTGCTGAGGTTGAGGAATCTTGTCCTAAGATGTAACTGATGTTGCCTGGTTCTATGAAGTTCCAGAAGCTTATAGCTTTTTCCAAGAGTAATAATAAGCCACTAAAGGCATTAAACCGGGGAGTGAAGTGATTAGATTTGTATTTTAGAAAAATGACTCATTATCTACGGGGTTGGCAGTTTGGGGTAGTGAGTGGAGAAATAACCAGGAAAAGAAGGATCAGTCCCTTCTAGGGATGGCTAGTACTGCAAGTTGCTTTGGCATTTCAGTTATGAATGAGGGGATTCATTTGAGGTGATTGGAAGAAAACTAGAAGCTGGGGAAAGAACTGACAAGTGTAGGTAAGTGAGTCAGAGCTTCCCAATAATTGAGCAGGGCTCTGGTTGCAGTAGGTGATAAAGTGGGCAAAACCCATTCCACCCAAAGGATGCAAGAAGCAGCTCCACCTAGGGCTTTTCGCTCTAGCCTGCAGGTAGCAGCTTGCTATTGTTAGCACCTAAGTGGACCCTGGTGGCGCAGTGGTTAAGAGCTCAGCTGCTAACCAAAAAGGTTGGCAGTTTGAATACACCAGCCGCTCCTTGGAAACCCTGTGGGGCAGTTCTACTGTGTCCTATCGGGTCGCTATGAGTCAGAATCAACTCGACTTCAACAGGTTTAAGTGAGGCAAAGGAGTCATTCCAAGCAACTTAGCTCTGGCTCTGTCCTGACCAACATCACACTTACAGAGTTACCCGTTTTACCTACATCTTTCCCCGTCACCTCCATTGTTCTCTGTTAGGGACTCCATGCCTTGATGATGCACTCTTATTACTTTTTCCTCAGTTTATTTAGGTAACACATTTTCCGCACAGTTATCAGATAGTTTATTTAAATAAACAGGTATTGAGAGACTACCCAGCACCGAGTCTGGTTTCTTTTTTTCCTTTTGGTAAGATAACGTAATATTTACAAGCGTGGACTATTGACCGGACTATATATTTTCGGGTCAGTTTTACTTGTGGCATGACTTTGGGACATTTACCTGCTGACTCTTAGTTTCAGTTTCCTCATCTGTGATATGGGGATAATACTACTACTGATTTATGGACTCGTTGTGAGGATAAAATAAACTGATGAATGTAAGAACAGTGCCTGGTAAATAACAAGCTCTCAATCATAGTTAGCTGCTATTATAATCGCTTGTTAGACATTTGAGATAGCAAGATGAAAACAAATGATCTATGCTCCCAATGCATGCAGTCTAGTAGAAGAGACAGAAGAGTAATTATGTGATTTCATAATGTGATTAATATGATAAAAATATATACAGCCTGTCATAGAAGTGCAGAAGAAGTGTCTCTGCCGTAGGGGTCTCTGTCTTCAGCTCAGATCGTTCTGTGAGTTCCCTATCTGTATATCAAACTGCTTATTGGATAGTACCACCAGAAGTCCCAACTTAACCATCATTATTTATCCTGCTGCGCAAGGGAGAAACTTGAGTGTCATTGTAGTGCCTCTACCTAATTTTGCCCAATCAGTCACCAAGTCGGGCAGCTTCTACCTCCTTAATATCTCTCACAGCTTCTCTTCATCCTCACTGTCAAAAACTTTGCTCATAACAACTTCATTTTCCTTAGATTACTGCCATAGCCTCCCAATTGGTTTTCCTTTCTCCAGTATCGCTCCTTCTACCTTGTTGTCCACATTGTAACCTGAGGGATCTTTCTAGAGCACAGAGTTGACTGTATTATTCGCCTAATGAAAACTCTTAAATGGCTCCCAATTGCTTTAGTATAAACTCCAGGGTCCTTAGGCAGCATAGCACATTCTTTATTCTGTCGAATAGACTTCGACTCACGGCAACCCCATGTATAACAGAGTAGAACTGCTCCATAGGGTTTCCTTGGCTGTAATCTTCACGGAAGTAGTTAGCCAGGCCCTTCTCCCACAGAGCTGCTGGGTACATTCAGACTGCCAACCTTTAAGTTAGCAGTTGATTACAAACCACTTGTCCCGTATTGCCCTATTTTCAGCAGAAACTTCCTGCGTTCTGAACAGCTTGGAGTTCCATGAACATGGCTACTCTCTCACCTCTGGGTCTTTGCAAATGTGCCTCCAATCTTTTTCTCTGTGCTTTGACAAACACTTAATAGTGATTTCCTTCCTTGGGCCCTAGAAGCCTGGGAAAAAAAGTAAAATGCAGTAACTCACACTTAAAATTTTCATTTCTAGAAAGCATGAGTAAGAGACCATTGTCCTCCTCATGCCTTCTTCACTGTATACTCTTTTCCTCTGGGTATAAGGTATGGAGATCCAATCACCTGAAGCTATAATCTTTGAAGTGGACAACTGATAATACATTTTATAGCTAATATGGAAGAGCTACAAAAATATAGAATTTTAGTTTATTGCATTCTTTGAGTTGTAGGAAAAATACCAGACATACTTCAAACCTGTAATTTTTTATTTTGGAACTGTTGTGCTAATAAATCCTAAAGCCACTCTATGAAGGGTTTGAGTAAAATGCAATCATTTCATCCTCTCTGGAGGAGCAGAGCATGTAAATGCCAGTCGTTCCTTATTAACCCGGTCTTTGATTATCTCAAATACAGTATCCTTGTTTCCATTACCTAGGATAATTGGTGTGTACTGTAGCATGGTTCTCCTTCACAGTGGATTATTAACCATCTCTATGACATGCAGGTATGACTTCAACTGATTTTTTTGTTTATCTCTTAGAAACTAGGATGATTATTGGACATTTTGTTTTTCTAAATTTTCAAAGTGAACCTTTTCTCAAAGCAAACTTAAAGAATATCGTGGCTTATACTTCCTATATCTGTAAAATTTTAAAGAACACTTATGTCAGAAAGCTTGACCTTTGTCTTTTGGACATAAGCCAGTGGTCTGATTAGATTTATTAACTAAGGACCTTTGGAAAAACAATATTAAATCACACTACTACCTTCAATTTTGATGAAGTGCTTAACTGAAAAAAAAAAAAAAAAAAAAATTAAAGTGCCTGAAAATAAATGCTAAAACTCCTCTATGGGTCAGAAATCTAGTTAATGAGAATCAGAGTCCTTTCTCTAAAGGACAGCTATCTTTAAGTAGCTTAGCTAAGTAATGATCATGGGAATAATACACTGGCCTATGAAAAAGGAGTTAATTACATTTTCTTACTTGCAATTGAACAGATACACACATCATAAAACTCACCACTTTTTTTTGCCCTAGTGTTCAATGAAGTGGCATGGTTAAAATTTCTGTACAACTTACACTTGGATATGATTGCTGATGATCAGTGTTATATATATTGACATGCAGTTATTTGGAATAGCCTCCCCAAGTGTTCTTTGTGCCATAGTTATACTTTGGACATACAAAGAAAATCCAAGTCAACCCAGATTTTAGTAACTCATAAAGTTATATTGTAATGAAGTCCTTGTGTGGGGCAAATGGTTAATGCACTTGGCTGCTAATTAAAAGGCTGGAGGCTTGAGTCTACCCAGAGGTGCCTTGGAAGAAAGGCCTGGTGATCTACTTCCAAAAAAGTAACCATTGAATACCCTATGGAGCACAGTCCTACCCTGACATACATGCAGTTTCTATGAGTTGTACTTGACTCGATGGAAACTGGTTTTGTTGTAATAGTAATGTAACCCAGGTGGCCGAGAGAAGAAATACTTATGGTAGTGCTGTCTAATGGCTCTCAGGATGGAGCATATGGGACACAAGAGAAGTGGGCTCTCTTACCTGTGGATAGAAATAGGTGTGTGGAGGAGAGGAAAATGGTGGAGCCTCCAGACTGGGTTTTATTTCATTTCCTCCTGAAATAGGACACAAATCCTTACTGAGAATATTCAAATATTCAAAAATTCAAATGAGCTTTTTTCCAAAGATCATTCTCTCTCATTTACATGAGTAATTTGCGTTCTTCTGATTATGTGACCTGGGCCCTTTTTCTTGTGAATAATATTCCAAGCCTTATGTTAATAAGACACTTGCTCTTCCTTGCCCTGGATTAATACAATCCAAAGCTCATATACATTAGCTGACAACACACACTACCATGCCCAAATATCTCTTCTTTCCTCAGGTTTCTCTCCATCCTTTATAGAGGTATAGAGAAATGTTCGATTTTCCCTGACACAATAAAAATAAATGCAGAAGAAAGAGGGAGGTATCACAGGAGGAGTTTCTCCTTCCCTTCAAACCTTGCCTTTCCGCTCCACCATGCCCCTAGCTGCGTCAATCACATTTTCATTTGTTTACCATTATAACTTCAATCCATTCCAATTATAATTATCACAGTGATTGCTGTATTTTATTAAATTTTGAAAGTCCAGTGCTTGGCATAATGCTTGGCATATATTAAATACTTAATAAATATTTTGACTGAACAACCACAGAAATCTGTGACACCAGAAGTATTGTTGGCAACTCAATAAATGCTTTTTAAAAATAATGGTAACAGTCAAAATAACAATTAAAAAAATAGTTGCTCATTCCGACTCATGTGAACCCGTGTGTGTCAGAGTAGAACTGTGCTCCATAGGGTTTTCACTGGCTGATTTTTCTGAAGTAGATCATCAAACTTTTCTTCCAAAGAGCTTCTGAGTGGACTCAAACTGCCAACCTTTCGGTTATCAGTTGACTGCATTCCCGATTTTGCACTACCCAGAGACTCCAAAAATAATGATAACGACAACAACAACAAAACTCCCCAAATAATGATAGCAATAAAAATAACAACAGGTAATGTTTTTTTAGCTCTTATTGTCTGCCAGGTTCTGTGCTAAGCATTTTATATGGATTTTTCATTTAAGCTTCATCAATACATTGTGAGCTGGGTACTGATAGCATCCCAATTCTGCAGATAAGTAAACTGAATCATGGACAGGTGAAGAAACTTTTCCCAGGTCATACAGCTTGTAAGCGGTGCATTTGGGACTGGAGTTCCAGTGCTTATATAGTCACTCTGTGTTAGATAAATGGAAATGTTGTTAGGCGCCTTTGAGTAGATTCCAACTCATGGTAACACCATGTACACAAAGTAGAACTGTTCCACAGGGTTTTCAAGGCTGTGACCTTTTGAAGTAGATCACCAGACTGTCTTCTGAGGCGCCTCTGGGTGGATTCAAACTGCCAACCTTTCAGCTAATAGTTGAGCACTTAACTGTTCGTGCCATGCAGGGACTTAAATGGAAGTGTTGTTTTGCACCATTGAGTCGATTCCGACTCATAGCAATCCTATACATCAGAGTAGAACTAACCCATAGATTTTCCTAGGCTGTAATTTTTATGGGAGTAGATTGCCAGGTCTTTTCTCCCTGGTAGTTGTTGGGTGGGTTGAACAGCCAACCTTTTGGTTTAGCAGTTGAGTGCTTAACCATTGCGCCACCAGAGAGTCTTTAAACGGAGACAGATGTAAATAATTGCAATACTCTCGTTAATCACAATGATAGAGCTATATATTTGGCTCATTTGTGGTACAAGGGATAAATGATTAGATTTACTTGAACAGTCAGGGAAGTTTTCCCAGAAATGGTGAAAAATATTGGCAGGCATGCACTGTGTTGAGATCACTTGACCTGGTTCTGTTTTTGGTGTTGCCACCAAATTTTAGCAAATCCTGCTGACCTCGTGCAAATAATCACTTAATCTCAGCTGTTTCTGTTTCCTTACCTGCAAAAGGAGTGGGTTAGATTGGATGACAACTCATCTTGAATATCACCATTTAAAATAAATTATTTCTCTGGAGTGTGCACCTTGCACACAGTGTAGACTCAATAAACATCTAATGAATTGAATTAATTTGAAATAGAGGGAATACATCCAGTGGATGGCATTGCTGCAGCTAAAGCTATCTGCTTTTTAGACAAATATTCTTTCAGTACTTCACATAGCCATTTTCATAATCTTTATGGAAGCAGACTGGAACATCTTTCTCCTGCAGAACAGTTAGTGGGTTTGAATTGCTGACCTTTCAGTTAGCAGCTGAGAGCTTAACCACTTAGTAGAATTTGCCTGTAATATTTCTCTTTTGGAAATTACCAAACACAGAAACTTTATGGTTTGATGTTGTTGAATTCAAAATTTAACTGTTTGACATTTAGTGTTTTTCTGCCATTTCTAAGCTGTGCTCCTTACAGTGGGAATTTGATTTGATCATAATCTATCACTTTGTCACTTGGTAAACTCAGAGGAATGTGTAAGATAGCTGAGTAAACTGCCCATCATTGACAAGTATTAACTGGTAGGAGAGAGAATAAGCTATGAACCACTGATTCAATGTCAGAAAGTGAATTTTCAGAGGAGCATAATCCATCCTCTTACCTATGAGAAATAAGGCCAGTCTCTCACCTACATCATCTTGGAGAGATGAAACATTATCTTCTTTAAACAGCTTTTAGTGAAGATCCATGGTTTTCTTCAGACACCAATACATACATCTGAGATATACTGATGATGATACACAACTTTCACTGTGAATTGTCTTTAGGAGTGGGCATAGAGAATGTAGTAGATTTTTTTGCTTAATTTATGTTCTCTATTGTTTCCTGTTTTCAATTTTAATGATTTCTGTTCTTTATTATTTCCCTCCTTCTGCATGCTTTGGATTTAATTCGCTCTTCTTTTTTGTAGTTTCTTAAAGTGAAAGCTTAAATTATTAATTCAAAACCTTTCTTGTTTTCTACTATAAACATCAAATGCTATAAATTTCCCTCTAAGCCCTCTTTAGCTGCATCTCATAACTTTTGATATATTTTTATTTTTATTCATTTCAAAATATTTTGTAATTTCCCTTGTGGCTTCTTCTGTAACACGAGTTATTTGGAAGTATACTGCTCAATTTCCAAATACTTGAGTATTTTCCAGATATTTTTCTACTATTGATTTCTAGTTTAATTTTGTTATGGTCAGAGAACATACTTTGCATGGTTTTGAATTTTTTAAATTTATTGTAGATTATTTTATGACCCAGAATATGACCTGTCTTGGTGAATGTTTCATTATGCACTTGAATCTAGTTCTGATGAGCTGGACAGAAATATTGTGAGACATGAAGACTACTTCTATGCCTTTAGCGGAAAGCAGGCTTCTGTGTCTCCCATTCTCCGTGTCCAATAGGATAGCTACTAGCAACATATGACTGTTTAAATTTAAATTAGATACAATTAAAAATTTAGTTCCTCAGCCATACTAGCCACATTTTAAGAGCTTAATAGCCACATATGTCTAGTGGCTACTGTATTGGACATTCCCATCATCACAGAAGGTTCTGTTGGGCAGTGCTGTTGTAGATCTCTCAAGATCTTACCACTCTACTAGCAAGATGAGGCATGGAGAGACCAATCTGAGGAGAAGAGAGTCAGGGAAAAGAACATCCCCTGTGTAAATTTTACAACAGTACTTGGTAAGTTGGCCACCCCTTCTTCTTCTGGCAAAAAAGAAAATCATGAAGGAGGAAGGCCTAGGCCTGTCTTGATGGGAAAAATTCCAAAGACAGAGCTATCTGGCAAAATAGATCATTCTGTCTGAAAGAGAAAAGATTTTTACTTTCTTTGTACCAGTGTATGGTAGCTCAAACAGTGTCTTGATCAGCTTCTAGGGTTGGATGATGGTGTTTGTACTGGTGTTGGTGTGTTGTGAGCTCCTTAGGGTGCAGCTTGGGGAAAGCTGTAGTACCTGAAAGTCCAGGTAAGAAAAGTCTAGTACCTTTATTCGTGATATATGTTGTGTGCTTACTTATTAATGCCTGTCTCTCCCACTAGACTGCACACTCCATCGTGGTAGGGACTGTGCCAGTTTTTCTCACCTTCTGTCCCCAGGCCCTAACAAAGTGCCTGGCATTCAGGAAGCACTCAAAACATTTGTGAATGAATGAATGAAAGAATGAATCATACTTTGAAAGAAGTTTATTATTATTAGTTACTTTGATACTGTTAATCTGTATTAAATTAATAAATTTATTCTTTTATATAAATAATATTAACATCTATAACTTTTCATCAGATACTACTCTCCAATTTTTCATTTTCCTCAATGTATGGGTCCTCGAATTGTGTGTGTGTGTGTGTGTGTGTGTGTTGTTTAAACTGGACTGGGTGTTCTTAAACGGGGCTACACTGAACCCTAATTAATTCATGATTGTATTTTAGGGACCTAGGTATAAGTGTGTGTTTATATTTTTCTGAAGAATAGATTCTTAGATTTTATTAAATTTTCAAATGAGTCATTAACTACCCTTCCTCCAAATACTAAAAACAATTAAATTCACCACTGTCAGTCATATTTTAAATGTTACTTTTTAATTCTTCAGCATGGTGCAGAGAAAGCTTAATTGGGATCCAGGAAACCTGAGTTCTAGTCCCAGTTCTGCTACTGTTACCTTCATGGTGATGAAAGATGACTTCTACAGACATTTGTAACTCAGACGTTCTTATGTTTTATAACTTGACCAAGATTATTGTTCTCTCAATAAGTTGTTTAACCTTGTGTTTGTTAATTCAACGCAAGTCTCTACCATTAAATGGATTCTAACTGGAGGTCCTCTACAAGCCCCGGGTCATTATCTGCCACACTTTAAAAAAATTATAAGTTATTTGCCAACTTGTATTTCTTTAAGTTATTTTCTTGTTTCTCCCATGTACCCTCCAACTGAAGAGGTTGTTTGTTTTTTAATTCTTTCCTTATTTTACCACAGGCATTTTGAATTCTCAATCTTATTATCATTGTACTGGACTTTGAGTAGTTCTCAAAGGGGATCTGTAAGGTCAAAACTATCTTCATAATAAAGCTAAGATCTTATTGGCCTTTTATCACTCTCATTCTCTCATGAGTGTGTGGTGGGGTTTGATATCATAACAGATAGAATGTAGAAGCAGCTGTGACATACATTAAAAAGATTTGCAAAAATGTAAACCAATGCCATTCTTCTGGCAATTTTTTTTGAGGGGGAAAATGTAGTAATTTTTTTAATAAAGTATAAAATATTCTGTTTTAATTTTTAGCATAGTAAATACCAACATCTATAATCCACATAAACAGAAGCTCTTTGAGGTTCTCAGTAGTTTTTAAGAAGGTAAGTTTTGAAACAAAAAAGATTATGTGGAGGAACTTCAGCCAGTTAAGAGTAACATTTCCACTCCAACCCTTCATCTTACTTGTACTGTCCTTTAGAGGAGAAACATCATGGCCCTCATGGCTCTTGGTCTTGCTATCTGGGTCTTAAAAAGAACACAGGTTAACAAGGGTGCCATGGTCAAGCAGTAGAGGGGGGATCCAGGTAGGACTTTGAACTTGCTGGAAACTAACCTTGAAACTTTTGTGCATGCAATGTTTTCCTTCTCTCTTCTCTCAAGAAGAATGAGTGGGTTCAGTATGGAAAGCCCTGTATGGAAGCCAGATTATCAAGGAGTAGACCACAACATAATCCCTAGGTGGCACAAATAGTTAATGAACTTGGCTACTACCCAAAAGGTTGAAGGCTTGAGTTACTCAGAGGCACTACCTTGGAGGAAAGGCCTGGTGTTCTACTTCAAAAAAAAAAAAAAAAAAAA
>NW_004444037.1:2139190-2150570 GCF_000243295.1 Trichechus manatus latirostris | reverse complement strand
AAAAAAAAAAAAAAAAAAAATCTGCCATTGAAAACTGTATGGAGTACATTTCTACTCTGACACACATAGGGTCTCCACGAATCGAAATTGACTCGATGGCAGCTGATTTTCACCCATAGCATATAGAACACCACTGTGAAATAAGTCTAGGTACCACCTTTTTAGGATGGTTATTAGCCCAAAAGGGTTTACACCAAAATTTTATAGCAGACTACTTTGTTTCTCTGAAACAGCAGCTTGTCTCCGAGGTAGTTTCTATGAACAGAAAATATACCTGGCCTTTTCACAAATGTTTCATTGAGGAGTATTTGAACCATTTTCATGTAGTCATTATTTAAGGGAAAAAAAAAAGTTCTAGAGGTTTTCCTGCCAGACTGGTCCCATCAATAAGCAATTACTTTCAGGTTCTGAGTACTAGCAATACCCAAGGGCTTGTTGGAAGCAACACTTCTATTATTGTTAATGATGAAAATATTTGGCTGGTGAGTATATCCATTTTCTTCTTTTGTCACTTATAATCGATTACCCCCAGTAACCCTAGTAGAGAGTATTTTTTTATGACAGTTGTGATTCAGAAAGAAGACAGAAATCCTGAGTTATTGGTTATTAAGGTTTGCCTATCTATAACCTGCCCATTTTCAAGGCAACTGTAAAAGTAGAAGGTATTTCTAAAAAAGTCATTTAGTTTCTCTGTTGAATTATTTTTACTGTATCTTAAAGGAGAGAAAAATCTGGCAAAACTGTAATACTAGATATTGGAAACTCAAAACTATAATACACTAGATATATGTGTATGTATATATATACATATTTATACACATAGTACATCAAACTGTGATACATTGATTTTGAAAATTAGACATCTTTTACAAGACATTGCTTTCTTTTGGAGCTCTGGGCTTGAGGAAAGTATCAAAACGTAAAACTACCTTTTTCTGTATTTTAAAAAAAAATGAAAAATATTTGAAAAATTAATGTATCTCCGTTGTTTTGTTGGTTTTACATCTTAAGCTCTGACACTCCAAGGATCAATTAGAAAACTTTTCATTTGTGGAAAAAAGAATTAACACATACGAATGAGACAGAGTTAAAGTCTAAAAAGAACAAGAGAAAAAACAAGAGAGGTAAGATCTGTCAACATGTCAACTCGTGATGGAGATATTCTAAGTGGTTTGAGTAGGAGATAAAGGAAATAGAGAATTATAATGTAATTTTGGAGCTTATCCTCATTAAAATTAGCCACAGAACTTACTGGAGATTTTGTATATGAAAGCAGAAAACAAGAAAAACTTAAAAAATTGAGTGCTGAATCAGTTTGGTTTAAGTTGATTTTAGTTAAAATAAGATTGAACTATGAGGGAAGACACCCTTGTTAATACTCTGCTACGGGTAGAATACTCATTTCAATATAGCTTATATTAAAAACAAAAACAACACTCTTGCTGTATGGAACACAAGCCTGGGAGAAAAACCATCACAGACATTTGAATGTTATCTCTATAAATAATATTGCTGGTTTTGGAAAATAAGTCCTATTTCTCCTTTAACATTTTTTTGGGGAGGAGGGTATTATTATTCTTGTGTCATTACTAGTACTGTCTTAGTCATCTAGTGCTGCTCTAACAGAAATACCACAAGTAGATGGATTTAACAAAGAGAAATTTATTTTCTCAGTCCAGTAGGCTGCAAGTCCAAATGCAGGGCGTCAGCTCCAAGGGAATGCTTTCTCTGTTGGCTCTGGAGGAAGGTCTGTGTCATCAATCTTCCCTTGTTCTGGAATGTCCTTGCGATGCATCAGTCTTCCCTTGGTCTGGGACCATCTCAGCGCAGGAACCTCAGGTCCAAAGGACGCGCTCTGCTCTGATCACTGCTTTCTTGGTGGTATGAGGTTCCTATGTGTCTCTGCTGGCTTCTCTCTTTTATATCTCAGATGAGATTGGATTAAGACACTATCTAATCTTGTAAATGTCATCAGTATAACCTCATCACAGTGATAGACTTTACAACACATAAGAAGATCACATATAACCTCATCATAGTGATAGAGTTTACAACACATAAGGAAATCATATCAGATTACACAATCATACAATACTGGGAATCATGACCCAGCCAAGTTGACAGATATTTCTGGGGGACACAATTGAATCCATGACAAATAGCAAACTTGGAATCTGATAATGGCTGACCAGTTATCACCAAAATACAATTATATGCCTTTATTCCAAACATAATCCCGTTAAAACCCATAACAAAGTGAAATAGCACGTAAAAGAAATATTTGTATAATTAATAAAGATGTTCTTGTTTTCTTCCTACAGAAATATAATTCCAAGCAGAGTTAACAATATGTTATTTAATTCAAGGATGAGTAAAGACAACTAAAAAATACCTCACAAGTTTTTAGAAAGCAGTTTCCAAAAACTTGGAGCAAATATTGGAAGGTGCCTATGGACAGATCTGATAAATAGAAATGAAGGGCTCTAAAATAAGGTTTTTTTTGCTGCACAATCATGGATGATCTCGAGGAGGAAGTTGAAGAAACTTCTAAAGAGATCAATGTGCTTATATAGAGAGCCCTCTGAGCTTTGACATAAAAAGATCAGGCACAAAAGAGGCACATACCCAAGGACAAACACAAAAGAGTGGCACATATCTGAAGAATGGGGTCAGGAAGTCTAAAGTCCAGAATGACTTTGTGAGAAATGCTGATGTCCATAAAAGCTATAAAAACTGTTTGGAGCAAGCTGAAAAACAAGAAAGAGACAGACTTAAGTTCAGGGAAAATAATATGTTAAGAGATGGTAAAGAGAAAGCAAAGCTTTCTAATGTCTTCTCAGTTTCTATGTTCTCTATTAAAGACTAAAATTTATTTATTTGGCATCTACTTAATGAGTATAAAAACCCCAGTTGCCATGGAGTTGATTCCAACTCATGGTGACCTCATGTGTACCAGAGTAGAACTGTGCTCCCCATAAGATTTGCAATGGCTGATTTTTCAGAAGTAGATCACCAGGCCTTTCTTCTAAGGCACTTCTCAGTGAACTTTAACCTCCAACATTTCGGTTAGCAGCTGAGTGTTTTAACCATTTCCACCATGCAGGGACTCCACTTAATGAGCCCACAACCAAACCCACTGTTGTTGAGTCGATTCCGACTCAGCGACCTTATAGGACAGGTTAGAACTGCCGCATAGGGTTTCCAAGCCTGTAATCTTTACGGAAGCAGACTGCCACATCTTTCTTCTGTGGAGCAGCTGGTAGGTTCCAACTGCTGACCTTCCATTTAGCACCCGAGCACTTAACCACTGAGCCATCAGGGCTCCTTTTAATGTGCCTAGACAGAATTATTTCACAGACCAAGTAAAATAATGTATTTAATGGTGCTCTAAACCATAAAATTACAATAAATATATTACACTGCTATGCATATTATTATTAACTAAATAAGTCTACCTAAGGATTTTTATATGTGTTAATGCTTGGACTAATGATTCCTGGTGTCAAAATGGTTAAAGCACTCGACTGCTAACCAAAAGGTTGGCAGTTGGAACCCACTAGCTGCTCTGCAGGAGAAAGATGTGGCAGTATGCTTTCGTAAAAAGATTCATAGCCTTGGAAATCCTATGGGGCAGTTCTACTCTGTCCTACAGGGTCACTATGATTCAAGATCGACTTGATGGCAAATGGTTTGCTTTGTTTTTTAATGATCAGACTAATCTCATCTATTGATGAGTAATAGTTTGCACGTATTCCACCTAGAATTCTATCTTAAATAGTGTCACAAACATCACAACATCCATCCTATTCATCAACGAATCTTTTGGCTTTCTTTTCTACATATATGCACATTCTGACTACTTTATGACATGCACATTGTTATCACTTCTTACTATGCCCTCTGTTATCACCTTAGTCACACTTGAACCATTCCAACAGCATCATAATTTTTTTCAGTCTTGCCCATCCCTGTAATTTGTCCCCCCCCCCCTTTTCTTTCTCTCTCTCTGACACACACACGTACACACACACTACTCTCACACAGCAGCTGGGATAATAATTCTAAAACATAAATCAGATCATGCCATTCTTCCACTCTAACCCTCCAGTGGGTCATATAGAGTTATACTGGAAAAAAGTTGCCAATCATCATATTCTTTTCTTCTGTTGGTGCTCCCTTGGCTGGTCCTTTGCAATCTGCCTCTCAAGAGTCTCCTTCAACTTCTTTCCCATTTCTTTCACCTCCTTGTTAGATGGCTGTCTCCTGATATTATCTTGCCATAAATGTGTGGTTAATTTTAACATGGTCTTCTTCACTCACAAATTGCATGTGCTAAATAATAACTATCAACATGATATATCACCATCACTTTGCTTTTGTAGTTTCGGGTAAGCTTATGGTTAATAGTCATAAATCTGTTGCCGTAGAGTCAATTCTGACTCATAGCGACCCTATAAGACAGAGTAGAGCTGCCCCATAGGGTTTCCAAGGGGCAGCTGGTGGATTCGAATTGCTGACCTTTTTGATTAGCAGCTGAGCTCTTAACTACTAGGGCTACAATATTGCCATAGTAAGAGGTATTTAACCAATTTGATGAAAAAACAACCTGTGCAATATGATCAAAGCAAGACTATTTTATCTTTCACTGCCTCGTTAAATTTTATTCTTGGGTGAAAAACTTGGTCGGGTCCCATGATATTTATTGTCTGTCTTAGATAATAGTTTTATTGTCCTTTTCCACCACTCTTCTGTAGTTTGTTGCACTGTGGTGGCTTGCATGTTACTGTGATGCTAGAAACTATGCCATCGGTATTTCAAGTACAAGCAGGGTCACCCATGGTGGACAGGTTTTAGTGGAGCTTCCAGAATAAGACAGACTACAAAGAAGGAGCTGGTGATCTACTTCTTTAAAAACTGGCCAGTGAGCACCTTATGAATAGCAGCAGAATATTGTCTTGTATAGAGCTGAAAGATGAGCCCCTTAGGTTGGAAGGCACTCAAAATATGACTGGAGAAGAGGTGCCTCCTCAAAGTAGAGTTGACCATAATGACAAGGATGGAGTCAAGCTTTCAGGACCTTCATTTGCTGATGTGGCGTGATTCAAAATGAGAAGACACAGCTGCAAACATCCATTAGAGGGTCAGCGATAAAGAGGAAGACCCTCAACAAGATGGATTGATACAGTGGCTGCAACAACGGGCTCAATCATAGCAATGATTGTGAGGATGGTGCAGGACTGGGCAGTGTTTCATTCTGTTGTACATGGGGTCGCTATGAGTAGGGAATGACTTGATGGCACCTAACAAGAACAACAATAACAATATCATCCTTTAGGTTGTAGTCACATCAGAAATTAAAACGTTCTGCCCGGGACAATAATCAAAACCCCGAACTTGGTTTAAGGTAAAATCTTGTACATTCCATCAGCCAGGCCCATGTGGGAGGGTCAGTTGCAATAGAAGAGGAAGGCAGAGCTTCTATCTCTCTTTCCTCATACCTCCTTCCACCTGAGTAAATACAATTGCAGTTCCCTCTAGGATTGGTGCCTAGAGAGGGAGGAAGAGGAAGGGGGATGTGGTGGTTTCAAATTCTTTGCCACCCTCCCATTCAAAAGTGGAGTGTGTGTCCAATCTCCTAAGATCTGAGTGGGCTTGTGACTGCTTTGACTGATATAGTGAAGTGATGTTATATGACTTCTGAGGTTAGGTTATAAGAGGCCATTCCATTTTCTGGATTCTCTTGGCACACACTTTACTGTCTTGGAATACTCCCTCTACAAACAAGCAGCTATGGTGAGAAAAACAAAGCCACGTGGGAAAGCACAGTGTAGCTTCTCCACTTGAAAGTCCCAGCTGAACTCAGACTTTGAGGCTCCCCAGGGCCTGGACTAAGATGGGAAAAGTGAGGTACCTGGGGTGCAGACTTTCAGGAGGCATTCACTTTCAAAGTCCTGCAAGTTCAGAGTATACACTTAGATGAAAGTGAGAGTGAATGCCTCCTTAAATTTTACATCCTAGGCACTCTAGTTGCTTCCTCCTAGTCTGGCCTTGTCCAGCTCCCAGTTATTTGAAATACCTCCAGCAATTTGAGTCTTCCTAGTTGAGGTTCCAGACATCATAAAGCAAAAACAAGGCATCCCCACTGTGTTCCGTCCTAATTTCTGACCCACAGAATTCATGAGCATGGTAAAATTGTTGTTATGCCACAGATAGATACGCAATAGATAACTAGAACAGAGAGCAGGGATTTTATTACTTGCTCTGAACTCGTGCGGATTACTTAAGATATTTTGGTAATTTCTGGGTCTGGTCGATGTTTAAAACTCTTTCCCTCATGTCATTTTTACAGGCTCCTTTTTGATCCTTTCTCATGGCCACTCTTAGGGTGGGAGAAGAGAGTGGGACTCCAAAAAAATCTCTCTCAGTAAGGTTCTTCTCCCCTGCTCCTCTCTCGACCCTTTTCCTGAAGTGGATGAAGGGCTCCTGAGTGAAGAAACTCAGGAGTCAGGAAATAGGTTCTGAACATATCCCTCATAAATTCCACTGAGGAGGGTGTGCACATGCTCACTTTGTTATCCAAATAACCGCATTTCCGTTGAAACTGAGAGTTCCATTTTAATACCTTATTAAGTAGGATATATTTTGTTAATTTTATTTTACTTACAGTATTATTTAATAGCTTTATAATTTATAGCCTTGTATTTATAGAATCATTATTGATCTGCCGGAATAATTTAACTCAGTTTAATTTTGCCAAAGTTATATTTGACAACTTGAAGGTCTGTGAAAGAGTTAGGTTGCATTTCTTGTGAATCTCAAGGACTTACTGTATATCTAAGACCAGGTAGGGAAGTATCGATAATGAAAACACTGCTCTGTCTGCTATTCATAATCTGGTCTGCCTAGCAGTGTCATTCAAGTTAGGGGGGTGTCAAGGTGGGGCATTTATTAAAGTGCTGAGCATCCTGGAGTCAGGAGCATTCTTGTTGGTCTCATCTCTATTTTTAGCTGCTTACAACTTGCCTGAGTGGCTGTAAGTAATAGTGCCTGGCCCACTGCTTGGAACATAACAGGAGCTCAATACATACTTGTTTAATGGTTATGAGTAAGGGCTTTGGAGCAGAGGTTGGCAAACGTTTTCTAAAAGGGCCAAATGGAACAGCCATAGATAATACACAAATGAATGGGAATGACTGTTGTTCTATAAAACTTTATTCACAAAAACAACTAGTGGGCCAGACTTGGCCCACGGGTTATAGTTTGCCAACCCCTGCTTTAGAGTCGGACAAATCCAGGTTTTGAAATTTAGCTGTACTGTATGCCAGTCATGGGACTTTGAGCAGGTCATTTAACTTATCTGTACATAGATTTCCTTATCTGTAAAATGACGGGGGATCATTTCTTCCTTACTGTTGTTATAAGGATTACATTAGATATGTATGTGAGATAGTTAGCATAGTACCCAGGACATCCGAAGTGTTCACAAAAGTGGTTTTATTATCATCATCATTTCTATGCTTCCATCATGAAGTACTGGCCATTTCCGTGGACCAAATTCCCATAATTCCTACTTAGCCCATAATTATTCTTGCTTGCATTGGAACTGGGAATGCTCTTCTGCAGAGGCTTCTGGTCTCCGGGAGTTACCCCATCTCTTATTTTTCTGAATGCATCAGTCTCTTCAAGCTCCGTCAGACATCCTCACCCCTTCAGGACTGCTTCTGAAATTTTGCATTCGTCTTTCTCACTGGCATCAATTTAGTTCAGCTCCTTATCATAAGAGCTTCCTTATTGTGCTTTTACACGTCAGCCTCTTAATTCTCTAATCCATCCTCTATGCTTCCACCTAATTATCTTTTTAAAATATACCACAACATCACTCCAGTAATTAAACGCATTTGATTTTTCCTAGATTACAAAATAAAGGGTAAACTTCTTCACCTGTCGTTTAAGATCCCACATCTGGTCTCAATTTGCTTTTCCAGGATCACAGGTTCCAGGTACTCTGGTTTTTACTCCAAATGTTATCTATATTCTGGACCGACCAGTTTACTCACTTTTGCCTTTATTCTGAAAAAGTGCCGTGTTTCTTTGCAGCCTTTTAATTCTTTGCATTCATAATTATATTATGATTCCTTATGTAGGAATCTGTCTCTCCAGCTAAATTGTAAGTTTATTGGGAGTGGGGCTGTCTTCTCTATCTTTGAATTAATGGAAATAAAAAAGCTATTTCTGGACATTTAAAACTGTAAAACGGAATTGTCAATTGCAGTAATGTCCTTGGGAAAATGTACGTGACACACCACAACTGTCCTTATAATCCTCTATTCTGGTATCTCTTTTCCAAAGTCATAGTTGAATTCTGAGTGACAGGATGCAAAACACAGAATTTTTATATTGTAGGGAAAAGCACTGCATACATAGGTTGAGTTATTAGTTTTAAAAACCTCTCAACCACTCCTCAACCCAGATGGAATTTTCATTTCTTTTTTCTATGTTACATGCAAATCTCTATTACAACACTGCAAAGAGTCTGTTGTAATTATTGTTCACTTTTTTTTTTTCTACTAGACTTGGAGATCTTTAAAGGTGAGAATCATGTTTTATTATCTTTGTAAGGTATCATAGTAACTACTCAGAATAAGATTGTTGAAGGGAGGGATGGATGAATGGATGAGTGAATAGTTAAGTCCCCAGATAAGATCTCTTTTAACTGAATCTATCAGAGCCATAGCATTTTAGTTAACATGCTGAAATTTCTTTCTGCTTCTAACTGTTAAATAAGTGAAATAGGAGCCATTTCAGATGACAAACAGCTTCAAACATTGCTTCATACTATTTAAAAAATCCTGGAAATTAAAGCAATTAAGGAAAGCAAATTGACATGAAGGATTGGATCATTGAAGAAATAATGGGAGAATTATTTTATTTGTGTAGATGTTTAATGCATAAATGTCAGTGTCAATTTATTATCATCATTCTGCTGAACTTGGAGCACTTATGATATGAGAATTACAAGATGTTGAGGAAACAGGAGATAGATAGGTAAACTAGTGATTTGTTGTTTTAGGATGATGTCCTCAGATTAGCCAAATGTGAAACTTTAATTATGATTATCCCTGTGCCCTTCATGTTTGACAGAAATAACCCATGCTTTGGAAATGTCAATTCAAAATCTACTTGCCTTTTTTTTCCTGAGAAAATGCTGAATACTATTATCGATGCAATTCTATTCGTAAAGTATTGTATTTGGCCAAATGTGTTACTTAAAAATAGAGTAGTTATTTTGCTGTAAGTATATGCTGGCCTTCCATCAGTGTCTCCGCTCTAGTAAGTCTACTTTTCCTTAAGTAAACCAGACACACTATAGTTAATATGCCACCGTCATCAATTAAGGAATTTTAAATGTTCGTTTAAACATTAAAGGCTTTCTAGTATAGAAGCATCAATTGATGTGTTTTTATAGCACTTAGTTAAAGATTTTAAATTACTTGATAACAAAGTATTTTGCAACCTTTCTTTTGTTCTTTACTAGGAATTGTTTTCCCCCAGGGAAGAAAGTTCAGCTTTCTAAGTCAGATATTTTTTAGCAGTTCTTAAATCTTTGGAGTTCCACTACCATGTGTTCCAGGCAATATGTGATGTCAAAAAAAAAAAAAAAAAAAAATCAAAAGAATTACAAAAACATACATGGCATCTTGGACATTGAATGGTGCTCATTTAAAAAAAAAAAAATCTAACAATAGCAAAGCAAACCCCACATACAAACTGAAATTCTTTGATGAGCATGCAGGAGGAATTTCAATAAAAGTGCTTTATAAGGGCCAAGTTGTATGGTTATTAACATAGGTTCACAAAGCACAAAATCACAAACTGATTTTAATATGAAAACTCATGCCACACTTACCAATTAAGTGCTCTGCCATACCACATACTGTTTCCTTGTGACTGAAGCTACATCAAGAGCATTGAAAATACTTCATTTTCTCAAAAAGCTGAAGAGAGACCTCGTCATGATGTTTCAGGCACAACCATGGAGGTGATTGTCAGCATGATCAAGGAACTGAAGTTCTAAGTGAAGGATTGAGGTTGGCATGAATAAAAAGTATGACAGAAGAAAATGCTTTCAGAGCTCTCTGCAGAGACTGCTAACACACAGTGCTTTTCTTTGTCTAAGCACTATAGAAACACTAACTCTTTGATCCATATCCTTTCTTAACAAGTAATTATTATTTTCCTTTTTAACAACTGTGAGAAACTGAAGTACAGTTGCTTGCTAAATTCCTTTCCAAGGCTTTTTTTTTTTTAAAATTTATCTTTTTTGTTTTAAATTGTACTTTAGATGGAAGTTTACAGAACAAATAGTTTCTCATTTAACAGTTAGTACACATTGTTTTATGATAATGGTTAACAACCTCACGACATGTCAACATTGTCCCTTCTCAACTTTGGGTTCCTTTATTACCAGCTTTCCTGTCCCTGGACTGTTGTGCCCCATTAGTCTTGTTTTGTTTTACAGGGCTGTCTAATCTTTGGCTGAAGGAGGAACCTAGGGAGTGACTTCATTACTGAGCTAAAAGGGTGTCTGGGGGCCATACTCTTGGGGTTTCTCCAGTCTGTGTCAGGCCAGTAAGTCTGGTCTGTTTTTGTGAGTTAGAATTTTGTTCTACAATTTTCTCCAGCTCTGTCCGAGACCCTCTGTTGTGATCCCTGTCAGAGCAGTCAGTGGTGGTAGCCAGGCACCATCTAGTTGTATTGGACTCAGTCTGGTGGAGGCCATGGTAGATGTGGTCCATTAGTCCTTTGGACTAATCTTTCCCTTATATCTTGTTCATTCTCCCTTGCTCCCGAAGGGGTGAGACCAGTGGAGTATCTTAGATGGAAACTCACAGGCTTTTAAGACTCCAGAGGCTACTCACTAAGGTAGAATGTAGAATATTTTCTTTATAAACTGTGTTATGCCAATTGACCTAGATGTTCCCCACCAAGGCTTTTTAAGGAGTCACTGTAAGCAGCAAAACTAGAGTTCAGGTATTTGGAACTTGTTATATTAGGCTAAAACGTTTTCTCTTAAAAAGTCCCTATGAACACAACAAAAAACAACCTATTTTCTCTACTAAAGGGCAGACATTTTTCTCAATTGTTTTAAGGACAACTTTTTCTTTGTATTTTGAAAAGGGGTGCTGTAAAAATATCTGGCACTAATTTGTTGAAGAAATAATGATGTTTAGTTGTTTATAAGGAACTATAGATAAATTATAGCTGAACTTGAAAAAAATCATAAACTTTAAGACTGGCTAAAGGGAAAACTTGTGAGAGAGGTAATGTCTTCAGTATCTTCCTCTCCCACCCCACCCCACCCCCACATTTGGAAGAGTTG